>NC_141325.1:20104040-20616540 GCF_037954235.1 Aulostomus chinensis
TTTGGTATCACAGGTCACAAATAGTGTTTTGCTCAGCGAGAGAAGGCCAAAATGAACACTTCATGCAGAACCTTCCTTGTATTTTGATGAAAACTCACTGAAATCAAGCTGTAACTCAAGTTTATGCATCTTTCTATGCTTCAGGTTGAAACTTGACTGAAAACTCACTTTGAACAAAAGTTATGGCATTTTTGTATCACAGGTCACAAATAGTGTTTTCTCAGCGAGAGAAGGCAAAAATGAACACTTCAAGCAGAACTCTTGTATTTTGATGAAAACTCACTGGGAAATCAAGGCTGTAACTTCAAGTTTATGCATCTTTCTATGCTTTTCAGGTTGAAACTTGACTGGAAAACTCACTTTGAACAAAAGTTATGGCATTTTTGTATCACAGGTCACAAATAGTGTTTTCTCAGCGAGAGAAGGCCAAAATGAACACTTCATGCAGAACTCCTGTATTTTGATGAAAACTCACTGAAATCAAGCTGTAACTTCAAGTTTATGCATCTTTCTATGCTTTCAGGTTGAAAACTTGACTGAAAACTCACTTTGAACAAAAGTTATGGCTTTTTGTATCACAGGTCACAAATAGTGTTTTCTCAGACGAGAGAAGGCCAAAATGAACACTTCATGCAGAACTCCTGTATTTTGATGAAAACCTCACTGAAATCAAGCTGTAACTTCAAGTTTATGCATCTTCTATGCTTTCAGGTTGAAACTTGACTGAAAACTCACTTTGAACAAAAGTTATGGCATTTTTGTATCACAGGTCACAAATAGTGTTTTCTCACGAGAGAAGGCAAAATGAACACTTCATGCAGAACTCCTGTATTTTGATGAAAACTCACTGAAATCAAGCTGTAACTTCAAGTTTATGCATCTTCTATGCTTTCAGGTTGAAACTTGACTGAAAACTCACTTTGAACAAAAGTTATGGCTTTTTGTATCACAGGTCACAAATAGTGTTTTCTCAGCGAGAGAAGGCAAAATGAACACTTCATGCAGAACTCCTGTATTTTGATGAAAACTCACTGAAATCAAGCTGTAACTTCAAGTTTATGCATCTTTCTATGCTTTCAGGTTGAAACTGACTGAAAACTCACTTTGAACTAAAGTTATGGCATTTTGTTTCACAGGTCACAAATAGTGTTTCTCAGCGAGAGAAGGCCAAAATGAACACTTCATGCAGAACTCCTGTATTTTGATGAAAACTCACTGAAATCAAGCTGTAACTTCAAGTTTATGCATCTTTCTATGCTTTCAGGTTGAAACTTGACTGAAAACTCACTTTGAACAAAAGTTATGGCATTTTGTATCACAGGTCACAATAGGTTTTCTCAGCGAGAGAAGGCCAAAATGAACACTTCATGCAGAACTCCTGTATTTTGATGAAAACTCACTGAAATCAGCTGTAACTTCAAGTTATGCATCTTTCTATGCTTTCAGGTTGAAACTTGACTGAAAACTCACTTTGAACATAAGTTATGGCTTTTCTTTGTCGCAGGTCACAAATAGCGTTTTCTCAGCGAAGAGAAGGCCAAAATGAACACTTCATGCAGAACTCCTGTATTTTGATGAAAACTCACTGAAATCAAGCTGTAACTTCAAGTTTATGCATCTTTCTATGCTTTCAGGTTGAAACTTGACTGAAAACTCACTTTGAACAAAAGTTATGATTTTTTGTATCACAGGTCACAAATAGTGTTTTCTCAGCGAAGAGAAGGCCAAAATGAACACTTCATGCAGAACTCCTGTATTTTGATGAAAACTCACTGAAATCAAGCTGTAACTTCAAGTTTATGCATCTTTCTATGCTTTCAGGTTGAAACTTGACAGAAAACTCACTTTGAACAAAAGTTATGGCATTTTGTATCACAGGTCACAAATAGTGTTTTCTCAGCGAGAGAAGGCCAAAATGAACACTTCATGCAGAACTCCTGTATTTTGATGAAAACTCACTGAAATCAAGCTGTAACTTCAAGTTTATGCATCTTTCTATGCTTTAAGGTTGAAACTTGACTGAAAACTCACTTGAACAAAAGTTATGGCTGTTCTGTGTCGCAGGTCACAAATAGCGTTTTCTCAGCAAGAGAAGGCCAAAATGAACACTTCATGCAGAACTCCTGTATTTTGATGAAAACTCACTGAAATCAAGCTGTAACTTCAAGTTTATGCATCTTTCTATGCTTTCAGGTTGAAACTTGACTGAAAACTCACTTTGAACAAAAGTTATGGCATTTTTGTATCACAGGTCACAAATAGTGTTTTCTCAGCGAGAGAAGGCCAAAATGAACACTTCATGCGGCACTCCTGTATTTTGATGAAAACTCACTGAAATCAAGCTGTAACTTCAAGTTTATGCATCTTTCTATGCTTTCAGGTTGAAACTTGACTGAAAACTCACTTTGAACAAAAGTTATGGCATTTTTGTATCACAGGTCACAAATAGTGTTTTCTCAGCGAGAGAAGGCCAAAATGAACACTTCATGCAGAACTCCTGTATTTGATGAAAACTCACTGAAATCAAGCTGTAACTTCAAGTTTATGCATCTTTCTATGCTTTCAGGTTGAAACTTGACAGAAAACTCACTTTGAACAAAAGTTATGGCATTTTTGTATCACAGGTCACAAATAGTGTTTTCTCAGCGAGAGAAGGCCAAAATGAACACTTCATGCAGAACTCCTGTATTTTGATGAAAACTCACTGAAATCAAGCTGTAACTTCAAGTTTATGCATCTTTCTATGCTTTCAGGTTGAAACTTGACTGAAAACTCACTTTGAACAAAAGTTATGGCATTTTTGTATCACAGGTCACAAATAGTGTTTTCTCAGCGAGAGAAGGCCAAAATGAACACTTCATGCAGAACTCCTGTATTTTGATGAAAACTCACTGAAATCAAGCTGTAACTTCAAGTTTATGCATCTTTCTATGCTTTCAGGTTGAAACTTGACAGAAAACTCACTTTGAACAAAAGTTATGGCATTTTTGTATCACAGGTCACAAATAGTGTTTTCTCAGCGAGAGAAGGCCAAAATGAACACTTCATGCAGAACTCCTGTATTTTTATGAAAACTCACTGAAATCAAGCTGTAACTTCAAGTTTATGCATCTTTCTATGCTTTCAGGTTGAAACTTGACTGAAAACTCACTTTGAACAAAAGTTATGGCATTTTTGTATCACAGGTCACAAATAGTGTTTTCTCAGCGAGAGAAGGCCAAAATGAACACTTCATGCAGAACTCCTGTATTTTGATGAAAACTCACTGAAATCAAGCTGTAACTTCAAGTTTATGCATCTTTCTATGCTTTCAGGTTGAAACTTGACTGAAAACTCACTTTGAACAAAAGTTATGGCTGTTCTGTGTCGCAGGTCACAAATAGCGTTTTCTCATCGAGAGAAGGCCAAAATGAACACTTCATGCAGAACTCCTGTACTTTGATGAAAACTCACTGAAATCAAGCTGTAACTTCAAGTTTATGCATCTTTCTATGCTTTCAGGTTGAAACTTGACTGAAAACTCACTTTGAACAAAAGTTATGGCATTTTTGTATCACAGGTCACAAATAGTGTTTTCTCAGCGAGAGAAGGCCAAAATGAACACTTCATGCAGAACTCCTGTATTTTGATGAAAACTCACTGAAATCAAGCTGTAACTTCAAGTTTATGCATCTTTCTATGCTTTCAGGTTGAAACTTGACTGAAAACTCACTTTGAACAAAAGTTATGGCTGTTCTGTGTCGCAGGTCACAAATAGCGTTTTCTCAGCGAGAGAAGGCCAAAATGAACACTTCATGCAGAACTCCTGTATTTTGATGAAAACTCACTGAAATCAAGCTGTAACTTCAAGTTTATGCATCTTTCTATGCTTTCAGGTTGAAACTTGACTGAAAACTCACTTTGAACAAAAGTTATGGCATTTTTGTTTCACAGGTCACAAATAGTGTTTTCTCAGCGAGAGAAGGCCAAAATGAACACTTCATGCAGAACTCCTGTATTTTGATGAAAACTCACTGAAATCAAGCTGTAACTTCAAGTTTATGCATCTTTCTATGCTTTCAGGTTGAAACTTGACTGAAAACTCACTTGAACAAAAGTTATGGCTTTTTGTATCACAGGTCACAAATAGTGTTTTCTCAGCGAGAGAAGGCCAAAATGAACACTTCATGCAGAACTCCTGTATTTTGATGAAAACTCACTGAAATCAAGCTGTAACTTCAAGTTTATGCATCTTTCTATGCTTTCAGGTTGAAACTTGACTGAAAACTCACTTGAACAAAAGTTATGGCTTTTCTTTGTCGCAGGTCACAAATAGCGTTTTCTCAGCAAGAGAAGGCCAAAATGAACACTTCATGCAGAACTCCTGTATTTTGATGAAAACTCACTGAAATCAAGCTGTAACTTCAAGTTTATGCATCTTTCTATGCTTTCAGGTTGAAACTTGACTGAAAACTCACTTTGAACAAAAGTTATGGCATTTTGTATCACAGGTCACAAATAGTGTTTTCTCAGCGAGAGAAGGCCAAAATGAACACTTCATGCAGAACTCCTGTATTTTGATGAAAACTCACTGAAATCAAGCTGTAACTTCAAGTTTATGCATCTTTCTATGCTTTCAGGTTGAAACTTGACAGAAAACTCACTTTGAACAAAAGTTATGGCATTTTTGTATCACAGGTCACAAATAGTGTTTTCTCAGCGAGAGAAGGCCAAAATGAACACTTCATGCAGAACTCCTGTATTTTGATGAAAACTCACTGAAATCAAGCTGTAACTTCAAGTTTATGCATCTTTCTATGCTTTAAGGTTGAAACTTGACTGAAAACTCACTTTGAACAAAAGTTATGGCTGTTCTGTGTCGCAGGTCACAAATAGCGTTTTCTCAGCAAGAGAAGGCCAAAATGAACACTTCATGCAGAACTCCTGTATTTTGATGAAAACTCACTGAAATCAAGCTGTAACTTCAAGTTTATGCATCTTTCTATGCTTTCAGGTTGAAACTTGACTGAAAACTCACTTTGAACAAAAGTTATGGCATTTTTTGTATCACAGGTCACAAATAGTGTTTTCTCAGCGAGAGAAGGCCAAAATGAACACTTCATGCGGCACTCCTGTATTTTGATGAAAACTCACTGAAATCAAGCTGTAACTTCAAGTTTATGCATCTTTCTATGCTTTCAGGTTGAAACTTGACTGAAAACTCACTTTGAACAAAAGTTATGGCATTTTTGTATCACAGGTCACAAATAGTGTTTTCTCAGCGAGAGAAGGCCAAAATGAACACTTCATGCAGAACTCCTGTATTTTGATGAAAACTCACTGAAATCAAGCTGTAACTTCAAGTTTATGCATCTTTCTATGCTTTCAGGTTGAAACTTGACAGAAAACTCACTTTGAACAAAAGTTATGGCATTTTTGTATCACAGGTCACAAATAGTGTTTTCTCAGCGAGAGAAGGCCAAAAATGAACACTTCATGCAGAACTCCTGTATTTTGATGAAAACTCACTGAAATCAAGCTGTAACTTCAAGTTTATGCATCTTTCTATGCTTTCAGGTTGAAACTTGACTGAAAACTCACTTTGAACAAAAGTTATGGCATTTTTTGTATCACAGGTCACAAATAGTGTTTTCTCAGCGAGAGAAGGCCAAAATGAACACTTCATGCAGAACTCCTGTATTTTGATGAAAACTCACTGAAATCAAGCTGTAACTTCAAGTTTATGCATCTTTCTATGCTTTCAGGTTGAAACTTGACAGAAAACTCACTTTGAACAAAAGTTATGGCATTTTTGTATCACAGGTCACAAATAGTGTTTTCTCAGCGAGAGAAGGCCAAAATGAACACTTCATGCAGAACTCCTGTATTTTGATGAAAACTCACTGAAATCAAGCTGTAACTTCAAGTTTATGCATCTTTCTATGCTTTCAGGTTGAAACTTGACTGAAAACTCACTTTGAACAAAAGTTATGGCATTTTTGTATCACAGGTCACAAATAGTGTTTTCTCAGCGAGAGAAGGCCAAAATGAACACTTCATGCAGAACTCCTGTATTTTGATGAAAACTCACTGAAATCAAGCTGTAACTTCAAGTTTATGCATCTTTCTATGCTTTCAGGTTGAAACTTGACTGAAAACTCACTTTGAACAAAAGTTATGGCTGTTCTGTGTCGCAGGTCACAAATAGCGTTTTCTCAGCGAGAGAAGGCCAAAATGAACACTTCATGCAGAACTCCTGTACTTTGATGAAACTCACTGAAATCAAGCTGTAACTTCAAGTTTATGCATCTTTCTATGCTTTCAGGTTGAAACTTGACTGAAAACTCACTTTGAACAAAAGTTATGGCATTTTTGTTTCACAGGTCACAAATAGTGTTTTCTCAGCGAGAGAAGGCCAAAATGAACACTTCATGCAGAACTCCTGTATTTTGATGAAAACTCACTGAAATCAAGCTGTAACTTCAAGTTTATGCATCTTTCTATGCTTTCAGGTTGAAACTTGACTGAAAACTCACTTTGAACAAAAGTTATGGCATTTTTGTATCACAGGTCACAAATAGTGTTTTCTCAGCGAGAGAAGGCCAAAATGAACACTTCATGCAGAACTCCTGTATTTGATGAAAACTCACTGAAATCAAGCTGTAACTTCAAGTTTATGCATCTTTCTATGCTTTCAGGTGAAACTTGACTGAAAACTCACTTTGAACAAAAGTTATGGCTTTTCTTTGTCGCAGGTCACAATAGCGTTTTCTCAGCAAGAGAAGGCCAAAATGAACACTTCATGCAGAACTCCTGTATTTTGATGAAAACTCACTGAAATCAAGCTGTAACTTCAAGTTTATGCATCTTTCTATGCTTTCAGGTTGAAACTTGACTGAAAACTCACTTTGAACAAAAGTTATGGCATTTTTGTATCACAGGTCACAAATAGTGTTTCTCAGCGAGAGAAGGCCAAAATGAACACTTCATGCAGAACTCCTGTATTTTGATGAAAACTCACTGAAATCAAGCTGTAACTTCAAGTTTATGCATCTTTCTATGCTTTCAGGTTGAAACTTGACAGAAAACTCACTTTGAACAAAAGTTATGGCATTTTTGTATCACAGGTCACAAATAGTGTTTTCTCAGCGAGAAAAGGCCAAAATGAACACTTCATGCAGAACTCCTGTATTTTGATGAAAACTCACTGAAATCAAGCTGTAACTTCAAGTTTATGCATCTTTCTATGCTTTCAGGTTGAAACTTGACTGAAAACTCACTTTGAACAAAAGTTATGGCTGTTCTGTGTCGCAGGTCACAAATAGCGTTTTCTCAGCAAGAGAAGGCCAAAATGAACACTTCATGCAGAACTCCTGTATTTTGATGAAAACTCACTGAAATCAAGCTGTAACTTCAAGTTTATGCATCTTCTATGCTTTCAGGTTGAAACTTGACTGAAAACTCACTTTGAACAAAAGTTATGGCATTTTTGTATCACAGGTCACAAATAGTGTTTTCTCAGCGAGAGAAGGCCAAAATGAACACTTCATGCAGAACTCCTGTATTTTGATGAAAACTCACTGAAATCAAGCTGTAACTTCAAGTTTATGCATCTTTCTATGCTTTCAGGTTGAAACTTGACTGAAAACTCACTTTGAACAAAAGTTATGGCTGTTCTGTGTCGCAGGTCACAAATAGCGTTTTCTCAGCGAGAGAAGGCCAAAATGAACACTTCATGCAGAACTCCTGTATTTTGATGAAAACTCACTGAAATCAAGCTGTAACTTCAAGTTTATGCATCTTTCTATGCTTTCAGGTTGAAACTTGACTGAAAACTCACTTTGAACAAAAGTTATGGCATTTTTGTTTCACAGGTCACAAATAGTGTTTTCTCAGCGAGAGAAGGCCAAAATGAACACTTCATGCAGAACTCCTGTATTTTGATGAAAACTCACTGAAATCAAGCTGTAATTTCAAGTTTATGCATCTTTCTATGCTTTCAGGTTGAAACTTGACTGAAAACTCACTTTGAACAAAAGTTATGGCTGTTCTGTGTCGCAGGTCACAAATAGCGTTTTCTCAGCAAGAGAAGGCCAAAATGAACACTTCATGCAGAACTCCTGTATTTTGATGAAAACTCACTGAAATCAAGCTGTAACTTCAAGTTTATGCATCTTTCTATGCTTTCAGGTTGAAACTTGACTGAAAACTCACTTTGAACAAAAGTTATGGCATTTTTGTATCACAGGTCACAAATAGTGTTTTCTCAGCGAGAGAAGGCCAAAATGAACACTTCATGCGGCACTCCTGTATTTTGATGAAAACTCACTGAAATCAAGCTGTAACTTCAAGTTTATGCATCTTTCTATGCTTTCAGGTTGAAACTTGACTGAAAACTCACTTTGAACAAAAGTTATGGCATTTTTGTATCACAGGTCACAAATAGTGTTTTCTCAGCGAGAGAAGGCCAAAATGAACACTTCATGCAGAACTCCTGTATTTTGATGAAAACTCACTGAAATCAAGCTGTAACTTCAAGTTTATGCATCTTTCTATGCTTTCAGGTTGAAACTTGACAGAAAACTCACTTTGAACAAAAGTTATGGCATTTTTGTATCACAGGTCACAAATAGTGTTTTCTCAGCGAGAGAAGGCCAAAATGAACACTTCATGCAGAACTCCTGTATTTTGATGAAAACTCACTGAAATCAAGCTGTAACTTCAAGTTTATGCATCTTTCTATGCTTTCAGGTTGAAACTTGACTGAAAACTCACTTTGAACAAAAGTTATGGCATTTTTGTATCACAGGTCACAAATAGTGTTTTCTCAGCGAGAGAAGGCCAAAATGAACACTTCATGCAGAACTCCTGTATTTGATGAAAACTTCACTGAAATCAAGCTGTAACTTCAAGTTTATGCATCTTTCTATGCTTTCAGGTTGAAACTTGACAGAAAACTCACTTTGAACAAAAGTTATGGCATTTTTGTATCACAGGTCACAAATAGTGTTTTCTCAGCGAGAGAAGGCCAAAATGAACACTTCATGCAGAACTCCTGTATTTTTATGAAAACTCACTGAAATCAAGCTGTAACTTCAAGTTTATGCATCTTTCTATGCTTTCAGGTTGAAACTTGACTGAAAACTCACTTTGAACAAAAGTTATGGCATTTTTGTATCACAGGTCACAAATAGTGTTTTCTCAGCGAGAGAAGGCCAAAATGAACACTTCATGCAGAACTCCTGTATTTTGATGAAAACTCACTGAAATCAAGCTGTAACTTCAAGTTTATGCATCTTTCTATGCTTTCAGGTTGAAACTTGACTGAAAACTCACTTTGAACAAAAGTTATGGCTGTTCTGTGTCGCAGGTCACAAATAGCGTTTTCTCAGCGAGAGAAGGCCAAAATGAACACTTCATGCAGAACTCCTGTATTTTGATGAAAACTCACTGAAATCAAGCTGTAACTTCAAGTTTATGCATCTTTCTATGCTTTCAGGTTGAAACTTGACTGAAAACTCACTTTGAACAAAAGTTATGGCATTTTTGTTTCACAGGTCACAAATAGTGTTTTCTCAGCGAGAGAAGGCCAAAATGAACACTTTCATGCAGAACTCCTGTATTTTGATGAAAACTCACTGAAATCAAGCTGTAACTTCAAGTTTATGCATCTTTCTATGCTTTCAGGTTGAAACTTGACTGAAAACTCACTTTGAACAAAAGTTATGGCATTTTTGTATCACAGGTCACAAATAGTGTTTTCTCAGCGAGAGAAGGCCAAAATGAACACTTCATGCAGAACTCCTGTATTTTGATGAAAACTCACTGAAATCAAGCTGTAACTTCAAGTTTATGCATCTTTCTATGCTTTCAGGTTGAAACTTGACTGAAAACTCACTTTGAACAAAAGTTATGGCATTTTTGTATCACAGGTCACAAATAGTGTTTTCTCAGCGAGAGAAGGCCAAAATGAACACTTCATGCAGAACTCCTGTATTTTGATGAAAACTCACTGAAATCAAGCTGTAACTTCAAGTTTATGCATCTTTCTATGCTTTCAGGTTGAAACTTGACTGAAAACTCACTTTGAACAAAAGTTATGGCTTTTCTTTGTCGCAGGTCACAAATAGCGTTTTCTCAGCAAGAGAAGGCCAAAATGAACACTTCATGCAGAACTCCTGTATTTTGATGAAAACTCACTGAAATCAAGCTGTAACTTCAAGTTTATGCATCTTTCTATGCTTTCAGGTTGAAACTTGACTGAAAACTCACTTTGAACAAAAGTTATGGCATTTTTGTATCACAGGTCACAATAGTGTTTTCTCAGCGAGAGAAGGCCAAAATGAACACTTCATGCAGAACTCCTGTATTTGATGAAAACTCACTGAAATCAAGCTGTAACTTCAAGTTTATGCATCTTTCTATGCTTTCAGGTTGAAACTTGACAGAAAACTCACTTTGAACAAAGTTATGGCATTTTTGTATCACAGGTCACAAATAGTGTTTTCTCAGCGAGAGAAGGCCAAAATGAACACTTCATGCAGAACTCCTGTATTTTTATGAAAACTCACTGAAATCAAGCTGTAACTTCAAGTTTATGCATCTTTCTATGCTTTAAGGTTGAAACTTGACTGAAAACTCACTTTGAACAAAAGTTATGGCTGTTCTGTGTCGCAGGTCACAAATAGCGTTTTCTCAGCAAGAGAAGGCCAAAATGAACACTTCATGCAGAACTCCTGTATTTTGATGAAAACTCACTGAAATCAAGCTGTAACTTCAAGTTTATGCATCTTTCTATGCTTTCAGGTTGAAACTTGACTGAAAACTCACTTTGAACAAAAGTTATGGCATTTTTGTATCACAGGTCACAAATAGTGTTTTCTCAGCGAGAGAAGGCCAAAATGAACACTTCATGCGGCACTCCTGTATTTTGATGAAAACTCACTGAAATCAAGCTGTAACTTCAAGTTTATGCATCTTTCTATGCTTTCAGGTTGAAACTTGACTGAAAACTCACTTTGAACAAAAGTTATGGCATTTTTGTATCACAGGTCACAAATAGTGTTTTCTCAGCGAGAGAAGGCCAAAATGAACACTTCATGCGGCACTCCTGTATTTTGATGAAAACTCACTGAAATCAAGCTGTAACTTCAAGTTTATGCATCTTTCTATGCTTTCAGGTTGAAACTTGACTGAAAACTCACTTTGAACAAAAGTTATGGCTGTTCTGTGTCGCAGGTCACAAATAGCGTTTTCTCAGCGAGAGAAGGCCAAAATGAACACTTCATGCAGAACTCCTGTATTTTGATGAAAACTCACTGAAATCAAGCTGTAACTTCAAGTTTATGCATCTTTCTATGCTTTCAGGTTGAAACTTGACTGAAAACTCACTTTGAACAAAAGTTATGGCTTTTCTTTGTCGCAGGTCACAAATAGTGTTTTCTCAGCAAGAGAAGGCCAAAATGAACACTTCATGCAGAACTCCTGTATTTTGATGAAAACTCACTGAAATCAAGCTGTAACTTCAAGTTTATGCATCTTTCTATGCTTTCAGGTTGAAACTTGACTGAAAACTCACTTTGAACAAAAGTTATGGCTGTTCTGTGTCGCAGGTCACAAATAGCGTTTTCTCAGCGAGAGAAGGCCAAAATGAACACTTCATGCAGAACTCCTGTATTTTGATGAAAACTCACTGAAATCAAGCTGTAACTTCAAGTTTATGCATCTTTCTATGCTTTCAGGTTGAAACTTGACTGAAAACTCACTTTGAACAAAAGTTATGGCTTTTCTTTGTCGCAGGTCACAAATAGTGTTTTCTCAGCAAGAGAAGGCCAAAATGAACACTTCATGCAGAACTCCTGTATTTTGATGAAAACTCACTGAAATCAAGCTGTAACTTCAAGTTTATGCATCTTTCTATGCTTTCAGGTTGAAACTTGACTGAAAACTCACTTTGAACAAAAGTTATGGCATTTTTGTATCACAGGTCACAAATAGTGTTTTCTCAGCGAGAGAAGGCCAAAATGAACACTTCATGCAGAACTCCTGTATTTTGATGAAAACTCACTGAAATCAAGCTGTAACTTCAAGTTTATGCATCTTTCTATGCTTTCAGGTTGAAACTTGACAGAAAACTCACTTTGAACAAAAGTTATGGCATTTTTGTATCACAGGTCACAAATAGTGTTTTCTCAGCGAGAAAAGGCCAAAATGAACACTTCATGCAGAACTCCTGTATTTTGATGAAAACTCACTGAAATCAAGCTGTAACTTCAAGTTTATGCATCTTTCTATGCTTTCAGGTTGAAACTTGACTGAAAACTCACTTTGAACAAAAGTTATGGCTGTTCTGTGTCGCAGGTCACAAATAGCGTTTTCTCAGCAAGAGAAGGCCAAAATGAACACTTCATGCAGAACTCCTGTATTTTGATGAAAACTCACTGAAATCAAGCTGTAACTTCAAGTTTATGCATCTTTCTATGCTTTCAGGTTGAAACTTGACTGAAAACTCACTTTGAACAAAAGTTATGGCATTTTTGTATCACAGGTCACAAATAGTGTTTTCTCAGCGAGAGAAGGCCAAAATGAACACTTCATGCAGAACTCCTGTATTTTGATGAAAACTCACTGAAATCAAGCTGTAACTTCAAGTTTATGCATCTTTCTATGCTTTCAGGTTGAAACTTGACTGAAAACTCACTTTGAACAAAAGTTATGGCTGTTCTGTGTCGCAGGTCACAAATAGCGTTTTCTCAGCGAGAGAAGGCCAAAATGAACACTTCATGCAGAACTCCTGTATTTTGATGAAAACTCACTGAAATCAAGCTGTAACTTCAAGTTTATGCATCTTTCTATGCTTTCAGGTTGAAACTTGACTGAAAACTCACTTTGAACAAAAGTTATGGCATTTTTGTTTCACAGGTCACAAATAGTGTTTTCTCAGCGAGAGAAGGCCAAAATGAACACTTCATGCAGAACTCCTGTATTTTGATGAAAACTCACTGAAATCAAGCTGTAACTTCAAGTTTATGCATCTTTCTATGCTTTCAGGTTGAAACTTGACTGAAAACTCACTTTGAACAAAAGTTATGGCATTTTTGTATCACAGGTCACAAATAGTGTTTTCTCAGCGAGAGAAGGCCAAAATGAACACTTCATGCAGAACTCCTGTATTTTGATGAAAACTCACTGAAATCAAGCTGTAACTTCAAGTTTATGCATCTTTCTATGCTTTCAGGTTGAAACTTGACAGAAAACTCACTTTGAACAAAAGTTATGGCATTTTTGTATCACAGGTCACAAATAGTGTTTTCTCAGCGAGAGAAGGCCAAAATGAACACTTCATGCAGAACTCCTGTATTTTGATGAAAACTCACTGAAATCAAGCTGTAACTTCAAGTTTTATGCATCTTTCTATGCTTTCAGGTTGAAACTTGACTGAAAACTCACTTTGAACAAAAGTTATGGCTGTTCTGTGTCGCAGGTCACAAATAGCGTTTTCTCAGCAAGAGAAGGCAAAATGAACACTTCATGCAGAACTCCTGTATTTTGATGAAAACTCACTGAAATCAAGCTGTAACTTCAAGTTTATGCATCTTTCTATGCTTTCAGGTTGAAACTTGACTGAAAACTCACTTTGAACAAAAGTTATGGCATTTTTGTATCACAGGTCACAAATAGTGTTTTCTCAGCGAGAGAAGGCCAAAATGAACACTTCATGCAGAACTCCTGTATTTTGATGAAAACTCACTGAAATCAAGCTGTAACTTCAAGTTTATGCATCTTTCTATGCTTTCAGGTTGAAACTTGACTGAAAACTCACTTTGAACAAAAGTTATGGCTGTTCTGTGTCGCAGGTCACAAATAGCGTTTTCTCAGCGAGAGAAGGCCAAAATGAACACTTCATGCAGAACTCCTGTATTTGATGAAAACTCACTGAAATCAAGCTGTAACTTCAAGTTTATGCATCTTTCTATGCTTTCAGGTTGAAACTTGACTGAAAACTCACTTTGAACAAAAGTTATGGCATTTTTGTTTCACAGGTCACAAATAGCGTTTTCTCAGCGAGAGAAGGCCAAAATGAACACTTCATGCAGAACTCCTGTATTTTGATGAAAACTCACTGAAATCAAGCTGTAACTTCAAGTTTATGCATCTTTCTATGCTTTCAGGTTGAAACTTGACTGAAAACTCACTTTGAACAAAAGTTATGGCATTTTTGTATCACAGGTCACAAATAGTGTTTTCTCAGCGAGAGAAGGCCAAAATGAACACTTCATGCAGAACTCCTGTATTTTGATGAAAACTCACTGAAATCAAGCTGTAACTTCAAGTTTATGCATCTTTCTATGCTTTCAGGTTGAAACTTGACTGAAAACTCACTTTGAACAAAAGTTATGGCTGTTCTGTGTCGCAGGTCACAAATAGCGTTTTCTCAGCGAGAGAAGGCCAAAATGAACACTTCATGCAGAACTCCTGTATTTTGATGAAAACTCACTGAAATCAAGCTGTAACTTCAAGTTTATGCATCTTTCTATGCTTTCAGGTTGAAACTTGACTGAAAACTCACTTTGAACAAAAGTTATGGCATTTTTGTATCACAGGTCACAAATAGTGTTTTCTCAGCGAGAGAAGGCCAAAATGAACAGTTCATGCAGAACTCCTGTATTTTGATGAAAACTCACTGAAATCAAGCTGTAACTTCAAGTTTATGCATCTTTCTATGCTTTCAGGTTGAAACTTGACTGAAAACTCACTTTGAACAAAAGTTATGGCATTTTTGTATCACAGGTCACAAATAGTGTTTTCTCAGCGAGAGAAGGCCAAAATGAACACTTCATGCAGAACTCCTGTATTTTGATGAAAACTCACTGAAATCAAGCTGTAACTTCAAGTTTATGCATCTTTCTATGCTTTCAGGTTGAAACTTGACAGAAAACTCACTTTGAACAAAAGTTATGGCATTTTTGTATCACAGGTCACAAATAGTGTTTTCTCAGCGAGAGAAGGCCAAAATGAACACTTCATGCAGAACTCCTGTATTTTGATGAAAACTCACTGAAATCAAGCTGTAACTTCAAGTTTATGCATCTTTCTATGCTTTCAGGTTGAAACTTGACTGAAAACTCACTTTGAACAAAAGTTATGGCTGTTCTGTGTCGCAGGTCACAAATAGCGTTTTCTCAGCAAGAGAAGGCCAAAATGAACACTTCATGCAGAACTCCTGTATTTTGATGAAAACTCACTGAAATCAAGCTGTAACTTCAAGTTTATGCATCTTTCTATGCTTTCAGTTGAAACTTGACTGAAAACTCACTTTGAACAAAAGTTATGGCATTTTTGTATCACAGGTCACAAATAGTGTTTTCTCAGCGAGAGAAGGCCAAAATGAACACTTCATGCAGAACTCCTGTATTTTGATGAAAACTCACTGAAATCAAGCTGTAACTTCAAGTTTATGCATCTTTCTATGCTTTCAGGTTGAAACTTGACAGAAAACTCACTTTGAACAAAAGTTATGGCATTTTTGTATCACAGGTCACAAATAGTGTTTTCCCCTCCCAGCGAGAGAAGGCCAAAATGAACACTTCATGCAGAACTCCTGTATTTTGATGAAAACTCACTGAAATCAAGCTGTAACTTCAAGTTTATGCATCTTTCTATGCTTTCAGGTTGAAACTTGACTGAAAACTCACTTTGAACAAAAGTTATGGCTGTTCTGTGTCGCAGGTCACAAATAGCGTTTTCTCAGCAAGAGAAGGCCAAAATGAACACTTCATGCAGAACTCCTGTATTTTGATGAAAACTCACTGAAATCAAGCTGTAACTTCAAGTTTATGCATCTTTCTATGCTTTCAGGTTGAAACTTGACTGAAAACTCACTTTGAACAAAAGTTATGGCATTTTTGTATCACAGGTCACAAATAGTGTTTTCTCAGCGAGAGAAGGCCAAAATGAACACTTCATGCAGAACTCCTGTATTTTGATGAAAACTCACTGAAATCAAGCTGTAACTTCAAGTTTATGCATCTTTCTATGCTTTCAGGTTGAAACTTGACAGAAAACTCACTTTGAATAAAAGTTATGGCATTTTTGTATCACAGGTCACAAATAGTGTTTTCTCAGCGAGAGAAGGCCAAAATGAACACTTCATGCAGAACTCCTGTATTTTGATGAAAACTCACTGAAATCAAGCTGTAACTTCAAGTTTATGCATCTTTCTATGCTTTCAGGTTGAAACTTGACTGAAAACTCACTTTGAACAAAAGTTATGGCATTTTTGTATCACAGGTCACAAACAGTGTTTTCTCAGCGAGAGAAGGCCAAAATGAACACTTCATGCAGAACTCCTGTATTTTGATGAAAACTCACTTAAATCAAGCTGTAACTTCAAGTTTATGCATCTTTCTATGCTTTCAGGTTGAAACTTGACTGAAAACTCACTTTGAACAATAGTTATGGCATTTTTGTATCACAGGTCACAAATAGTGTTTTCTCAGCGAGAGAAGGCCAAAATGAACACTTCATGCAGAACTCCTGTATTTTGATGAAAACTCACTGAAATCAAGCTGTAACTTCAAGTTTATGCATCTTTCTATGCTTTCAGGTTGAAACTTGACTGAAAACTCACTTTGAACAAAAGTTATGGCTGTTCTGTGTCGCAGGTCACAAATAGCGTTTTCTCAGCGAGAGAAGGCCAAAATGAACACTTCATGCAGAACTCCTGTATTTTGATGAAAACTCACTGAAATCAAGCTGTAACTTCAAGTTTATGCATCTTTCTATGCTTTCAGGTTGAAACTTGACTGAAAACTCACTTTGAACAAAAGTTATGGCATTTTTGTATCACAGGTCACAAATAGTGTTTTCTCAGCGAGAGAAGACCAAAATGAACACTTCATGCAGAACTCCTTTATTTTGATGAAAACTCACTGAAATCAAGCTGTAACTTCAAGTTTATGCATCTTTCTATGCTTTCAGGTTGAAACTTGACTGAAAACTCACTTTGAACAAAAGTTATGGCATTTTTGTATCACAGGTCACAAATAGTGTTATCTCAGCGAGAGAAGGCCAAAATGAACACTTCATGCAGAACTCCTGTATTTTGATGAAAACTCACTGAAATCAAGCTGTAACTTCAAGTTTATGCATCTTTCTATGCTTTCAGGTTGAAACTTGACAGAAAACTCACTATGAACAAAAGTTATGGCATTTTTGTATCACAGGTCACAAATAGTGTTTTCTCAGCGAGAGAAGGCCAAAATGAACACTTCATGCAGAACTCCTGTATTTTGATGAAAACTCACTGAAATCAAGCTGTAACTTCAAGTTTATGCATCTTTCTATGCTTTCAGGTTGAAACTTGACAGAAAACTCACTTTGAACAAAAGTTATGGCATTTTTGTATCACAGGTCACAAATAGTGTTTTCTCAGCGAGAGAAGGCCAAAATGAACACTTCATGCAGAACTCCTGTATTTTGATGAAAACTCACTGAAATCAAGCTGTAACTTCAAGTTTATGCATCTTTCTATGCTTTCAGGTTGAAACTTGACTGAAAACTCACTTTGAACAAAAGTTATGGCTGTTCTGTGTCGCAGGTCACAAATAGCGTTTTCTCAGCAAGAGAAGGCCAAAATGAACACTTCATGCAGAACTCCTGTATTTTGATGAAAACTCACTGAAATCAAGCTGTAACTTCAAGTTTATGCATCTTTCTATGCTTTCAGGTTGAAACTTGACTGAAAACTCACTTTGAACAAAAGTTATGGCATTTTTGTATCACAGGTCACAAATAGTGTTTTCTCAGCGAGAGAAGGCCAAAATGAACACTTCATGCAGAATTCCTGTATTTTGATGAAAACTCACTGAAATCAAGCTGTAACTTCAAGTTTATGCATCTTTCTATGCATTCAGGTTGAAACTTGACTGAAAACTCACTTTGAACAAAAGTTATGGCATTTTTGTATCACAGGTCACAAATAGTGTTTTCTTAGCGAGAGAAGGCCAAAATGAACACTTCATGCAGAACTCCTGTATTTTGATGAAAACTCACTGAAATCAAGCTGTAACTTCAAGTTTATGCATCTTTCTATGCTTTCAGGTTGAAACTTGACTGAAAACTCACTTTGAACAAAAGTTATGGCATTTTTGTATCACAGGTCACAAATAGTGTTTTCTCAGCGAGAGAAGGCCAAAATGAACACTTCATGCAGAACTCCTGTATTTTGATGAAAACTCACTGAAATCAAGCTGTAACTTCAAGTTTATGCATCTTTCTATGCTTTCAGGTTGAAACTTGACAGAAAACTCACTTTGAACAAAAGTTATGGCATTTTTGTATCACAGGTCACAAATAGTGTTTTCTCAGCGAGAGAAGGCCAAAATGAACACTTCATGCAGAACTCCTGTATTTTGATGAAAACTCACTGAAATCAAGCTGTAACTTCAAGTTTATGCATCTTTCTATGCTTTCAGGTTGAAACTTGACTGAAAACTCACTTTGAACAAAAGTTATGGCATTTTTGTATCACAGGTCACAAACAGTGTTTTCTCAGCGAGAGAAGGCCAAAATGAACACTTCATGCAGAACTCCTGTATTTTGATGAAAACTCACTGAAATCAAGCTGTAACTTCAAGTTTATGCATCTTTCTATGCTTTCAGGTTGAAACTTGACTGAAAACTCACTTTGAACAAAAGTTATGGCATTTTTGTATCACAGGTCACAAATAGTGTTTTTTCAGCGAGAGAAGGCCAAAATGAACACTTCATGCAGAACTCCTGTATTTTGATGAAAACTCACTGAAATCAAGCTGTAACTTCAAGTTTATGCATCTTTCTATGCTTTCAGGTTGAAACTTGACTGAAAACTCACTTTGAACAAAAGTTATGGCATTTTGCTATCACAGGTCACAAATAGTGTTTTCTCAGCGATAGAAGGCCAAAATGAACACTTCATCAGAACTCCTGTATTTTGATGAAAACTCACTGAAATCAAGCTGTAACTTCAAGTTTATGCATCTTTCTATGCTTTCAGGTTGAAACTTGACTGAAAACTCACTTTGAACAAAAGTTATGGCTGTTCTGTGTCGCAGGTCACAAATAGCGTTTTCTCAGCGAGAGAAGGCCAAAATGAACACTTCATGCAGAACTCCTGTATTTTGATGAAAACTCACTGAAATCAAGCTGTAACTTCAAGTTTATGCATCTTTCTATGCTTTCAGGTTGAAACTTGACTGAAAACTCACTTTGAACAAAAGTTATGGCTGTTCTGTGTCGCAGGTCACAAATAGCGTTTTCTCAGCGAGAGAAGGCCAAAATGAACACTTCATGCAGAACTCTTGTATTTTGATGAAAACTCACTGAAATCAAGCTGTAACTTCAAGTTTATGCATCTTTCTATGCTTTCAGGTTGAAACTTGACTGAAAACTCACTTTGAACAAAAGTTATGGCATTTTTGTATCACAGGTCACAAATAGTGTTTTCTCAGCGAGAGAAGGCCAAAATGAACACTTCATGCAGAACTCCTGTATTTTGATGAAAACTCACTGAAATCAAGCTGTAACTTCAAGTTTATGCATCTTTCTATGCTTTCAGGTTGAAACTTGACTGAAAACTCACTTTGAACAAAAGTTATGGCTGTTCTGTGTCGCAGGTCACAAATAGCGTTTTCTCAGCGAGAGAAGGCCAAAATGAACACTTCATGCAGAACTCCTGTATTTTGATGAAAACTCACTGAAATCAAGCTGTAACTTCAAGTTTATGCATCTTTCTATGCTTTCAGGTTGAAACTTGACTGAAAACTCACTTTGAACAAAAGTTATGGCATTTTTGTATCACAGGTCACAAATAGTGTTTTCTCAGAGAGAGAAGGCCAAAATGAACACTTCATGCAGAACTCCTGTATTTTGATGAAAACTCACTGAAATCAAGCTGTAACTTCAAGTTTATGCATCTTTCTATGCTTTCAGGTTGAAACTTGACTGAAAACTCACTTTGAACAAAAGTTATGGCATTTTTGTATCACAGGTCACAAATAGTGTTTTCTCAGCGAGAGAAGGCCAAAATGAACACTTCATGCAGAACTCCTGTATTTTGATGAAAACTCACTGAAATCAAGCTGTAACTTCAAGTTTATGCATCTTTCTATGCTTTCAGGTTGAAACTTGACAGAAAACTCACTTTGAACAAAAGTTATGGCATTTTTGTATCACAGGTCACAAATAGTGTTTTCTCAGCGAGAGAAGGCCAAAATGAACACTTAATGCAGAACTCCTGTATTTTGATGAAAACTCACTGAAATCAAGCTGTAACTTCAAGTTTATGCATCTTTCTATGCTTTCAGGTTGAAACTTGACTGAAAACTCACTTTGAACAAAAGTTATGGCTGTTCTGTGTCGCAGGTCACAAATAGCGTTTTCTCAGCAAGAGAAGGCCAAAATGAACACTTCATGCAGAACTCCTGTATTTTGATGAAAACTCACTGAAATCAAGCTGTAACTTCAAGTTTATGCATCTTTCTATGCTTTCAGGTTGAAACTTGACTGAAAACTCACTTTGAACAAAAGTTATGGCATTTTTGTATCACAGGTCACAAATAGTGTTTTCTCAGCGAGAGAAGGCCAAAATGAACACTTCATGCAGAACTCCTGTATTTTGATGAAAACTCACTGAAATCAAGCTGTAACTTCAAGTTTATGCATCTTTCTATGCTTTCAGGTTGAAACTTGACTGAAAACTCACTTTGAACAAAAGTTATGGCTGTTCTGTGTCGCAGGTCACAAATAGCGTTTTCTCAGCAAGAGAAGGCCAAAATGAACACTTCATGCAGAACTCCTGTATTTTGATGAAAACTCACTGAAATCAAGCTGTAACTTCAAGTTTATGCATCTTTCTATGCTTTCAGGTTGAAACTTGACTGAAAACTCACTTTGAACAAAAGTTATGGCATTTTTGTATCACAGGTCACAAATAGTGTTTTCTCAGCGAGAGAAGGCCAAAATGAACACTTCATGCAGAACTCCTGTATTTTGATGAAAACTCACTGAAATCAAGCTGTAACTTCAAGTTTATGCATCTTTCTATGCTTTCAGGTTGAAACTTGACTGAAAACTCACTTTGAACAAAAGTTATGGCTGTTCTGTGTCGCAGGTCACAAATAGCGTTTTCTCAGCGAGAGAAGGCCAAAATGAACACTTCATGCAGAACTCCTGTATTTTGATGAAAACTCACTGAAATCAAGCTGTAACTTCAAGTTTATGCATCTTTCTATGCTTTCAGGTTGAAACTTGACTGAAAACTCACTTTGAACAAAAGTTATGGCATTTTTGTTTCACAGGTCACAAATAGTGTTTTCTCAGCGAGAGAAGGCCAAAATGAACACTTCATGCAGAACTCCTGTATTTTGATGAAAACTCACTGAAATCAAGCTGTAACTTCAAGTTTATGCATCTTTCTATGCTTTCAGGTTGAAACTTGACTGAAAACTCACTTTGAACAAAAGTTATGGCATTTTTGTATCACAGGTCACAAATAGTGTTTTCTCAGCGAGAGAAGGCCAAAATGAACACTTCATGCAGAACTCCTGTATTTTGATGAAAACTCACTGAAATCAAGCTGTAACTTCAAGTTTATGCATCTTTCTATGCTTTCAGGTTGAAACTTGACTGAAAACTCACTTTGAACAAAAGTTATGGCATTTTTGTATCGCAGGTCACAAATAGTGTTTTCTCAGCGAGAGAAGGCCAAAATGAACACTTCATGCAGAACTCCTGTATTTTGATGAAAACTCACTGAAATCAAGCTGTAACTTCAAGTTTATGCATCTTTCTATGCTTTCAGGTTGAAACTTGACTGAAAACTCACTTTGAACAAAAGTTATGGCTGTTCTGTGTCGCAGGTCACAAATAGCGTTTTCTCAGCGAGAGAAGGCCAAAATGAACACTTCATGCAGAACTCCTGTATTTTGATGAAAACTCACTGAAATCAAGCTGTAACTTCAAGTTTATGCATCTTTCTATGCTTTCAGGTTGAAACTTGACTGAAAACTCACTTTGAACAAAAGTTATGGCATTTTTGTTTCACAGGTCACAAATAGTGTTTTCTCAGCGAGAGAAGGCCAAAATGAACACTTCATGCAGAACTCCTGTATTTTGATGAAAACTCACTGATATCAAGCTGTAACTTCAAGTTTATGCATCTTTCTATGCTTTCAGGTTGAAACTTGACTGAAAACTCACTTTGAACAAAAGTTATGGCATTTTTGTATCACAGGTCACAAATAGTGTTTTCTCAGCGAGAGAAGGCCAAAATGAACACTTCATGCAGAACTCCTGTATTTTGATGAAAACTCACTGAAATCAAGCTGTAACTTCAAGTTTATGCATCTTTCTATGCTTTCAGGTTGAAACTTGACTGAAAACTCACTTTGAACAAAAGTTATGGCTGTTCTGTGTCGCAGGTCACAAATAGTGTTTTCTCAGCAAGAGAAGGCCAAAATGAACACTTCATGCAGAACTCCTGTATTTTGATGAAAACTCACTGAAATCAAGCTGTAACTTCAAGTTTATGCATCTTTCTATGCTTTCAGGTTGAAACTTGACAGAAAACTCACTTTGAACAAAAGTTATGGCATTTTTGTGTCACAGGTCACAAATAGTGTTTTCTCAGCGAGAGAAGGCCAAAATGAACACTTCATGCAGAACTCCTGTATTTTGATGAAAACTCACTGAAATCAAGCTGTAACTTCAAGTTTATGCATCTTTCTATGCTTTCAGGTTGAAACTTGACTGAAAACTCACTTTGAACAAAAGTTATGGCATTTTTGTATCACAGGTCACAAACAGTGTTTTCTCAGCGAGAGAAGGCCAAAATGAACACTTCATGCAGAACTCCTGTATTTTGATGAAAACTCACTGAAATCAAGCTGTAACTTCAAGTTTATGCATCTTTCTATGCTTTCAGGTTTAAACTTGACTGAAAACTCACTTTGAACAAAAGTTATGGCATTTTTGTATCACAGGTCACAAATAGTGTTTTTTCAGCGAGAGAAGGCCAAAATGAACACTTCATGCAGAACTCCTGTATTTTGATGAAAACTCACTGAAATCAAGCTGTAACTTCAAGTTTATGCATCTTTCTATGCTTTCAGGTTGAAACTTGACAGAAAACTCACTTTGAACAAAAGTTATGGCATTTTTGTATCACAGGTCACAAATAGTGTTTTCTCAGCGAGAGAAGGCCAAAATGAACACTTCATGCAGAACTCCTGTATTTTGATGAAAACTCACTGAAATCAAGCTGTAACTTCAAGTTTATGCATCTTTCTATGCTTTCAGGTTGAAACTTGACTGAAAACTCACTTTGAACAAAAGTTATGGCTGTTCTGTGTCGCAGGTCACAAATAGCGTTTTCTCAGCAAGAGAAGGCCAAAATGAACACTTCATGCAGAACTCCTGTATTTTGATGAAAACTCACTGAAATCAAGCTGTAACTTCAAGTTTATGCATCTTTCTATGCTTTCAGGTTGAAACTTGACTGAAAACTCACTTTGAACAAAAGTTATGGCATTTTTGTATCACAGGTCACAAATAGTGTTTTCTCAGCGAGAGAAGGCCAAAATGAACACTTCATGCAGAACTCCTGTATTTTGATGAAAACTCACTGAAATCAAGCTGTAACTTCAAGTTTATGCATCTTTCTATGCTTTCAGGTTGAAACTTGACAGAAAACTCACTTTGAATAAAAGTTATGGCATTTTTGTATCACAGGTCACAAATAGTGTTTTCTCAGCGAGAGAAGGCCAAAATGAACACTTCATGCAGAACTCCTGTATTTTGATGAAAACTCACTGAAATCAAGCTGTAACTTCAAGTTTATGCATCTTTCTATGCTTTCAGGTTGAAACTTGACTGAAAACTCACTTTGAACAAAAGTTATGGCATTTTTGTATCACAGGTCACAAACAGTGTTTTCTCAGCGAGAGAAGGCCAAAATGAACACTTCATGCAGAACTCCTGTATTTTGATGAAAACTCACTTAAATCAAGCTGTAACTTCAAGTTTATGCATCTTTCTATGCTTTCAGGTTGAAACTTGACTGAAAACTCACTTTGAACAATAGTTATGGCATTTTTGTATCACAGGTCACAAATAGTGTTTTCTCAGCGAGAGAAGGCCAAAATGAACACTTCATGCAGAACTCCTGTATTTTGATGAAAACTCACTGAAATCAAGCTGTAACTTCAAGTTTATGCATCTTTCTATGCTTTCAGGTTGAAACTTGACTGAAAACTCACTTTGAACAAAAGTTATGGCTGTTCTGTGTCGCAGGTCACAAATAGCGTTTTCTCAGCGAGAGAAGGCCAAAATGAACACTTCATGCAGAACTCCTGTATTTTGATGAAAACTCACTGAAATCAAGCTGTAACTTCAAGTTTATGCATCTTTCTATGCTTTCAGGTTGAAACTTGACTGAAAACTCACTTTGAACAAAAGTTATGGCATTTTTGTATCACAGGTCACAAATAGTGTTTTCTCAGCGAGAGAAGACCAAAATGAACACTTCATGCAGAACTCCTTTATTTTGATGAAAACTCACTGAAATCAAGCTGTAACTTCAAGTTTATGCATCTTTCTATGCTTTCAGGTTGAAACTTGACTGAAAACTCACTTTGAACAAAAGTTATGGCATTTTTGTATCACAGGTCACAAATAGTGTTATCTCAGCGAGAGAAGGCCAAAATGAACACTTCATGCAGAACTCCTGTATTTTGATGAAAACTCACTGAAATCAAGCTGTAACTTCAAGTTTATGCATCTTTCTATGCTTTCAGGTTGAAACTTGACAGAAAACTCACTATGAACAAAAGTTATGGCATTTTTGTATCACAGGTCACAAATAGTGTTTTCTCAGCGAGAGAAGGCCAAAATGAACACTTCATGCAGAACTCCTGTATTTTGATGAAAACTCACTGAAATCAAGCTGTAACTTCAAGTTTATGCATCTTTCTATGCTTTCAGGTTGAAACTTGACAGAAAACTCACTTTGAACAAAAGTTATGGCATTTTTGTATCACAGGTCACAAATAGTGTTTTCTCAGCGAGAGAAGGCCAAAATGAACACTTCATGCAGAACTCCTGTATTTTGATGAAAACTCACTGAAATCAAGCTGTAACTTCAAGTTTATGCATCTTTCTATGCTTTCAGGTTGAAACTTGACTGAAAACTCACTTTGAACAAAAGTTATGGCTGTTCTGTGTCGCAGGTCACAAATAGCGTTTTCTCAGCAAGAGAAGGCCAAAATGAACACTTCATGCAGAACTCCTGTATTTTGATGAAAACTCACTGAAATCAAGCTGTAACTTCAAGTTTATGCATCTTTCTATGCTTTCAGGTTGAAACTTGACTGAAAACTCACTTTGAACAAAAGTTATGGCATTTTTGTATCACAGGTCACAAATAGTGTTTTCTCAGCGAGAGAAGGCCAAAATGAACACTTCATGCAGAATTCCTGTATTTTGATGAAAACTCACTGAAATCAAGCTGTAACTTCAAGTTTATGCATCTTTCTATGCATTCAGGTTGAAACTTGACTGAAAACTCACTTTGAACAAAAGTTATGGCATTTTTGTATCACAGGTCACAAATAGTGTTTTCTTAGCGAGAGAAGGCCAAAATGAACACTTCATGCAGAACTCCTGTATTTTGATGAAAACTCACTGAAATCAAGCTGTAACTTCAAGTTTATGCATCTTTCTATGCTTTCAGGTTGAAACTTGACTGAAAACTCACTTTGAACAAAAGTTATGGCATTTTTGTATCACAGGTCACAAATAGTGTTTTCTCAGCGAGAGAAGGCCAAAATGAACACTTCATGCAGAACTCCTGTATTTTGATGAAAACTCACTGAAATCAAGCTGTAACTTCAAGTTTATGCATCTTTCTATGCTTTCAGGTTGAAACTTGACAGAAAACTCACTTTGAACAAAAGTTATGGCATTTTTGTATCACAGGTCACAAATAGTGTTTTCTCAGCGAGAGAAGGCCAAAATGAACACTTCATGCAGAACTCCTGTATTTTGATGAAAACTCACTGAAATCAAGCTGTAACTTCAAGTTTATGCATCTTTCTATGCTTTCAGGTTGAAACTTGACTGAAAACTCACTTTGAACAAAAGTTATGGCATTTTTGTATCACAGGTCACAAACAGTGTTTTCTCAGCGAGAGAAGGCCAAAATGAACACTTCATGCAGAACTCCTGTATTTTGATGAAAACTCACTGAAATCAAGCTGTAACTTCAAGTTTATGCATCTTTCTATGCTTTCAGGTTGAAACTTGACTGAAAACTCACTTTGAACAAAAGTTATGGCATTTTTGTATCACAGGTCACAAATAGTGTTTTTTCAGCGAGAGAAGGCCAAAATGAACACTTCATGCAGAACTCCTGTATTTTGATGAAAACTCACTGAAATCAAGCTGTAACTTCAAGTTTATGCATCTTTCTATGCTTTCAGGTTGAAACTTGACTGAAAACTCACTTTGAACAAAAGTTATGGCATTTTGCTATCACAGGTCACAAATAGTGTTTTCTCAGCGATAGAAGGCCAAAATGAACACTTCATCAGAACTCCTGTATTTTGATGAAAACTCACTGAAATCAAGCTGTAACTTCAAGTTTATGCATCTTTCTATGCTTTCAGGTTGAAACTTGACTGAAAACTCACTTTGAACAAAAGTTATGGCTGTTCTGTGTCGCAGGTCACAAATAGCGTTTTCTCAGCGAGAGAAGGCCAAAATGAACACTTCATGCAGAACTCCTGTATTTTGATGAAAACTCACTGAAATCAAGCTGTAACTTCAAGTTTATGCATCTTTCTATGCTTTCAGGTTGAAACTTGACTGAAAACTCACTTTGAACAAAAGTTATGGCTGTTCTGTGTCGCAGGTCACAAATAGCGTTTTCTCAGCGAGAGAAGGCCAAAATGAACACTTCATGCAGAACTCTTGTATTTTGATGAAAACTCACTGAAATCAAGCTGTAACTTCAAGTTTATGCATCTTTCTATGCTTTCAGGTTGAAACTTGACTGAAAACTCACTTTGAACAAAAGTTATGGCATTTTTGTATCACAGGTCACAAATAGTGTTTTCTCAGCGAGAGAAGGCCAAAATGAACACTTCATGCAGAACTCCTGTATTTTGATGAAAACTCACTGAAATCAAGCTGTAACTTCAAGTTTATGCATCTTTCTATGCTTTCAGGTTGAAACTTGACTGAAAACTCACTTTGAACAAAAGTTATGGCTGTTCTGTGTCGCAGGTCACAAATAGCGTTTTCTCAGCGAGAGAAGGCCAAAATGAACACTTCATGCAGAACTCCTGTATTTTGATGAAAACTCACTGAAATCAAGCTGTAACTTCAAGTTTATGCATCTTTCTATGCTTTCAGGTTGAAACTTGACTGAAAACTCACTTTGAACAAAAGTTATGGCATTTTTGTATCACAGGTCACAAATAGTGTTTTCTCAGAGAGAGAAGGCCAAAATGAACACTTCATGCAGAACTCCTGTATTTTGATGAAAACTCACTGAAATCAAGCTGTAACTTCAAGTTTATGCATCTTTCTATGCTTTCAGGTTGAAACTTGACTGAAAACTCACTTTGAACAAAAGTTATGGCATTTTTGTATCACAGGTCACAAATAGTGTTTTCTCAGCGAGAGAAGGCCAAAATGAACACTTCATGCAGAACTCCTGTATTTTGATGAAAACTCACTGAAATCAAGCTGTAACTTCAAGTTTATGCATCTTTCTATGCTTTCAGGTTGAAACTTGACAGAAAACTCACTTTGAACAAAAGTTATGGCATTTTTGTATCACAGGTCACAAATAGTGTTTTCTCAGCGAGAGAAGGCCAAAATGAACACTTAATGCAGAACTCCTGTATTTTGATGAAAACTCACTGAAATCAAGCTGTAACTTCAAGTTTATGCATCTTTCTATGCTTTCAGGTTGAAACTTGACTGAAAACTCACTTTGAACAAAAGTTATGGCTGTTCTGTGTCGCAGGTCACAAATAGCGTTTTCTCAGCAAGAGAAGGCCAAAATGAACACTTCATGCAGAACTCCTGTATTTTGATGAAAACTCACTGAAATCAAGCTGTAACTTCAAGTTTATGCATCTTTCTATGCTTTCAGGTTGAAACTTGACTGAAAACTCACTTTGAACAAAAGTTATGGCATTTTTGTATCACAGGTCACAAATAGTGTTTTCTCAGCGAGAGAAGGCCAAAATGAACACTTCATGCAGAACTCCTGTATTTTGATGAAAACTCACTGAAATCAAGCTGTAACTTCAAGTTTATGCATCTTTCTATGCTTTCAGGTTGAAACTTGACTGAAAACTCACTTTGAACAAAAGTTATGGCTGTTCTGTGTCGCAGGTCACAAATAGCGTTTTCTCAGCAAGAGAAGGCCAAAATGAACACTTCATGCAGAACTCCTGTATTTTGATGAAAACTCACTGAAATCAAGCTGTAACTTCAAGTTTATGCATCTTTCTATGCTTTCAGGTTGAAACTTGACTGAAAACTCACTTTGAACAAAAGTTATGGCATTTTTGTATCACAGGTCACAAATAGTGTTTTCTCAGCGAGAGAAGGCCAAAATGAACACTTCATGCAGAACTCCTGTATTTTGATGAAAACTCACTGAAATCAAGCTGTAACTTCAAGTTTATGCATCTTTCTATGCTTTCAGGTTGAAACTTGACTGAAAACTCACTTTGAACAAAAGTTATGGCTGTTCTGTGTCGCAGGTCACAAATAGCGTTTTCTCAGCGAGAGAAGGCCAAAATGAACACTTCATGCAGAACTCCTGTATTTTGATGAAAACTCACTGAAATCAAGCTGTAACTTCAAGTTTATGCATCTTTCTATGCTTTCAGGTTGAAACTTGACTGAAAACTCACTTTGAACAAAAGTTATGGCATTTTTGTGTCACAGGTCACAAATAGTGTTTTCTCAGCGAGAGAAGGCCAAAATGAACACTTCATGCAGAACTCCTGTATTTTGATGAAAACTCACTGAAATCAAGCTGTAACTTCAAGTTTATGCATCTTTCTATGCTTTCAGGTTGAAACTTGACTGAAAACTCACTTTGAACAAAAGTTATGGCATTTTTGTATCACAGGTCACAAACAGTGTTTTCTCAGCGAGAGAAGGCCAAAATGAACACTTCATGCAGAACTCCTGTATTTTGATGAAAACTCACTGAAATCAAGCTGTAACTTCAAGTTTATGCATCTTTCTATGCTTTCAGGTTTAAACTTGACTGAAAACTCACTTTGAACAAAAGTTATGGCATTTTTGTATCACAGGTCACAAATAGTGTTTTTTCAGCGAGAGAAGGCCAAAATGAACACTTCATGCAGAACTCCTGTATTTTGATGAAAACTCACTGAAATCAAGCTGTAACTTCAAGTTTATGCATCTTTCTATGCTTTCAGGTTGAAACTTGACTGAAAACTCACTTTGAACAAAAGTTATGGCATTTTGCTATCACAGGTCACAAATAGTGTTTTCTCAGCGATAGAAGGCCAAAATGAACACTTCATCAGAACTCCTGTATTTTGATGAAAACTCACTGAAATCAAGCTGTAACTTCAAGTTTATGCATCTTTCTATGCTTTCAGGTTGAAACTTGACTGAAAACTCACTTTGAACAAAAGTTATGGCTGTTCTGGGTCGCAGGTCACAAATAGCGTTTTCTCAGCGAGAGAAGGCCAAAATGAACACTTCATGCAGAACTCCTGTATTTTGATGAAAACTCACTGAAATCAAGCTGTAACTTCAAGTTTATGCATCTTTCTATGCTTTCAGGTTGAAACTTGACTGAAAACTCACTTTGAACAAAAGTTATGGCTGTTCTGTGTCGCAGGTCACAAATAGCGTTTTCTCAGCGAGAGAAGGCCAAAATGAACACTTCATGCAGAACTCTTGTATTTTGATGAAAACTCACTGAAATCAAGCTGTAACTTCAAGTTTATGCATCTTTCTATGCTTTCAGGTTGAAACTTGACTGAAAACTCACTTTGAACAAAAGTTATGGCATTTTTGTATCACAGGTCACAAATAGTGTTTTCTCAGCGAGAGAAGGCCAAAATGAACACTTCATGCAGAACTCCTGTATTTTGATGAAAACTCACTGAAATCAAGCTGTAACTTCAAGTTTATGCATCTTTCTATGCTTTCAGGTTGAAACTTGACTGAAAACTCACTTTGAACAAAAGTTATGGCTGTTCTGTGTCGCAGGTCACAAATAGTGTTTTCTCAGCGAGAGAAGGCCAAAATGAACACTTCATGCAGAACTCCTGTATTTTGATGAAAACTCACTGAAATCAAGCTGTAACTTCAAGTTTATGCATCTTTCTATGCTTTCAGGTTGAAACTTGACTGAAAACTCACTTTGAACAAAAGTTATGGCATTTTTGTATCACAGGTCACAAATAGTGTTTTCTCAGCGAGAGAAGGCCAAAATGAACAGTTCATGCAGAACTCCTGTATTTTGATGAAAACTCACTGAAATCAAGCTGTAACTTCAAGTTTATGCATCTTTCTATGCTTTCAGGTTGAAACTTGACTGAAAACTCACTTTGAACAAAAGTTATGGCATTTTTGTATCACAGGTCACAAACAGTGTTTTCTCAGCGAGAGAAGGCCAAAATGAACACTTCATGCAGAACTCCTGTATTTTGATGAAAACTCACTGAAATCAAGCTGTAACTTCAAGTTTATGCATCTTTCTATGCTTTCAGGTTTAAACTTGACTGAAAACTCACTTTGAACAAAAGTTATGGCATTTTTGTATCACAGGTCACAAATAGTGTTTTTTCAGCGAGAGAAGGCCAAAATGAACACTTCATGCAGAACTCCTGTATTTTGATGAAAACTCACTGAAATCAAGCTGTAACTTCAAGTTTATGCATCTTTCTATGCTTTCAGGTTGAAACTTGACTGAAAACTCACTTTGAACAAAAGTTATGGCATTTTGCTATCACAGGTCACAAATAGTGTTTTCTCAGCGATAGAAGGCCAAAATGAACACTTCATCAGAACTCCTGTATTTTGATGAAAACTCACTGAAATCAAGCTGTAACTTCAAGTTTATGCATCTTTCTATGCTTTCAGGTTGAAACTTGACTGAAAACTCACTTTGAACAAAAGTTATGGCTGTTCTGGGTCGCAGGTCACAAATAGCGTTTTCTCAGCGAGAGAAGGCCAAAATGAACACTTCATGCAGAACTCCTGTATTTTGATGAAAACTCACTGAAATCAAGCTGTAACTTCAAGTTTATGCATCTTTCTATGCTTTCAGGTTGAAACTTGACTGAAAACTCACTTTGAACAAAAGTTATGGCTGTTCTGTGTCGCAGGTCACAAATAGCGTTTTCTCAGCGAGAGAAGGCCAAAATGAACACTTCATGCAGAACTCTTGTATTTTGATGAAAACTCACTGAAATCAAGCTGTAACTTCAAGTTTATGCATCTTTCTATGCTTTCAGGTTGAAACTTGACTGAAAACTCACTTTGAACAAAAGTTATGGCATTTTTGTATCACAGGTCACAAATAGTGTTTTCTCAGCGAGAGAAGGCCAAAATGAACACTTCATGCAGAACTCCTGTATTTTGATGAAAACTCACTGAAATCAAGCTGTAACTTCAAGTTTATGCATCTTTCTATGCTTTCAGGTTGAAACTTGACTGAAAACTCACTTTGAACAAAAGTTATGGCTGTTCTGTGTCGCAGGTCACAAATAGTGTTTTCTCAGCGAGAGAAGGCCAAAATGAACACTTCATGCAGAACTCCTGTATTTTGATGAAAACTCACTGAAATCAAGCTGTAACTTCAAGTTTATGCATCTTTCTATGCTTTCAGGTTGAAACTTGACTGAAAACTCACTTTGAACAAAAGTTATGGCATTTTTGTATCACAGGTCACAAATAGTGTTTTCTCAGCGAGAGAAGGCCAAAATGAACAGTTCATGCAGAACTCCTGTATTTTGATGAAAACTCACTGAAATCAAGCTGTAACTTCAAGTTTATGCATCTTTCTATGCTTTCAGGTTTAAACTTGACTGAAAACTCACTTTGAACAAAAGTTATGGCATTTTTGTATCACAGGTCACAAATAGTGTTTTCTCAGCGAGAGAAGGCCAAAATGAACACTTCATGCAGAACTCCTGTATTTTGATGAAAACTCACTGAAATCAAGCTGTAACTTCAAGTTTATGCATCTTTCTATGCTTTCAGGTTGAAACTTGACAGAAAACTCACTTTGAACAAAAGTTATGGCATTTTTGTATCACAGGTCACAAATAGTGTTTTCTCAGCGAGAGAAGGCCAAAATGAACACTTCATGCAGAACTCCTGTATTTTGATGAAAACTCACTGAAATCAAGCTGTAACTTCAAGTTTATGCATCTTTCTATGCTTTCAGGTTGAAACTTGACTGAAAACTCACTTTGAACAATAGTTATGGCATTTTAGTATCACAGGTCACAAATAGTGTTTTCTCAGCGAGAGAAGGCCAAAATGAACACTTCATGCAGAACTCCTGTATTTTGATGAAAACTCACTGAAATCAAGCTGTAACTTCAAGTTTATGCATCTTTCTATGCTTTCAGGTTGAAACTTGACTGAAAACTCACTTTGAACAAAAGTTATGGCTGTTCTGTGTCGCAGGTCACAAATAGCGTTTTCTCAGCGAGAGAAGGCCAAAATGAACACTTCATGCAGAACTCCTGTATTTTGATGAAAACTCACTTAAATCAAGCTGTAACTTCAAGTTTATGCATCTTTCTATGCTTTCAGGTTGAAACTTGACTGAAAACTCACTTTGAACAAAAGTTATGGCTGTTCTGTGTCGCAGGTCACAAATAGCGTTTTCTCAGCGAGAGAAGGCCAAAATGAACACTTCATGCAGAACTCCTGTATTTTGATGAAAACTCACTGAAATCAAGCTGTAACTTCAAGTTTATGCATCTTTCTATGCTTTCAGGTTGAAACTTGACTGAAAACTCACTTTGAACAAAAGTTATGGCATTTTTGTATCACAGGTCACAAATAGTGTTTTCTCAGCGAGAGAAGACCAAAATGAACACTTCATGCAGAACTCCTTTATTTTGATGAAAACTCACTGAAATCAAGCTGTAACTTCAAGTTTATGCATCTTTCTATGCTTTCAGGTTGAAACTTGACTGAAAACTCACTTTGAACAATAGTTATGGCATTTTAGTATCACAGGTCACAAATAGTGTTTTCTCAGCGAGAGAAGGCCAAAATGAACACTTCATGCAGAACTCCTGTATTTTGATGAAAACTCACTGAAATCAAGCTGTAACTTCAAGTTTATGCATCTTTCTATGCTTTCAGGTTGAAACTTGACTGAAAACTCACTTTGAACAAAAGTTATGGCTGTTCTGTGTCGCAGGTCACAAATAGCGTTTTCTCAGCGAGAGAAGGCCAAAATGAACACTTCATGCAGAACTCCTGTATTTTGATGAAAACTCACTGAAATCAAGCTGTAACTTCAAGTTTATGCATCTTTCTATGCTTTCAGGTTGAAACTTGACTGAAAACTCACTTTGAACAAAAGTTATGGCATTTTTGTATCACAGGTCACAAATAGTGTTTTCTCAGCGAGAGAAGACCAAAATGAACACTTCATGCAGAACTCCTTTATTTTGATGAAAACTCACTGAAATCAAGCTGTAACTTCAAGTTTATGCATCTTTCTATGCTTTCAGGTTGAAACTTGACTGAAAACTCACTTTGAACAAAAGTTATGGCATTTTTGTATCACAGGTCACAAATAGTGTTATCTCAGCGAGAGAAGGCCAAAATGAACACTTCATGCAGAACTCCTGTATTTTGATGAAAACTCACTGAAATCAAGCTGTAACTTCAAGTTTTTGCATCTTTCTATGCTTTCAGGTTGAAACTTGACAGAAAACTCACTATGAACAAAAGTTATGGCATTTTTGTATCACAGGTCACAAATAGTGTTTTCTCAGCGAGAGAAGGCCAAAATGAACACTTCATGCAGAACTCCTGTATTTTGATGAAAACTCACTGAAATCAAGCTGTAACTTCAAGTTTATGCATCTTTCTATGCTTTCAGGTTGAAACTTGACTGAAAACTCACTTTGAACAAAAGTTATGGCATTTTTGTATCACAGGTCACAAATAGTGTTTTCTCAGCGAGAGAAGGCCAAAATGAACACTTCATGCAGAATTCCTGTATTTTGATGAAAACTCACTGAAATCAAGCTGTAACTTAAAGTTTATGCATCTTTCTATGCATTCAGGTTGAAACTTGACTGAAAGCTCACTTTGAACAAAAGTTATGGCATTTTTGTATCACAGGTCACAAATAGTGTTTTCTTAGCGAGAGAAGGCCAAAATGAACACTTCATGCAGAACTCCTGTATTTTGATGAAAACTCACTGAAATCAAGCTGTAACTTCAAGTTTATGCATCTTTCTATGCTTTCAGATTGAAACTTGACTGAAAACTCACTTTGAACAAAAGTTATGGCATTTTTGTATCACAGGTCACAAATAGTGTTTTCTCAGCGAGAGAAGGCCAAAATTAACACTTCATGCAGAACTCCTGTATTTTGATGAAAACTCACTGAAATCAAGCTGTAACTTCAAGTTTATGCATCTTTCTATGCTTTCAGGTTGAAACTTGACAGAAAACTCACTTTGAACAAAAGTTATGGCATTTTTGTGTCACAGGTCACAAATAGTGTTTTCTCAGCGAGAGAAGGCCAAAATGAACACTTCATGCAGAACTCCTGTATTTTGATGAAAACTCACTGAAATCAAGCTGTAACTTCAAGTTTATGCATCTTTCTATGCTTTCAGGTTGAAACTTGACTGAAAACTCACTTTGAACAAAAGTTATGGCATTTTTGTATCACAGGTCACAAACAGTGTTTTCTCAGCGAGAGAAGGCCAAAATGAACACTTCATGCAGAACTCCTGTATTTTGATGAAAACTCACTGAAATCAAGCTGTAACTTCAAGTTTATGCATCTTTCTATGCTTTCAGGTTGAAACTTGACTGAAAACTCACTTTGAACAAAAGTTATGGCATTTTTGTATCACAGGTCACAAATAGTGTTTTTTCAGCGAGAGAAGGCCAAAATGAACACTTCATGCAGAACTCCTGTATTTTGATGAAAACTCACTGAAATCAAGCTGTAACTTCAAGTTTATGCATCTTTCTATGCTTTCAGGTTGAAACTTGACTGAAAACTCACTTTGAACAAAAGTTATGGCATTTTGCTATCACAGGTCACAAATAGTGTTTTCTCAGCGATAGAAGGCCAAAATGAACACTTCATCAGAACTCCTGTATTTTGATGAAAACTCACTGAAATCAAGCTGTAACTTCAAGTTTATGCATCTTTCTATGCTTTCAGGTTGAAACTTGACTGAAAACTCACTTTGAACAAAAGTTATGGCATTTTTGTTTCACAGGTCACAAATAGTGTTTTCTCAGCGAGAGAAGGCCAAAATGAACACTTCATGCAGAACTCCTGTATTTTGATGAAAACTCACTGAAATCAAGCTGTAACTTCAAGTTTATGCATCTTTCTATGCTTTCAGGTTGAAACTTGACTGAAAACTCACTTTGAACAAAAGTTATGGCATTTTTGTATCACAGGTCACAAATAGTGTTTTCTCAGCGAGAGAAGGCCAAAATGAACACTTCATGCAGAACTCCTGTATTTTGATGAAAACTCACTGAAATCAAGCTGTAACTTCAAGTTTATGCATCTTTCTATGCTTTCAGGTTGAAACTTGACTGAAAACTCACTTTGAACAAAAGTTATGGCTGTTCTGTGTCGCAGGTCACAAATAGTGTTTTCTCAGCAAGAGAAGGCCAAAATGAACACTTCATGCAGAACTCCTGTATTTTGATGAAAACTCACTGAAATCAAGCTGTAACTTCAAGTTTATGCATCTTTCTATGCTTTCAGGTTGAAACTTGACAGAAAACTCACTTTGAACAAAAGTTATGGCATTTTTGTGTCACAGGTCACAAATAGTGTTTTCTCAGCGAGAGAAGGCCAAAATGAACACTTCATGCAGAACTCCTGTATTTTGATGAAAACTCACTGAAATCAAGCTGTAACTTCAAGTTTATGCATCTTTCTATGCTTTCAGGTTGAAACTTGACTGAAAACTCACTTTGAACAAAAGTTATGGCATTTTTGTATCACAGGTCACAAACAGTGTTTTCTCAGCGAGAGAAGGCCAAAATGAACACTTCATGCAGAACTCCTGTATTTTGATGAAAACTCACTGAAATCAAGCTGTAACTTCAAGTTTATGCATCTTTCTATGCTTTCAGGTTTAAACTTGACTGAAAACTCACTTTGAACAAAAGTTATGGCATTTTTGTATCACAGGTCACAAATAGTGTTTTTTCAGCGAGAGAAGGCCAAAATGAACACTTCATGCAGAACTCCTGTATTTTGATGAAAACTCACTGAAATCAAGCTGTAACTTCAAGTTTATGCATCTTTCTATGCTTTCAGGTTGAAACTTGACTGAAAACTCACTTTGAACAAAAGTTATGGCATTTTGCTATCACAGGTCACAAATAGTGTTTTCTCAGCGATAGAAGGCCAAAATGAACACTTCATCAGAACTCCTGTATTTTGATGAAAACTCACTGAAATCAAGCTGTAACTTCAAGTTTATGCATCTTTCTATGCTTTCAGGTTGAAACTTGACTGAAAACTCACTTTGAACAAAAGTTATGGCTGTTCTGTGTCGCAGGTCACAAATAGCGTTTTCTCAGCGAGAGAAGTCCAAAATGAACACTTCATGCAGAACTCTTGTATTTTGATGAAAACTCACTGAAATCAAGCTGTAACTTCAAGTTTATGCATCTTTCTATGCTTTCAGGTTGAAACTTGACTGAAAACTCACTTTGAACAAAAGTTATGGCATTTTTGTATCACAGGTCACAAATAGTGTTTTCTCAGCGAGAGAAGGCCAAAATGAACACTTCATGCAGAACTCCTGTATTTTGATGAAAACTCACTGAAATCAAGCTGTAACTTCAAGTTTATGCATCTTTCTATGCTTTCAGGTTGAAACTTGACTGAAAACTCACTTTGAACAAAAGTTATGGCTGTTCTGTGTCGCAGGTCACAAATAGCGTTTTCTCAGCGAGAGAAGGCCAAAATGAACACTTCATGCAGAACTCCTGTATTTTGATGAAAACTCAACTGAAATCAAGCTGTAACTTCAAGTTTATGCATCTTTCTATGCATTCAGGTTGAAACTTGACTGAAAGCTCACTTTGAACAAAAGTTATGGCATTTTTGTATCAGAGGTCACAAATAGTGTTTTCTCAGCGAGAGAAGGCCAAAATGAACACTTCATGCAGAACTCCTGTATTTTGATGAAAACTCACTGAAATCAAGCTGTAACTTCAAGTTTATGCATCTTTCTATGCTTTCAGGTTGAAACTTGACTGAAAACTCACTTTGAACAAAAGTTATGGCATTTTTGTATCACAGGTCACAAATAGTGTTTTCTCAGCGAGAGAAGGCCAAAATGAACACTTCATGCAGAACTCCTGTATTTTGATGAAAACTCACTGAAATCAAGCTGTAACTTCAAGTTTATGCATCTTTCTATGCTTTCAGGTTGAAACTTGACTGAAAACTCACTTTGAACAAAAGTTATGGCTGTTCTGTGTCGCAGGTCACAAATAGCGTTTTCTCAGCGAGAGAAGGCCAAAAATGAACACTTCATGCAGAACTCCTGTATTTTGATGAAAACTCACTGAAATCAAGCTGTAACTTCAAGTTTATGCATCTTTCTATGCTTTCAGGTTGAAACTTGAAAGAAAACTCACTTTGAACAAAAGTTATGGCATTTTTGTATCACAGGTCACAAATAGTGTTTTCTCAGCGAGAGAAGGCCAAAATGAACACTTCATGCAGAACTCCTGTATTTTGATGAAAACTCACTGAAATCAAGCTGTAACTTCAAGTTTATGCATCTTTCTATGCTTTCAGGTTGAAACGTGACTGAAAACTCACTTTGAACAAAAGTTATGGCATTTTTGTATCAGAGGTCACAAATAGTGTTTTCTCAGCGAGAGAAGGCCAAAATGAACACTTCATGCAGAACTCCTGTATTTTGATGAAAACTCACTGAAATCAAGCTGTAACTTCAAGTTTATGCATCTTTCTATGCTTTCAGGTTGAAACTTGACTGAAAACTCACTTTGAACAAAAGTTATGGCTGTTCTGTGTCGCAGGTCACAAATAGCGTTTTCTCAGCGAGAGAAGGCCAAAATGAACACTTCATGCAGAACTCCTGTATTTTGATGAAAACTCACTGAAATCAAGCTGTAACTTCAAGTTTATGCATCTTTCTATGCTTTCAGGTTGAAACTTGACTGAAAACTCACTTTGAACAAAAGTTATGGCATTTTTGTATCACAGGTCACAAATAGTGTTTTTTCAGCGAGAGAAGGCCAAAATGAACACTTCATGCAGAACTCCTGTATTTTGATGAAAACTCACTGAAATCAAGCTGTAACTTCAAGTTTATGCATCTTTCTATGCTTTCAGGTTGAAACTTGACTGAAAACTCACTTTGAACAAAAGTTATGGCATTTTTGTATCACAGGTCACAAATAGTGTTTTCTCAGCGATAGAAGGCCAAAATGAACACTTCATGCAGAACTCCTGTATTTTGATGAAAACTCACTGAAATCAAGCTGTAACTTCAAGTTTATGCATCTTTCTATGCTTTCAGGTTGAAACTTGACTGAAAACTCACTTTGAACAAAAGTTATGGCTGTTCTGTGTCGCAGGTCACAAATAGCGTTTTCTCAGCGAGAGAAGGCCAAAATGAACACTTCATCAGAACTCCTGTATTTTGATGAAAACTCACTGAAATCAAGCTGTAACTTCAAGTTTATGCATCTTTCTATGCTTTCAGGTTGAAACTTGACTGAAAACTCACTTTGAACAAAAGTTATGGCTGTTCTGGGTCGCAGGTCACAAATAGCGTTTTCTCAGCGAGAGAAGGCCAAAATGAACACTTCATGCAGAACTCCTGTATTTGATGAAAACTCACTGAAATCAAGCTGTAACTTCAAGTTTATGCATCTTTCTATGCTTTCAGGTTGAAACTTGACTGAAAACTCACTTTGAACAAAAGTTATGGCTGTTCTGTGTCGCAGGTCACAAATAGCGTTTTCTCAGCGAGAGAAGGCCAAAATGAACACTTCATGCAGAACTCCTGTATTTTGATGAAAACTCACTGAAATCAAGCTGTAACTTCAAGTTTATGCATCTTTCTATGCTTTCAGGTTGAAACTTGACTGAAAACTCACTTTGAACAAAAGTTATGGCATTTTTGTATCACAGGTCACAAATAGTGTTTTTTCAGCGAGAGAAGGCCAAAATGAACACTTCATGCAGAACTCCTGTATTTTGATGAAAACTCACTGAAATCAAGCTGTAACTTCAAGTTTATGCATCTTTCTATGCTTTCAGGTTGAAACTTGACTGAAAACTCACTTTGAACAAAAGTTATGGCATTTTTGTATCACAGGTCACAAATAGTGTTTTTTCAGCGAGAGAAGGCCAAAATGAACACTTCATGCAGAATTCCTGTATTTTGATGAAAACTCACTGAAATCAAGCTGTAACTTCAAGTTTATGCATCTTTCTATGCTTTCAGGTTGAAACTTGACTGAAAACTCACTTTGAACAAAAGTTATGGCATTTTTGTATCACAGGTCACAAATAGTGTTTTCTCAGCGAGAGAAGGCCAAAATGAACACTTCATGCAGAATTCCTGTATTTTGATGAAAACTCACTGAAATCAAGCTGTAACTTCAAGTTTATGCATCTTTCTATGCATTCAGGTTGAAACTTGACTGAAAGCTCACTTTGAACAAAAGTTATGGCATTTTTGTATCAGAGGTCACAAATAGTGTTTTCTCAGCGAGAGAAGGCCAAAATGAACACTTCATGCAGAACTCCTGTATTTTGATGAAAACTCACTGAAATCAAGCTGTAACTTCAAGTTTATGCATCTTTCTATGCTTTCAGGTTGAAACTTGACTGAAAACTCACTTTGAACAAAAGTTATGGCTTTTTTTTTATCACAGGTCACAAATAGTGTTTTCTCAGCGAGAGAAGGCCAAAATGAACACTTCATGCAGAACTCCTGTATTTTGATGAAAACTCACTGAAATCAAGCTGTAACTTCAAGTTTATGCATCTTTCTATGCTTTCAGGTTGAAACTTGACTGAAAACTCACTTTGAACAAAAGTTATGGCTGTTCTGTGTCGCAGGTCACAAATAGCGTTTTCTCAGCGAGAGAAGGCCAAAATGAACACTTCATGCAGAACTCCTGTATTTTGATGAAAACTCACTGAAATCAAGCTGTAACTTCAAGTTTATGCATCTTTCTATGCTTTCAGGTTGAAACTTGACTGAAAACTCACTTTGAACAAAAGTTATGGCATTTTTGTTTCACAGGTCACAAATAGTGTTTTTTCAGCGAGAGAAGGCCAAAATGAACACTTCATGCAGAACTCCTGTATTTTGATGAAAACTCACTGAAATCAAGCTGTAACTTCAAGTTTATGCATCTTTCTATGCTTTCAGGTTGAAACTTGACTGAAAACTCACTTTGAACAAAAGTTATGGCATTTTTGTATCACAGGTCACAAATAGTGTTTTCTCAGCGAGAGAAGGCCAAAATGAACACTTCATGCAGAACTCCTGTATTTTGATGAAAACTCACTGAAATCAAGCTGTAACTTCAAGTTTATGCATCTTTCTATGCTTTCAGGTTGAAACTTGACTGAAAACTCACTTTGAACAAAAGTTATGGCTGTTCTGTGTCGCAGGTCACAAATAGCGTTTTCTCAGCGAGAGAAGGCCAAAATGAACACTTCATCAGAACTCCTGTATTTTGATGAAAACTCACTGAAATCAAGCTGTAACTTCAAGTTTATGCATCTTTCTATGCTTTCAGGTTGAAACTTGACTGAAAACTCACTTTGAACAAAAGTTATGGCTGTTCTGGGTCGCAGGTCACAAATAGCGTTTTCTCAGCGAGAGAAGGCCAAAATGAACACTTCATGCAGAACTCCTGTATTTTGATGAAAACTCACTGAAATCAAGCTGTAACTTCAAGTTTATGCATCTTTCTATGCTTTCAGGTTGAAACTTGACTGAAAACTCACTTTGAACAAAAGTTATGGCTGTTGTGTGTCGCAGGTCACAAATAGCGTTTTCTCAGCGAGAGAAGGCCAAAATGAACACTTCATGCAGAACTCCTGTATTTTGATGAAAACTCACTGAAATCAAGCTGTAACTTCAAGTTTATGCATCTTTCTATGCTTTCAGGTTGAAACTTGACTGAAAACTCACTTTGAACAAAAGTTATGGCATTTTTGTATCACAGGTCACAAATAGTGTTTTCTCAGCGAGAGAAGGCCAAAATGAACACTTCATGCAGAACTCCTGTATTTTGATGAAAACTCACTGAAATCAAGCTGTAACTTCAAGTTTATGCATCTTTCTATGCTTTCAGGTTGAAACTTGACTGAAAACTCACTTTGAACAAAAGTTATGGCATTTTTGTATCACAGGTCACAAATAGTGTTTTCTCAGCGAGAGAAGGCCAAAATGAACACTTCATGCAGAACTCCTGTATTTTGATGAAAACTCACTGAAATCAGCTGTAACTTCAAGTTTATGCATCTTTCTATGCTTTCAGGTTGAAACTTGACTGAAAACTCACTTTGAACAAAAGTTATGGCATTTTTGTATCACAGGTCACAAATAGTGTTTTCTCAGCAAGAGAAGGCCAAAATGAACACTTCATGCAGAACTCCTGTATTTTGATGAAAACTCACTGAAATGAAGCTGTAACTTCAAGTTTATGCATCTTCTATGCATTCAGGTTGAAACTTGACTGAAAACTCACTTTGAACAAAAGTTATGGCATTTTTGTATCACAGGTCACAAATAGTGTTTTCTCAGCGAGAGAAGGCCAAAATGAACACTTCATGCAGAACTCCTGTATTTTGATGAAAACTCACTGAAATCAAGCTGTAACTTCAAGTTTATGCATCTTTCTATGCTTTCAGGTTGAAACTTGACTGAAAACTCACTTTGAACAAAAGTTATGGCATTTTTGTATCACAGGTCACAAATAGTGTTTTCTCAGCGAGAGAAGGCCAAAATGAACACTTCATGCAGAATTCCTGTATTTTGATGAAAACTCACTGAAATCAAGCTGTAACTTCAAGTTTATGCATCTTTCTATGCATTCAGGTTGAAACTTGACTGAAAGCTCACTTTGAACAAAAGTTATGGCATTTTTGTATCACAGGTCACAAATAGTGTTTTCTCAGCGAGAGAAGGCCAAAATGAACACTTCATGCAGAACTCCTGTATTTTGATGAAAACTCACTGAAATCAAGCTGTAACTTCAAGTTTATGCATCTTTCTATGCTTTCAGGTTGAAACTTGACTGAAAACTCACTTTGAACAAAAGTTATGGCATTTTTGTATCACAGGTCACAAATAGTGTTTTCTCAGCGAGAGAAGGCCAAAATGAACACTTCATGCAGAACTCCTGTATTTTGATGAAAACTCACTGAAATCAAGCTGTAACTTCAAGTTTATGCATCTTTCTATGCTTTCAGGTTGAAACTTGACTGAAAACTCACTTTGAACAAAAGTTATGGCATTTTTGTATCACAGGTCACAAATAGTGTTTTCTCAGCGAGAGAAGGCCAAAATGAACACTTCATGCAGAACTCCTGTATTTTGATGAAAACTCACTGAAATCAAGCTGTAACTTCAAGTTTATGCATCTTTCTATGCTTTCAGGTTGAAACTTGACAGAAAACTCACTTTGAACAAAAGTTATGGCATTTTTGTATCACAGGTCACAAATAGTGTTTTCTCAGCGAGAGAAGGCCAAAATGAACACTTCATGCAGAACTCCTGTATTTTGATGAAAACTCACTGAAATCAAGCTGTAACTTCAAGTTTATGCATCTTTCTATGCTTTCAGGTTGAAACTTGACTGAAAACTCACTTTGAACAAAAGTTATGGCATTTTTGTATCACAGGTCACAAATAGTGTTTTCTCAGCGAGAGAAGGCCAAAATGAACACTTCATGCAGAACTCCTGTATTTTGATGAAAACTCACTTAAATCAAGCTGTAACTTCAAGTTTATGCATCTTTCTATGCTTTCAGGTTGAAACTTGACTGAAAACTCACTTTGAACAAAAGTTATGGCATTTTTGTATCACAGGTCACAAATAGTGTTTTCTCAGCGATAGAAGGCCAAAATGAACACTTCATGCAGAACTCCTGTATTTTGATGAAAACTCACTGAAATCAAGCTGTAACTTCAAGTTTATGCATCTTTCTATGCTTTCAGGTTGAAACTTGACTGAAAACTCACTTTGAACAAAAGTTATGGCTGTTCTGTGTCGCAGGTCACAAATAGCGTTTTCTCAGCGAGAGAAGGCCAAAATGAACACTTCATCAGAACTCCTGTATTTTGATGAAAACTCACTGAAATCAAGCTGTAACTTCAAGTTTATGCATCTTTCTATGCTTTCAGGTTGAAACTTGACTGAAAACTCACTTTGAACAAAAGTTATGGCTGTTCTGGGTCGCAGGTCACAAATAGCGTTTTCTCAGCGAGAGAAGGCCAAAATGAACACTTCATGCAGAACTCCTGTATTTTGATGAAAACTCACTGAAATCAAGCTGTAACTTCAAGTTTATGCATCTTTCTATGCTTTCAGGTTGAAACTTGACTGAAAACTCACTTTGAACAAAAGTTATGGCTGTTCTGTGTCGCAGGTCACAAATAGCGTTTTCTCAGCGAGAGAAGGCCAAAATGAACACTTCATGCAGAACTCCTGTATTTTGATGAAAACTCACTGAAATCAAGCTGTAACTTCAAGTTTATGCATCTTTCTATGCTTTCAGGTTGAAACTTGACTGAAAACTCACTTTGAACAAAAGTTATGGCATTTTTGTATCACAGGTCACAAATAGTGTTTTCTCAGCGAGAGAAGGCCAAAATGAACACTTCATGCAGAACTCCTGTATTTTGATGAAAACTCACTTAAATCAAGCTGTAACTTCAAGTTTATGCATCTTTCTATGCTTTCAGGTTGAAACTTGACTGAAAACTCACTTTGAACAAAAGTTATGGCATTTTTGTATCACAGGTCACAAATAGTGTTTTCTCAGCGAGAGAAGGCCAAAATGAACACTTCATGCAGAACTCCTGTATTTTGATGAAAACTCACTGAAATCAAGCTGTAACTTCAAGTTTATGCATCTTTCTATGCTTTCAGGTTGAAACTTGACTGAAAACTCACTTTGAACAAAAGTTATGGCATTTTTGTATCACAGGTCACAAATAGTGTTTTCTCAGCGAGAGAAGGCCAAAATGAACACTTCATGCAGAACTCCTGTATTTTGATGAAAACTCACTGAAATCAAGCTGTAACTTCAAGTTTATGCATCTTTCTATGCTTTCAGGTTGAAACTTGACTGAAAACTCACTTTGAACAAAAGTTATGGCTGTTCTGGGTCGCAGGTCACAAATAGCGTTTTCTCAGCGAGAGAAGGCCAAAATGAACACTTCATGCAGAACTCCTGTATTTTGATGAAAACTCACTGAAATCAAGCTGTAACTTCAAGTTTATGCATCTTTCTATGCTTTCAGGTTGAAACTTGACTGAAAACTCACTTTGAACAAAAGTTATGGCATTTTTGTATCACAGGTCACAAATAGTGTTTTCTCAGCGAGAGAAGGCCAAAATGAACACTTCATGCAGAACTCCTGTATTTTGATGAAAACTCACTTAAATCAAGCTGTAACTTCAAGTTTATGCATCTTTCTATGCTTTCAGGTTGAAACTTGACTGAAAACTCACTTTGAACAAAAGTTATGGCATTTTTGTATCACAGGTCACAAATAGTGTTTTCTCAGCGAGAGAAGGCCAAAATGAACACTTCATGCAGAACTCCTGTATTTTGATGAAAACTCACTGAAATCAAGCTGTAACTTCAAGTTTATGCATCTTTCTATGCTTTCAGGTTGAAACTTGACTGAAAACTCACTTTGAACAAAAGTTATGGCATTTTTGTATCACAGGTCACAAATAGTGTTTTCTCAGCGAGAGAAGGCCAAAATGAACACTTCATGCAGAACTCCTGTATTTTGATGAAAACTCACTGAAATCAAGCTGTAACTTCAAGTTTATGCATCTTTCTATGCTTTCAGGTTGAAACTTGACTGAAAACTCACTTTGAACAAAAGTTATGGCATTTTTGTATCACAGGTCACAAATAGTGTTTTCTCAGCGAGAGAAGGCCAAAATGAACACTTCATGCAGAACTCCTGTATTTTGATGAAAACTCACTGAAATCAAGCTGTAACTTCAAGTTTATGCATCTTTCTATGCTTTCAGGTTGAAACTTGACTGAAAACTCACTTTGAACAAAAGTTATGGCATTTTTGTATCACAGGTCACAAATAGTGTTTTCTCAGCGAGAGAAGGCCAAAATGAACACTTCATGCAGAACTCCTGTATTTTGATGAAAACTCACTGAAATCAAGCTGTAACTTCAAGTTTATGCATCTTTCTATGCTTTCAGGTTGAAACTTGACAGAAAACTCACTTTGAACAAAAGTTATGGCATTTTTGTATCACAGGTCACAATAGTGTTTTCTCAGCGAGAGAAGGCCAAAATGAACACTTCATGCAGAACTCCTGTATTTTGATGAAAACTCACTGAAATCAAGCTGTAACTTCAAGTTTATGCATCTTTCTATGCTTTCAGGTTGAAACTTGACTGAAAACTCACTTTGAACAAAAGTTATGGCATTTTTGTATCACAGGTCACAAATAGTGTTTTCTCAGCGAGAGAAGGCCAAAATGAACACTTCATGCAGAACTCCTGTATTTTGATGAAAACTCACTGAAATCAAGCTGTAACTTCAAGTTTATGCATCTTTCTATGCTTTCAGGTTGAAACTTGACTGAAAACTCACTTTGAACAAAAGTTATGGCTGTTCTGTGTCGCAGGTCACAAATAGTGTTTTCTCAGCGAGAGAAGGCCAAAATGAACACTTCATGCAGAACTCCTGTATTTTGATGAAAACTCACTGAAATCAAGCTGTAACTTCAAGTTTATGCATCTTTCTATGCTTTCAGGTTGAAACTTGACAGAAAACTCACTTTGAACAAAAGTTATGGCATTTTTGTATCACAGGTCACAAATAGTGTTTTCTCAGCGAGAGAAGGCCAAAATGAACACTTCATGCAGAACTCCTGTATTTTGATGAAAACTCACTGAAATCAAGCTGTAACTTCAAGTTTATGCATCTTTCTATGCTTTCAGGTTGAAACTTGACTGAAAACTCACTTTGAACAAAAGTTATGGCATTTTTGTATCACAGGTCACAAATAGTGTTTTCTCAGCGAGAGAAGGCCAAAATGAACACTTCATGCAGAACTCCTGTATTTTGATGAAAACTCACTTAAATCAAGCTGTAACTTCAAGTTTATGCATCTTTCTATGCTTTCAGGTTGAAACTTGACTGAAAACTCACTTTGAACAAAAGTTATGGCATTTTTGTATCACGGGTCACAAATAGTGTTATCTCAGCGAGAGAAGGCCAAAATGAACACTTCATGCAGAACTCCTGTATTTTGATGAAAACTCACTGAAATCAAGCTGTAACTTCAAGTTTATGCATCTTTCTATGCTTTCAGGTTGAAACTTGATAGAAAACTCACTTTGAACAAAAGTTATGGCATTTTTGTATCACAGGTCACAAATAGTGTTTTCTCAGCGAGAGAAGGCCAAAATGAACACTTCATGCAGAACTCCTGTATTTTGATGAAAACTCACTGAAATCAAGCTGTAACTTCAAGTTTATGCATCTTTCCATGCTTTCAGGTTGAAACTTGACAGAAAACTCACTTTGAACAAAAGTTATGGCATTTTTGTATCACAGGTCACAAATAGTGTTTTCTCAGCGAGAGAAGGCCAAAATGAACACTTCATGCAGAACTCCTGTATTTTGATGAAAACTCACTGAAATCAAGCTGTAACTTCAAGGTTATGCATCTTTCTATGCTTTCAGGTTGAAACTTGACTGAAAACTCACATTCAACAAAAGTTATGGCATTTTTGTATCACAGGTCACAAATAGTGTTTTCTCAGCGAGAGAAGGCCAAAATGAACACTTCATGCAGAACTCCTGTATTTTGATGAAAACTCACTGAAATCAAGCTGTAACTTCAAGTTTATGCATCTTTCTATGCTTTCAGGTTGAAACTTGACTTAAAACTCACTTTGAACAAAAGTTATGGCTGTTCTGTGTCGCAGGTCACAAATAGCGTTTTCTCAGCGAGAGAAGGCCAAAATGAACACTTCATGCAGAACTCCTGTATTTTGATGAAAACTCACTGAAATCAAGCTGTAACTTCAAGTTTATGCATCTTTCTATGCTTTCAGGTTGAAACTTGACTGAAAACTCACTTTGAACAAAAGTTATGGCATTTTTGTATCACAGGTCACAAATAGTGTTTTCTCAGCGAGAGAAGGCCAAAATGAACACTTCATGCAGAACTCCTGTATTTTGATGAAAACTCACTGAAATCAAGCTGTAACTTCAAGTTTATGCATCTTTCTATGCTTTCAGGTTGAAACTTGACTGAAAACTCACTTTGAACAAAAGTTATGGCTGTTCTGTGTCGCACGTCACAAATAGCGTTTTCTCAGCGAGAGAAGGCCAAAATGAACACTTCATGCAGAACTCCTGTATTTTGATGAAAACTCACTGAAATCAAGCTGTAACTTCAAGTTTATGCATCTTTCTATGCTTTCAGGTTGAAACTTGACTGAAAACTCACTTTGAACAAAAGTTATGGCATTTTTGTATCACAGGTCACAAATAGTGTTTTCTCAGCGAGAGAAGGCCAAAATGAACACTTCATGCAGAACTCCTGTATTTTGATGAAAACTCACTGAAATCAAGCTGTAACTTCAAGTTTATGCATCTTTCTATGCTTTCAGGTTGAAACTTGACTGAAAACTCACTTTGAACAAAAGTTATGGCATTTTTGTATCACAGGTCACAAATAGTGTTTTCTCAGCGAGAGAAGGCCAAAATGAACACTTCATGCAGAACTCCTGTATTTTGATGAAAACTCACTGAAATCAAGCTGTAACTTCAAGTTTATGCATCTTTCTATGCTTTCAGGTTGAAACTTGACTGAAAACTCACTTTGAACAAAAGTTATGGCATTTTTGTATCACAGGTCACAAATAGTGTTTTCTCAGCGAGAGAAGGCCAAAATGAACACTTCATGCAGAATTCCTGTATTTTGATGAAAACTCACTGAAATCAAGCTGTAACTTCAAGTTTATGCATCTTTCTATGCATTCAGGTTGAAACTTGACTGAAAGCTCACTTTGAACAAAAGTTATGGCATTTTTGTATCACAGGTCACAAATAGTGTTTTCTCAGCGAGAGAAGGCCAAAATGAACACTTCATGCAGAACTCCTGTATTTTGATGAAAACTCACTGAAATCAAGCTGTAACTTCAAGTTTATGATTCTTTCTATGCTTTCAGGTTGAAACTTGACTGAAAACTCACTTTGAACAAAAGTTATGGCATTTTTGTATCACAGGTCACAAATAGTGTTTTCTCAGCGAGAGAAGGCCAAAATGAACACTTCATGCAGAACTCCTGTATTTTGATGAAAACTCACTGAAATCAAGCTGTAACTTCAAGTTTATGCATCTTTCTATGCTTTCAGGTTGAAACTTGACTGAAAACTCACTTTGAACAAAAGTTATGGCATTTTTGTATCACAGGTCACAAATAGTGTTTTCTCAGCGAGAGAAGGCCAAAATGAACACTTCATGCAGAACTCCTGTATTTTGATGAAAACTCACTGAAATCAAGCTGTAACTTCAAGTTTATGCATCTTTCTATGCTTTCAGGTTGAAACTTGACTGAAAACTCACTTTGAACAAAAGTTATGGCTGTTCTGTGTCGCAGGTCACAAATAGTGTTTTCTCAGCGAGAGAAGGCCAAAATGAACACTTCATGCAGAACTCCTGTATTTTGATGAAAACTCACTGAAATCAAGCTGTAACTTCAAGTTTATGCATCTTTCTATGCTTTCAGGTTGAAACTTGACTGAAAACTCACTTTGAACAAAAGTTATGGCATTTTTGTATCACAGGTCACAAATAGTGTTTTCTCAGCGAGAGAAGGCCAAAATGAACACTTCATGCAGAACTCCTGTATTTTGATGAAAACTCACTGAAATCAAGCTGTAACTTCAAGTTTATGCATCTTTCTATGCTTTCAGGTTGAAACTTGACTGAAAACTCACTTTGAACAAAAGTTATGGCATTTTTGTATCACAGGTCACAAATAGTGTTTTCTCAGCGAGAGAAGGCCAAAATGAACACTTCATGCAGAACTCCTGTATTTTGATGAAAACTCACTGAAATCAAGCTGTAACTTCAAGTTTATGCATCTTTCTATGCTTTCAGGTTGAAACTTGACTGAAAACTCACTTTGAACAAAAGTTATGGCTGTTCTGTGTCGCAGGTCACAAATAGTGTTTTCTCAGCGAGAGAAGGCCAAAATGAACACTTCATGCAGAACTCCTGTATTTTGATGAAAACTCACTGAAATCAAGCTGTAACTTCAAGTTTATGCATCTTTCTATGCTTTCAGGTTGAAACTTGACAGAAAACTCACTTTGAACAAAAGTTATGGCATTTTTGTATCACAGGTCACAAATAGTGTTTTCTCAGCGAGAGAAGGCCAAAATGAACACTTCATGCAGAACTCCTGTATTTTGATGAAAACTCACTGAAATCAAGCTGTAACTTCAAGTTTATGCATCTTTCTATGCTTTCAGGTTGAAACTTGACTGAAAACTCACTTTGAACAAAAGTTATGGCATTTTTGTATCACAGGTCACAAATAGTGTTTTCTCAGCGAGAGAAGGCCAAAATGAACACTTCATGCAGAACTCCTGTATTTTGATGAAAACTCACTTAAATCAAGCTGTAACTTCAAGTTTATGCATCTTTCTATGCTTTCAGGTTGAAACTTGACTGAAAACTCACTTTGAACAAAAGTTATGGCATTTTTGTATCACGGGTCACAAATAGTGTTATCTCAGCGAGAGAAGGCCAAAATGAACACTTCATGCAGAACTCCTGTATTTTGATGAAAACTCACTGAAATCAAGCTGTAACTTCAAGTTTATGCATCTTTCTATGCTTTCAGGTTGAAACTTGATAGAAAACTCACTTTGAACAAAAGTTATGGCATTTTTGTATCACAGGTCACAAATAGTGTTTTCTCAGCGAGAGAAGGCCAAAATGAACACTTCATGCAGAACTCCTGTATTTTGATGAAAACTCACTGAAATCAAGCTGTAACTTCAAGTTTATGCATCTTTCCATGCTTTCAGGTTGAAACTTGACAGAAAACTCACTTTGAACAAAAGTTATGGCATTTTTGTATCACAGGTCACAAATAGTGTTTTCTCAGCGAGAGAAGGCCAAAATGAACACTTCATGCAGAACTCCTGTATTTTGATGAAAACTCACTGAAATCAAGCTGTAACTTCAAGGTTATGCATCTTTCTATGCTTTCAGGTTGAAACTTGACTGAAAACTCACTTTCAACAAAAGTTATGGCATTTTTGTATCACAGGTCACAAATAGTGTTTTCTCAGCGAGAGAAGGCCAAAATGAACACTTCATGCAGAACTCCTGTATTTTGATGAAAACTCACTGAAATCAAGCTGTAACTTCAAGTTTATGCATCTTTCTATGCTTTCAGGTTGAAACTTGACTTAAAACTCACTTTGAACAAAAGTTATGGCTGTTCTGTGTCGCAGGTCACAAATAGCGTTTTCTCAGCGAGAGAAGGCCAAAATGAACACTTCATGCAGAACTCCTGTATTTTGATGAAAACTCACTGAAATCAAGCTGTAACTTCAAGTTTATGCATCTTTCTATGCTTTCAGGTTGAAACTTGACTGAAAACTCACTTTGAACAAAAGTTATGGCATTTTTGTATCACAGGTCACAAATAGTGTTTTCTCAGCGAGAGAAGGCCAAAATGAACACTTCATGCAGAACTCCTGTATTTTGATGAAAACTCACTGAAATCAAGCTGTAACTTCAAGTTTATGCATCTTTCTATGCTTTCAGGTTGAAACTTGACTGAAAACTCACTTTGAACAAAAGTTATGGCTGTTCTGTGTCGCAGGTCACAAATAGCGTTTTCTCAGCGAGAGAAGGCCAAAATGAACACTTCATGCAGAACTCCTGTATTTTGATGAAAACTCACTGAAATCAAGCTGTAACTTCAAGTTTATGCATCTTTCTATGCTTTCAGGTTGAAACTTGACTGAAAACTCACTTTGAACAAAAGTTATGGCATTTTTGTTTCACAGGTCACAAATAGTGTTTTCTCAGCGAGAGAATGCCAAAATGAACACTTCATGCAGAACTCCTGTATTTTGATGAAAACTCACTGAAATCAAGCTGTAACTTCAAGTTTATGCATCTTTCTATGCTTTCAGGTTGAAACTTGACTGAAAACTCACTTTGAACAAAAGTTATGGCTGTTCTTTGTCGCAGGTCACAAATAGCGTTTTCTCAGCGAGAGAAGGCCAAAATGAACACTTCATGCAGAACTCCTGTATTTTGATGAAAACTCACTGAAATCAAGCTGTAACTTCAAGTTTATGCATCTTTCTATGCTTTCAGGTTGAAACTTGACTGAAAACTCACTTTGAACAAAAGTTATGGCTGTTCTGTGTCGCAGGTCACAAATAGCGTTTTCTCAGCGAGAGAAGGCCAAAATGAACACTTCATCAGAACTCCTGTATTTTGATGAAAACTCACTGAAATCAAGCTGTAACTTCAAGTTTATGCATCTTTCTATGCTTTCAGGTTGAAACTTGACTGAAAACTCACTTTGAACAAAAGTTATGGCTGTTCTGGGTCGCAGGTCACAAATAGCGTTTTCTCAGCGAGAGAAGGCCAAAATGAACACTTCATGCAGAACTCCTGTATTTTGATGAAAACTCACTGAAATCAAGCTGTAACTTCAAGTTTATGCATCTTTCTATGCTTTCAGGTTGAAACTTGACTGAAAACTCACTTTGAACAAAAGTTATGGCTGTTCTTTGTCGCAGGTCACAAATAGCGTTTTCTCAGCGAGAGAAGGCCAAAATGAACACTTCATGCAGAACTCCTGTATTTTGATGAAAACTCACTGAAATCAAGCTGTAACTTCAAGTTTATGCATCTTTCTATGCTTTCAGGTTGAAGCTTGACTGAAAACTCACTTTGAACAAAAGTTATGGCATTTTTGTATCACAGGTCACAAATAGTGTTTTCTCAGCGAGAGAAGGCCGAAATGAACACTTCATGCAGAACTCCTGTATTTTGATGAAAACTCACTGAAATCAAGCTGTAACTTCAAGTTTATGCATCTTTCTATGCTTTCAGGTTGAAACTTGACTGAAAACTCACTTTGAACAAAAGTTATGGCATTTTTGTATCACAGGTCACAAATAGTGTTTTTTCAGCGAGAGAAGGCCAAAATGAACACTTCATGCAGAACTCCTGTATTTTGATGAAAACTCACTGAAATCAAGCTGTAACTTCAAGTTTATGCATCTTTCTATGCTTTCAGGTTGAAACTTGACTGAAAACTCACTTTGAACAAAAGTTATGGCATTTTTGTATCACAGGTCACAAATAGTGTTTTCTCAGCGAGAGAAGGCCAAAATGAACACTTCATGCAGAATTCCTGTATTTTGATGAAAACTCACTGAAATCAAGCTGTAACTTCAAGTTTATGCATCTTTCTATGCATTCAGGTTGAAACTTGACTGAAAGCTCACTTTGAACAAAAGTTATGGCATTTTTGTATCACAGGTCACAAATAGTGTTTTCTCAGCGAGAGAAGGCAAAAAAGGAACACTTCATGCAGAACTCCTGTATTTTGATGAAAACTCACTGAAATCAAGCTGTAACTTCAAGTTTATGCATCTTTCTATGCTTTCAGGTTGAAACTTGACTGAAAACTCACTTTGAACAAAAGTTATGGCTGTTCTGTGTCGCAGGTCACAAATAGTGTTTTCTCAGCGAGAGAAGGCCAAAATGAACACTTCATGCAGAACTCCTGTATTTTGATGAAAACTCACTGAAATCAAGCTGTAACTTCAAGTTTATGCATCTTTCTATGCTTTCAGGTTGAAACTTGACTGAAAACTCACTTTGAAAGAAAGTTATGGCATTTTTGTATCACAGGTCACAAATAGTGTTTTCTCAGCGAGAGAAGGCCAAAATGAACACTTCATGCAGAACTCCTGTATTTTGATGAAAACTCACTGAAATCAAGCTGTAACTTCAAGTTTATGCATCTTTCTATGCTTTCAGGTTGAAACTTGACAGAAAACTCACTTTGAACAAAAGTTATGGCATTTTTGTATCACAGGTCACAAATAGTGTTTTCTCAGCGAGAGAAGGCCAAAATGAACACTTCATGCAGAACTCCTGTATTTTGATGAAAACTCACTGAAATCAAGCTGTAACTTCAAGTTTATGCATCTTTCTGTGCTTTCAGGTTGAAACTTGACTGAAAACTCACTTTGAACAAAAGTTATGGCATTTTTGTATCACAGGTCACAAATAGTGTTTTCTCAGCGAGAGAAGGCCAAAATGAACACTTCATGCAGAACTCCTGTATTTTGATGAAAACTCACTTAAATCAAGCTGTAACTTCAAGTTTATGCATCTTTCTATGCTTTCAGGTTGAAACTTGACTGAAAACTCACTTTGAACAAAAGTTATGGCATTTTTGTATCACAGGTCACAAATAGTGTTTTCTCAGCGAGAGAAGGCCAAAATGAACACTTCATGCAGAACTCCTGTATTTTGATGAAAACTCACTTAAATCAAGCTGTAACTTCAAGTTTATGCATCTTTCTATGCTTTCAGGTTGAAACTTGACTGAAAACCCACTTTGAACAAAAGTTATGGCTGTTCTGGGTCGCAGGTCACAAATAGCGTTTTCTCAGCGAGAGAAGGCCAAAATGAACACTTCATGCAGAACTCCTGTATTTTGATGAAAACTCACTGAAATCAAGCTGTAACTTCAAGTTTATGCATCTTTCTATGCTTTCAGGTTGAAACTTGACTGAAAACTCACTTTGAACAAAAGTTATGGCTGTTCTGTGTCGCAGGTCACAAATAGCGTTTTCTCAGCGAGAGAAGGCCAAAATGAACACTTCATCAGAACTCCTGTATTTTGATGAAAACTCACTGAAATCAAGCTGTAACTTCAAGTTTATGCATCTTTCTATGCTTTCAGGTTGAAACTTGACTGAAAACCCACTTTGAACAAAAGTTATGGCTGTTCTGGGTCGCAGGTCACAAATAGCGTTTTCTCAGCGAGAGAAGGCCAAAATGAACACTTCATGCAGAACTCCTGTATTTTGATGAAAACTCACTGAAATCAAGCTGTAACTTCAAGTTTATGCATCTTTCTATGCTTTCAGGTTGAAACTTGACTGAAAACTCACTTTGAACAAAAGTTATGGCTGTTCTGTGTCGCAGGTCACAAATAGCGTTTTCTCAGCGAGAGAAGGCCAAAATGAACACTTCATGCAGAACTCCTGTATTTTGATGAAAACTCACTGAAATCAAGCTGTAACTTCAAGTTTATGCATCTTTCTATGCTTTCAGGTTGAAACTTGACTGAAAACTCACTTTGAACAAAAGTTATGGCATTTTTGTATCACAGGTCACAAATAGTGTTTTCTCAGCGAGAGAAGGCCAAAATGAACACTTCATGCAGAACTCCTGTATTTTGATGAAAACTCACTGAAATCAAGCTGTAACTTCAAGTTTATGCATCTTTCTATGCTTTCAGGTTGAAACTTGACTGAAAACTCACTTTGAACAAAAGTTATGGCATTTTTGTATCACAGGTCACAAATAGTGTTTTCTCAGCGATAGAAGGCCAAAATGAACACTTCATGCAGAACTCCTGTATTTTGATGAAAACTCACTGAAATCAAGCTGTAACTTCAAGTTTATGCATCTTTCTATGCTTTCAGGTTGAAACTTGACTGAAAACTCACTTTGAACAAAAGTTAGGGCTGTTCTGTGTCGCAGGTCACAAATAGCGTTTTCTCAGCGAGAGAAGGCCAAAATGAACACTTCATCAGAACTCCCTGTATTTTGATGAAAACTCACTGAAATCAAGCTGTAACTTCAAGTTTATGCATCTTTCTATGCTTTCAGGTTGAAACTTGACTGAAAACTCACTTTGAACAAAAGTTATGGCTGTTCTGGGTCGCAGGTCACAAATAGCGTTTTCTCAGCGAGAGAAGGCCAAAATGAACACTTCATGCAGAACTCCTGTATTTTGATGAAAACTCACTGAAATCAAGCTGTAACTTCAAGTTTATGCATCTTTCTATGCTTTCAGGTTGAAACTTGACTGAAAACTCACTTTGAACAAAAGTTATGGCTGTTCTGTGTCGCAGGTCACAAATAGCGTTTTCTCAGCGAGAGAAGGCCAAAATGAACACTTCATGCAGAACTCCTGTATTTTGATGAAAACTCACTGAAATCAAGCTGTAACTTCAAGTTTATGCATCTTTCTATGCTTTCAGGTTGAAACTTGACTGAAAACTCACTTTGAACAAAAGTTATGGCATTTTTGTATCACAGGTCACAAATAGTGTTTTCTCAGCGAGAGAAGGCCAAAATGAACACTTCATGCAGAACTCCTGTATTTTGATGAAAACTCACTGAAATCAAGCTGTAACTTCAAGTTTATGCATCTTTCTATGCTTTCAGGTTGAAACTTGACTGAAAACTCACTTTGAACAAAAGTTATGGCTGTTCTGTGTCGCAGGTCACAAATAGCGTTTTCTCAGCGAGAGAAGGCCAAAATGAACACTTCATGCAGAACTCCTGTATTTTGATGAAAACTCACTGAAATCAAGCTGTAACTTCAAGTTTATGCATCTTTCTATGCTTTCAGGTTGAAACTTGACTGAAAACTCACTTTGAACAAAAGTTATGGCATTTTGTATCACAGGTCACAAATAGTGTTTTCTCAGCGAGAGAAGGCCAAAATGAACACTTCATGCAGAACTCCTGTATTTTGATGAAAACTCACTGAAATCAAGCTGTAACTTCAAGTTTATGCATCTTTCTATGCTTTCAGGTTGAAACTTGACTGAAAACTCACTTTGAACAAAAGTTATGGCATTTTTGTATCACAGGTCACAAATAGTGTTTTCTCAGCGAGAGAAGGCCAAAATGAACACTTCATGCAGAACTCCTGTATTTTGATGAAAACTCACTGAAATCAAGCTGTAACTTCAAGTTTATGCATCTTTCTATGCTTTCAGGTTGAAACTTGACTGAAAACTCACTTTGAACAAAAGTTATGGCATTTTTGTATCACAGGTCACAAATAGTGTTTTCTCAGCGAGAGAAGGCCAAAATGAACACTTCATGCAGAACTCCTGTATTTTGATGAAAACTCACTGAAATCAAGCTGTAACTTCAAGTTTATGCATCTTTCTATGCTTTCAGGTTGAAACTTGACTGAAAACTCACTTTGAACAAAAGTTATGGCATTTTTGTATCACAGGTCACAAATAGTGTTTTCTCAGCGAGAGAAGGCCAAAATGAACTTTTCATGCAGAACTCCTGTATTTTGATGAAAACTCACTGAAATCAAGCTGTAACTTCAAGTTTATGCATCTTTCTATGCTTTCAGGTTGAAACTTGACTGAAAACTCACTTTGAACAAAAGTTATGGCATTTTTGTATCACAGGTCACAAATAGTGTTTTCTCAGCGAGAGAAGGCCAAAATGAACACTTCATGCAGAACTCCTGTATTTTGATGAAAACTCACTGAAATCAAGCTGTAACTTCAAGTTGATGCATCTTTCTATGCTTTCAGGTTGAAACTTGACTGAAAACTCACTTTGAACAAAAGTTATGGCATTTTTGTATCACAGGTCACAAATAGTGTTTTCTCAGCGAGAGAAGGCCAAAATGAACACTTCATGCAGAACTCCTGTATTTTGATGAAAACTCACTGAAATCAAGCTGTAACTTCAAGTTTATGCATCTTTCTATGCTTTCAGGTTGAAACTTGACTGAAAACTCACTTTGAACAAAAGTTATGGCATTTTTGTATCACAGGTCACAAATAGTGTTTTCTCAGCGAGAAAAGGCCAAAATGAACACTTCATGCAGAACTCCTGTATTTTGATGAAAACTCACTGAAATCAAGCTGTAACTTCAAGTTTATGCATCTTTCTATGCTTTCAGGTTGAAACTTGACAGAAAACTCACTTTGAACAAAAGTTATGGCATTTTTGTATCAATGGTCACAAATAGTGTTTTCTCAGCGAGAGAAGGCCAAAATGAACACTTCATGCAGAACTCCTGTATTTTGATGAAAACTCACTGAAATCAAGCTGTAACTTCAAGTTTATGCATCTTTCTATGCTTTCAGGTTGAAACTTGACTGAAAACTCACTTTGAACAAAAGTTATGGCATTTTTGTATCACAGGTCACAAATAGTGTTTTCTCAGCGAGAGAAGGCCAAAATGACAACTTCATGCAGAACTCCTGTATTTTGATGAAAACTCACTGAAATCAAGCTGTAACTTCAAGTTTATGCATCTTTCTATGCTTTCAGGTTGAAACTTGACTGAAAACTCACTTTGAACAAAAGTTATGGCATTTTTGTATCACAGGTCACAAATAGTGTTTTCTCAGCGAGAGAAGGCCAAAATGAACACTTCATGCAGAACTCCTGTATTTTGATGAAAACTCACTTAAATCAAGCTGTAACTTCAAGTTTATGCATCTTTCTATGCTTTCAGGTTGAAACTTGACTGAAAACTCACTTTGAACAAAAGTTATGGCATTTTTGTATCACAGGTCACAAATAGTGTTTTCTCAGCGATAGAAGGCCAAAATGAACACTTCATGCAGAACTCCTGTATTTTGATGAAAACTCACTGAAATCAAGCTGTAACTTCAAGTTTATGCATCTTTCTATGCTTTCAGGTTGAAACTTGACTGAAAACTCACTTTGAACAAAAGTTATGGCTGTTCTGTGTCGCAGGTCACAAATAGCGTTTTCTCAGCGAGAGAAGGCCAAAATGAACACTTCATCAGAACTCCTGTATTTTGATGAAAACTCACTGAAATCAAGCTGTAACTTCAAGTTTATGCATCTTTCTATGCTTTCAGGTTGAAACTTGACTGAAAACTCACTTTGAACAAAAGTTATGGCTGTTCTGGGTCGCAGGTCACAAATAGCGTTTTCTCAGCGAGAGAAGGCCAAAATGAACACTTCATGCAGAACTCCTGTATTTTGATGAAAACTCACTGAAATCAAGCTGTAACTTCAAGTTTATGCATCTTTCTATGCTTTCAGGTTGAAACTTGACTGAAAACTCACTTTGAACAAAAGTTATGGCTGTTCTGTGTCGCAGGTCACAAATAGCGTTTTCTCAGCGAGAGAAGGCCAAAATGAACACTTCATGCAGAACTCCTGTATTTTGATGAAAACTCACTGAAATCAAGCTGTAACTTCAAGTTTATGCATCTTTCTATGCTTTCAGGTTGAAACTTGACTGAAAACTCACTTTGAACAAAAGTTATGGCATTTTTGTATCACAGGTCACAAATAGTGTTTTCTCAGCGAGAGAAGGCCAAAATGAACACTTCATGCAGAACTCCTGTATTTTGATGAAAACTCACTTAAATCAAGCTGTAACTTCAAGTTTATGCATCTTTCTATGCTTTCAGGTTGAAACTTGACTGAAAACTCACTTTGAACAAAAGTTATGGCATTTTTGTATCACAGGTCACAAATAGTGTTTTCTCAGCGATAGAAGGCCAAAATGAACACTTCATGCAGAACTCCTGTATTTTGATGAAAACTCACTGAAATCAAGCTGTAACTTCAAGTTTATGCATCTTTCTATGCTTTCAGGTTGAAACTTGACTGAAAACTCACTTTGATCAAAAGTTATGGCTGTTCTGTGTCGCAGGTCACAAATAGCGTTTTCTCAGCGAGAGAAGGCCAAAATGAACACTTCATCAGAACTCCTGTATTTTGATGAAAACTCACTGAAATCAAGCTGTAACTTCAAGTTTATGCATCTTTCTATGCTTTCAGGTTGAAACTTGACTGAAAACTCACTTTGAACAAAAGTTATGGCATTTTTGTATCACAGGTCACAAATAGTGTTTTCTCAGCGAGAGAAGGCCAAAATGAACACTTCATGCAGAACTCCTGTATTTTGATGAAAACTCACTGAAATCAAGCTGTAACTTCAAGTTTATGCATCTTTCTATGCTTTCAGGTTGAAACTTGACTGAAAACTCACTTTGAACAAAAGTTATGGCTGTTCTGTGTCGCAGGTCACAAATAGCGTTTTCTCAGCGAGAGAAGGCCAAAATGAACACTTCATGCAGAACTCCTGTATTTTGATGAAAACTCACTGAAATCAAGCTGTAACTTCAAGTTTATGCATCTTTCTATGCTTTCAGGTTGAAACTTGACTGAAAACTCACTTTGAACAAAAGTTATGGCATTTTTGTATCACAGGTCACAAATAGTGTTTTCTCAGCGAGAGAAGGCCAAAATGAACACTTCATGCAGAACTCCTGTATTTTGATGAAAACTCACTGAAATCAAGCTGTAACTTCAAGTTTATGCATCTTTCTATGCTTTCAGGTTGAAACTTGACTGAAAACTCACTTTGAACAAAAGTTATGGCTGTTCTGTGTCGCAGGTCACAAATAGCGTTTTCTCAGCGAGAGAAGGCCAAAATGAACACTTCATGCAGAACTCCTGTATTTTGATGAAAACTCACTGAAATCAAGCTGTAACTTCAAGTTTATGCATCTTTCTATACTTTCAGGTTGAAACTTGACTGGAAACTCACTTTGAACAAAAGTTATGGCATTTTTGTATCACAGGTCACAAATAGTGTTTTCTCAGCGAGAGAAGGCCAAAATGAACACTTCATGCAGAACTCCTGTATTTTGATGAAAACTCACTGAAATCAAGCTGTAACTTCAAGTTTATGCATCTTTCTATGCTTTCAGGTTGAAACTTGACTGAAAACTCACTTTGAACAAAAGTTATGGCATTTTTGTATCACAGGTCACAAATAGTGTTTTCTCAGCGAGAGAAGGCCAAAATGAACACTTCATGCAGAACTCCTGTATTTTGATGAAAACTCACTGAAATCAAGCTGTAACTTCAAGTTTATGCATCTTTCTATGCTTTCAGGTTGAAACTTGACTGAAAACTCACTTTGAACAAAAGTTATGGCATTTTTGTATCACAGGTCACAAATAGTGTTTTCTCAGCGAGAGAAGGCCAAAATGAACACTTCATGCAGAACTCCTGTATTTTGATGAAAACTCACTTAAATCAAGCTGTAACTTCAAGTTTATGCATCTTTCTATGCTTTCAGGTTGAAACTTGACTGAAAACTCACTTTGAACAAAAGTTATGGCATTTTTGTATCACAGGTCACAAATAGTGTTTTCTCAGCGATAGAAGGCCAAAATGAACACTTCATGCAGAACTCCTGTATTTTGATGAAAACTCACTGAAATCAAGCTGTAACTTCAAGTTTATGCATCTTTCTATGCTTTCAGGTTGAAACTTGACTGAAAACTCACTTTGAACAAAAGTTATGGCTGTTCTGTGTCGCAGGTCACAAATAGCGTTTTCTCAGCGAGAGAAGGCCAAAATGAACACTTCATCAGAACTCCTGTATTTTGATGAAAACTCACTGAAATCAAGCTGTAACTTCAAGTTTATGCATCTTTCTATGCTTTCAGGTTGAAACTTGACTGAAAACTCACTTTGAACAAAAGTTATGGCTGTTCTGGGTCGCAGGTCACAAATAGCGTTTTCTCAGCGAGAGAAGGCCAAAATGAACACTTCATGCAGAACTCCTGTATTTTGATGAAAACTCACTGAAATCAAGCTGTAACTTCAAGTTTATGCATCTTTCTATGCTTTCAGGTTGAAACTTGACTGAAAACTCACTTTGAACAAAAGTTATGGCTGTTCTGTGTCGCAGGTCACAAATAGCGTTTTCTCAGCGAGAGAAGGCCAAAATGAACACTTCATGCAGAACTCCTGTATTTTGATGAAAACTCACTGAAATCAAGCTGTAACTTCAAGTTTATGCATCTTTCTATGCTTTCAGGTTGAAACTTGACTGAAAACTCACTTTGAACAAAAGTTATGGCATTTTTGTATCACAGGTCACAAATAGTGTTTTCTCAGCGAGAGAAGGCCAAAATGAACACTTCATGCAGAACTCCTGTATTTTGATGAAAACTCACTGAAATCAAGCTGTAACTTCAAGTTTATGCATCTTTCTATGCTTTCAGGTTGAAACTTGACTGAAAACTCACTTTGAACAAAAGTTATGGCATTTTTGTATCACAGGTCACAAATAGTGTTTTCTCAGCGAGAGAAGGCCAAAATGAACACTTCATGCAGAACTCCTGTATTTTGATGAAAACTCACTGAAATCAAGCTGTAACTTCAAGTTTATGCATCTTTCTATGCTTTCAGGTTGAAACTTGACTGAAAACTCACTTTGAACAAAAGTTATGGCATTTTTGTATCACAGGTCACAAATAGTGTTTTCTCAGCAAGAGAAGGCCAAAATGAACACTTCATGCAGAACTCCTGTATTTTGATGAAAACTCACTGAAATGAAGCTGTAACTTCAAGTTTATGCATCTTTCTATGCATTCAGGTTGAAACTTGACTGAAAACTCACTTTGAACAAAAGTTATGGCATTTTTGTATCACAGGTCACAAATAGTGTTTTCTCAGCGAGAGAAGGCCAAAATGAACACTTCATGCAGAACTCCTGTATTTTGATGAAAACTCACTGAAATCAAGCTGTAACTTCAAGTTTATGCATCTTTCTATGCTTTCAGGTTGAAACTTGACTGAAAACTCACTTTGAACAAAAGTTATGGCATTTTTGTATCACAGGTCACAAATAGTGTTTTCTCAGCGAGAGAAGGCCAAAATGAACACTTCATGCAGAATTCCTGTATTTTGATGAAAACTCACTGAAATCAAGCTGTAACTTCAAGTTTATGCATCTTTCTATGCATTCAGGTTGAAACTTGACTGAAAGCTCACTTTGAACAAAAGTTATGGCATTTTTGTATCACAGGTCACAAATAGTGTTTTCTCAGCGAGAGAAGGCCAAAATGAACACTTCATGCAGAACTCCTGTATTTTGATGAAAACTCACTGAAATCAAGCTGTAACTTCAAGTTTATGCATCTTTCTATGCTTTCAGGTTGAAACTTGACTGAAAACTCACTTTGAACAAAAGTTATGGCATTTTTGTATCACAGGTCACAAATAGTGTTTTCTCAGCGAGAGAAGGCCAAAATGAACACTTCATGCAGAACTCCTGTATTTTGATGAAAACTCACTGAAATCAAGCTGTAACTTCAAGTTTATGCATCTTTCTATGCTTTCAGGTTGAAACTTGACTGAAAACTCACTTTGAACAAAAGTTATGGCATTTTTGTATCACAGGTCACAAATAGTGTTTTCTCAGCGAGAGAAGGCCAAAATGAACACTTCATGCAGAACTCCTGTATTTTGATGAAAACTCACTGAAATCAAGCTGTAACTTCAAGTTTATGCATCTTTCTATGCTTTCAGGTTGAAACTTGACAGAAAACTCACTTTGAACAAAAGTTATGGCATTTTTGTATCACAGGTCACAAATAGTGTTTTCTCAGCGAGAGAAGGCCAAAATGAACACTTCATGCAGAACTCCTGTATTTTGATGAAAACTCACTGAAATCAAGCTGTAACTTCAAGTTTATGCATCTTTCTATGCTTTCAGGTTGAAACTTGACTGAAAACTCACTTTGAACAAAAGTTATGGCATTTTTGTATCACAGGTCACAAATAGTGTTTTCTCAGCGAGAGAAGGCCAAAATGAACACTTCATGCAGAACTCCTGTATTTTGATGAAAACTCACTTAAATCAAGCTGTAACTTCAAGTTTATGCATCTTTCTATGCTTTCAGGTTGAAACTTGACTGAAAACTCACTTTGAACAAAAGTTATGGCATTTTTGTATCACAGGTCACAAATAGTGTTTTCTCAGCGATAGAAGGCCAAAATGAACACTTCATGCAGAACTCCTGTATTTTGATGAAAACTCACTGAAATCAAGCTGTAACTTCAAGTTTATGCATCTTTCTATGCTTTCAGGTTGAAACTTGACTGAAAACTCACTTTGAACAAAAGTTATGGCTGTTCTGTGTCGCAGGTCACAAATAGCGTTTTCTCAGCGAGAGAAGGCCAAAATGAACACTTCATCAGAACTCCTGTATTTTGATGAAAACTCACTGAAATCAAGCTGTAACTTCAAGTTTATGCATCTTTCTATGCTTTCAGGTTGAAACTTGACTGAAAACTCACTTTGAACAAAAGTTATGGCTGTTCTGGGTCGCAGGTCACAAATAGCGTTTTCTCAGCGAGAGAAGGCCAAAATGAACACTTCATGCAGAACTCCTGTATTTTGATGAAAACTCACTGAAATCAAGCTGTAACTTCAAGTTTATGCATCTTTCTATGCTTTCAGGTTGAAACTTGACTGAAAACTCGACTTTGAACAAAAGTTATGGCTGTTCTGTGTCGCAGGTCACAAATAGCGTTTTCTCAGCGAGAGAAGGCCAAAATGAACACTTCATGCAGAACTCCTGTATTTTGATGAAAACTCACTGAAATCAAGCTGTAACTTCAAGTTTATGCATCTTTCTATGCTTTCAGGTTGAAACTTGACTGAAAACTCACTTTGAACAAAAGTTATGGCATTTTTGTATCACAGGTCACAAAATAGTGTTTTCTCAGCGAGAGAAGGCCAAAATGAACACTTCATGCAGAACTCCTGTATTTTGATGAAAACTCACTTAAATCAAGCTGTAACTTCAAGTTTATGCATCTTTCTATGCTTTCAGGTTGAAACTTGACTGAAAACTCACTTTGAACAAAAGTTATGGCATTTTTGTATCACAGGTCACAAATAGTGTTTTCTCAGCGATAGAAGGCCAAAATGAACACTTCATGCAGAACTCCTGTATTTTGATGAAAACTCACTGAAATCAAGCTGTAACTTCAAGTTTATGCATCTTTCTATGCTTTCAGGTTGAAACTTGACTGAAAACTCACTTTGAACAAAAGTTATGGCTGTTCTGTGTCGCAGGTCACAAATAGCGTTTTCTCAGCGAGAGAAGGCCAAAATGAACACTTCATCAGAACTCCTGTATTTTGATGAAAACTCACTGAAATCAAGCTGTAACTTCAAGTTTATGCATCTTTCTATGCTTTCAGGTTGAAACTTGACTGAAAACTCACTTTGAACAAAAGTTATGGCTGTTCTGGGTCGCAGGTCACAAATAGCGTTTTCTCAGCGAGAGAAGGCCAAAATGAACACTTCATGCAGAACTCCTGTATTTTGATGAAAACTCACTGAAATCAAGCTGTAACTTCAAGTTTATGCATCTTTCTATGCTTTCAGGTTGAAACTTGACTGAAAACTCACTTTGAACAAAAGTTATGGCATTTTTGTATCAAAGGTCACAAATAAGTGTTTTCTCAGCGAGAGAAGGCCAAAATGAACACTTCATGCAGAACTCCTGTATTTTGATGAAAACTCACTTAAATCAAGCTGTAACTTTCAAGTTTATGCATCTTTCTATGCTTTCAGGTTGAAACTTGACTGAAAACTCACTTTGAACAAAAGTTATGGCATTTTTGTATCACAGGTCACAAATAGTGTTTTCTCAGCGATAGAAGGCCAAAATGAACACTTCATGCAGAACTCCTGTATTTTGATGAAAACTCACTGAAATCAAGCTGTAACTTCAAGTTTATGCATCTTTCTATGCTTTCAGGTTGAAACTTGACTGAAAACTCACTTTGAACAAAAGTTATGGCTGTTCTGTGTCGCAGGTCACAAATAGCGTTTTCTCAGCGAGAGAAGGCCAAAATGAACACTTCATGCAGAACTCCTGTATTTTGATGAAAACTCACTGAAATCAAGCTGTAACTTCAAGTTTATGCATCTTTCTATGCTTTCAGGTTGAAACTTGACTGAAAACTCACTTTGAACAAAAGTTATGGCTGTTCTGGGTCGCAGGTCACAAATAGCGTTTTCTCAGCGAGAGAAGGCCAAAATGAACAACTTCATGCAGAACTCCTGTATTTTGATGAAAACTCACTGAAATCAAGCTGTAACTTCAAGTTTATGCATCTTTCTATGCTTTCAGGTTGAAACTTGACTGAAAACTCACTTTGAACAAAAGTTATGGCTGTTCTGTGTCGCAGGTCACAAATAGCGTTTCTCAGCGAGAGAAGGCCAAAATGAACACTTCATGCAGAACTCCTGTATTTTGATGAAAACTCACTGAAATCAAGCTGTAACTTCAAGTTTATGCATCTTTCTATGCTTTCAGGTTGAAACTTGACTGAAAACTCACTTTGAACAAAAGTTATGGCATTTTGTATCACAGGGTCACAAATAGTGTTTTCTCAGCGAGAGAAGGCCAAAATGAACACTTCATGCAGAACTCCTGTATTTGATGAAAACTCACTTAAATCAAGCTGTAACTTCAAGTTTATGCATCTTTCTATGCTTTCAGGTTGAAACTTGACTGAAAACTCACTTTGAACAAAAGTTATGGCATTTTTGTATCACAGGTCACAAATAGTGTTTTCTCAGCGATAGAAGGCCAAAATGAACACTTCATGCAGAACTCCTGTATTTTGATGAAAACTCACTGAAATCAAGCTGTAACTTCAAGTTTATGCATCTTTCTATGCTTTCAGGTTGAAACTTGACTGAAAACTCACTTTGAACAAAAGTTATGGCTGTTCTGTGTCGCAGGTCACAAATAGCGTTTTCTCAGCGAGAGAAGGCCAAAATGAACACTTCATCAGAACTCCTGTATTTCGATGAAAACTCACTGAAATCAAGCTGTAACTTCAAGTTTATGCATCTTTCTATGCTTTCAGGTTGAAACTTGACTGAAAACTCACTTTGAACAAAAGTTATGGCTGTTCTGGGTCGCAGGTCACAAATAGCGTTTTCTCAGCGAGAGAAGGCCAAAATGAACACTTCATGCAGAACTCCTGTATTTTGATGAAAACTCACTGAAATCAAGCTGTAACTTAAAGTTTATGCATCTTTCTATGCTTTCAGGTTGAAACTTGACTGAAAACTCACTTTGAACAAAAGTTATGGCATTTTTGTATCACAGGTCACAAATAGTGTTTTCTCAGCAAGAGAAGGCCAAAATGAACACTTCATGCAGAACTCCTGTATTTTGATGAAAACTCACTGAAATGAAGCTGTAACTTCAAGTTTATGCATCTTTCTATGCATTCAGGTTGAAACTTGACTGAAAACTCACTTTGAACAAAAGTTATGGCATTTTTGTATCACAGGTCACAAATAGTGTTTTCTCAGCGAGAGAAGGCCAAAATGAACACTTCATGCAGAACTCCTGTATTTTGATGAAAACTCACTGAAATCAAGCTGTAACTTCAAGTTTATGCATCTTTCTATGCTTTCAGGTTGAAACTTGACTGAAAACTCACTTTGAACAAAAGTTATGGCATTTTTGTATCACAGGTCACAAATAGTGTTTTCTCAGCGAGAGAAGGCCAAAATGAACACTTCATGCAGAATTCCTGTATTTTGATGAAAACTCACTGAAATCAAGCTGTAACTTCAAGTTTATGCATCTTTCTATGCATTCAGGTTGAAACTTGACTGAAAGCTCACTTTGAACAAAAGTTATGGCATTTTTGTATCACAGGTCACAAATAGTGTTTTCTCAGCGAGAGAAGGCCAAAATGAACACTTCATGCAGAACTCCTGTATTTTGATGAAAACTCACTGAAATCAAGCTGTAACTTCAAGTTTATGCATCTTTCTATGCTTTCAGGTTGAAACTTGACTGAAAACTCACTTTGAACAAAAGTTATGGCATTTTTGTATCACAGGTCACAAATAGTGTTTTCTCAGCGAGAGAAGGCCAAAATGAACACTTCATGCAGAACTCCTGTATTTTGATGAAAACTCACTGAAATCAAGCTGTAACTTCAAGTTTATGCATCTTTCTATGCTTTCAGGTTGAAACTTGACAGAAAACTCACTTTGAACAAAAGTTATGGCATTTTTGTATCACAGGTCACAAATAGTGTTTTCTCAGCGAGAGAAGGCCAAAATGAACACTTCATGCAGAACTCCTGTATTTTGATGAAAACTCACTGAAATCAAGCTGTAACTTCAAGTTTATGCATCTTTCTATGCTTTCAGGTTGAAACTTGACTGAAAACTCACTTTGAACAAAAGTTATGGCATTTTTGTATCACAGGTCACAAATAGTGTTTTCTCAGCGAGAGAAGGCCAAAATGAACACTTCATGCAGAACTCCTGTATTTTGATGAAAACTCACTGAAATCAAGCTGTATCTTCAAGTTTATGCATCTTTCTATGCTTTCAGGTTGAAACTTGACTGAAAACTCACTTTGAACAAAAGTTATGGCTGTTCTGTGTCGCAGGTCACAAATAGCGTTTTCTCAGCGAGAGAAGGCCAAAATGAACACTTCATGCAGAACTCCTGTATTTTGATGAAAACTCACTGAAATCAAGCTGTAACTTCAAGTTTATGCATCTTTCTATGCTTTCAGGTTGAAACTTGACTGAAAACTCACTTTGAACAAAAGTTATGGCATTTTTGTATCACAGGTCACAAATAGTGTTTTCTCAGCGAGAGAAGGCCAAAATGAACACTTCATGCAGAACTCCTGTATTTTGATGAAAACTCACTGAAATCAAGCTGTAACTTCAAGTTTATGCATCTTTCTATGCTTTCAGGTTGAAACTTGACTGAAAACTCACTTTGAACAAAAGTTATGGCATTTTTGTATCACAGGTCACAAATAGTGTTTTCTCAGCGAGAGAAGGCCAAAATGAACACTTCATGCAGAACTCCTGTATTTTGATGAAAACTCACTGAAATCAAGCTGTAACTTCAAGTTTATGCATCTTTCTATGCTTTCAGGTTGAAACTTGACTGAAAACTCACTTTGAACAAAAGTTATGGCATTTTTGTATCACAGGTCACAAATAGTGTTTTCTCAGCGAGAGAAGGCCAAAATGAACACTTCATGCAGAACTCCTGTATTTTGATGAAAACTCACTGAAATCAAGCTGTAACTTCAAGTTTATGCATCTTTCTATGCTTTCAGGTTGAAACTTGACTGAAAACACACTTTGAACAAAAGTTATGGCATTTTTGTATCACAGGTCACAAATAGTGTTTTCTCAGCGAGAGAAGGCCAAAATGAACTTTTCATGCAGAACTCCTGTATTTTGATGAAAACTCACTGAAATCAAGCTGTAACTTCAAGTTTATGCATCTTTCCATGCTTTCAGGTTGAAACTTGACTGAAAACTCACTTTGAACAAAAGTTATGGCATTTTTGTATCACAGGTCACAAATAGTGTTTTCTCAGCGAGAGAAGGCCAAAATGAACACTTCATGCAGAACTCCTGTATTTTGATGAAAACTCACTGAAATCAAGCTGTAACTTCAAGTTTATGCATCTTTCTATGCTTTCAGGTTGAAACTTGACTGAAAACTCACTTTGAACAAAAGTTATGGCTGTTCTGTGTCGCAGGTCACAAATAGCGTTTTCTCAGCGAGAGAAGGCCAAAATGAACACTTCATGCAGAACTCCTGTATTTTGATGAAAACTCACTGAAATCAAGCTGTAACTTCAAGTTTATGCATCTTTCTATGCATTCAGGTTTAAACTTGACTGAAAACTCACTTTGAACAAAAGTTATGGCATTTTTGTATCACAGGTCACAAATAGTGTTTTCTCAGCGAGAGAAGACCAAAATGAACACTTCATGCAGAACTCCTGTATTTTGATGAAAACTCACTGAAATCAAGCTGTAACTTCAAGTTTATGCATCTTTCTATGCTTTCAGGTTGAAACTTGACTGAAAACTCACTTTGAACAAAAGTTATGGCATTTTTGTATCACGGGTCACAAATAGTGTTATCTCAGCGAGAGAAGGCCAAAATGAACACTTCATGCAGAACTCCTGTATTTTGATGAAAACTCACTGAAATCAAGCTTTAACTTCAAGTTTATGCATCTTTCTATGCTTTCAGGTTGAAACTTGACTGAAAACTCACTTTGAACAAAAGTTATGGCATTTTTGTATCACAGGTCACAAATAGTGTTTTCTCAGCGAGAGAAGGCCAAAATGAACACTTCATGCAGAACTCCTGTATTTTGATGAAAACTCACTGAAATCAAGCTGTAACTTCAAGTTTATGCATCTTTCTATGCTTTCAGGTTGAAACTTGACAGAAAACTCACTTTGAACAAAAGTTATGGCATTTTTGTATCACAGGTCACAAATAGTGTTTTCTCAGCGAGAGAAGGCCAAAATGAACACTTCATGCAGAACTCCTGTATTTTGATGAAAACTCACTGAAATCAAGCTGTAACTTCAAGTTTATGCATCTTTCTATGCTTTCAGGTTGAAACTTGACTGAAAACTCACTTTGAACAAAAGTTATGGCATTTTTGTATCACAGGTCACAAATAGTGTTTTCTCAGCGAGAGAAGGCCAAAATGAACACTTCATGCAGAACTCCTGTATTTTGATGAAAACTCACTGAAATCAAGCTGTAACTTCAAGTTTATGCATCTTTCTATGCTTTCAGGTTGAAACTTGACAGAAAACTCACTTTGAACAAAAGTTATGGCATTTTTGTATCACAGGTCACAAATAGTGTTTTCTCAGCGAGAGAAGGCCAAAATGAACACTTCATGCAGAACTCCTGTATTTTGATGAAAACTCACTGAAATCAAGCTGTAACTTCAAGTTTATGCATCTTTCTGTGCTTTCAGGTTGAAACTTGACTGAAAACTCACTTTGAACAAAAGTTATGGCATTTTTGTATCACAGGTCACAAATAGTGTTTTCTCAGCGATAGAAGGCCAAAATGAACACTTCATGCAGAACTCCTGTATTTTGATGAAAACTCACTGAAATCAAGCTGTAACTTCAAGTTTATGCATCTTTCTATGCTTTCAGGTTGAAACTTGACTGAAAACTCACTTTGAACAAAAGTTATGGCTGTTCTGTGTCGCAGGTCACAAATAGCGTTTTCTCAGCGAGAGAAGGCCAAAATGAACACTTCATCAGAACTCCTGTATTTTGATGAAAACTCACTGAAATCAAGCTGTAACTTCAAGTTTATGCATCTTTCTATGCTTTCAGGTTGAAACTTGACTGAAAACTCACTTTGAACAAAAGTTATGGCTGTTCTGGGTCGCAGGTCACAAATAGCGTTTTCTCAGCGAGAGAAGGCCAAAATGAACACTTCATGCAGAACTCCTGTATTTTGATGAAAACTCACTGAAATCAAGCTGTAACTTCAAGTTTATGCATCTTTCTATGCTTTCAGGTTGAAACTTGACTGAAAACTCACTTTGAACAAAAGTTATGGCTGTTCTGTGTCGCAGGTCACAAATAGCGTTTTCTCAGCGAGAGAAGGCCAAAATGAACACTTCATGCAGAACTCCTGTATTTTGATGAAAACTCACTGAAATCAAGCTGTAACTTCAAGTTTATGCATCTTTCTATGCTTTCAGGTTGAAACTTGACTGAAAACTCACTTTGAACAAAAGTTATGGCATTTTTGTATCACAGGTCACAAATAGTGTTTTCTCAGCGATAGAAGGCCAAAATGAACACTTCATGCAGAACTCCTGTATTTTGATGAAAACTCACTGAAATCAAGCTGTAACTTCAAGTTTATGCATCTTTCTATGCTTTCAGGTTGAAACTTGACTGAAAACTCACTTTGAACAAAAGTTATGGCTGTTCTGTGTCGCAGGTCACAAATAGCGTTTTCTCAGCGAGAGAAGGCCAAAATGAACACTTCATCAGAACTCCTGTATTTCGATGAAAACTCACTGAAATCAAGCTGTAACTTCAAGTTTATGCATCTTTCTATGCTTTCAGGTTGAAACTTGACTGAAAACTCACTTTGAACAAAAGTTATGGCTGTTCTGGGTCGCAGGTCACAAATAGCGTTTTCTCAGCGAGAGAAGGCCAAAATGAACACTTCATGCAGAACTCCTGTATTTTGATGAAAACTCACTGAAATCAAGCTGTAACTTCAAGTTTATGCATCTTTCTATGCTTTCAGGTTGAAACTTGACTGAAAACTCACTTTGAACAAAAGTTATGGCATTTTTGTATCACAGGTCACAAATAGTGTTTTCTCAGCGAGAGAAGGCCAAAATGAACACTTCATGCAGAACTCCTGTATTTTGATGAAAACTCACTGAAATCAAGCTGTAACTTCAAGTTTATGCATCTTTCTATGCTTTCAGGTTGAAACTTGACAGAAAACTCACTTTGAACAAAAGTTATGGCATTTTTGTATCACAGGTCACAAATAGTGTTTTCTCAGCGATAGAAGGCCAAAATGAACACTTCATGCAGAACTCCTGTATTTTGATGAAAACTCACTGAAATCAAGCTGTAACTTCAAGTTTATGCATCTTTCTATGCTTTCAGGTTGAAACTTGACTGAAAACTCACTTTGAACAAAAGTTATGGCTGTTCTGTGTCGCAGGTCACAAATAGCGTTTTCTCAGCGAGAGAAGGCCAAAATGAACACTTCATCAGAACTCCTGTATTTTGATGAAAACTCACTGAAATCAAGCTGTAACTTCAAGTTTATGCATCTTTCTATGCTTTCAGGTTGAAACTTGACTGAAAACTCACTTTGAACAAAAGTTATGGCTGTTCTGGGTCACAGGTCACAAATAGCGTTTTCTCAGCGAGAGAAGGCCAAAATGAACACTTCATGCAGAACTCCTGTATTTTGATGAAAACTCACTGAAATCAAGCTGTAACTTCAAGTTTATGCATCTTTCTATGCTTTCAGGTTGAAACTTGACTGAAAACTCACTTTGAACAAAAGTTATGGCTGTTCTGTGTCGCAGGTCACAAATAGCGTTTTCTCAGCGAGAGAAGGCCAAAATGAACACTTCATGCAGAACTCCTGTATTTTGATGAAAACTCACTGAAATCAAGCTGTAACTTCAAGTTTATGCATCTTTCTATGCTTTCAGGTTGAAACTTGACTGAAAACTCACTTTGAACAAAAGTTATGGCATTTTTGTATCACAGGTCACAAATAGTGTTTTCTCAGCGATAGAAGGCCAAAATGAACACTTCATGCAGAACTCCTGTATTTTGATGAAAACTCACTGAAATCAAGCTGTAACTTCAAGTTTATGCATCTTTCTATGCTTTCAGGTTGAAACTTGACTGAAAACTCACTTTGAACAAAAGTTATGGCTGTTCTGTGTCGCAGGTCACAAATAGCGTTTTCTCAGCGAGAGAAGGCCAAAATGAACACTTCATCAGAACTCCTGTATTTCGATGAAAACTCACTGAAATCAAGCTGTAACTTCAAGTTTATGCATCTTTCTATGCTTTCAGGTTGAAACTTGACTGAAAACTCACTTTGAACAAAAGTTATGGCTGTTCTGGGTCGCAGGTCACAAATAGCGTTTTCTCAGCGAGAGAAGGCCAAAATGAACACTTCATGCAGAACTCCTGTATTTTGATGAAAACTCACTGAAATCAAGCTGTAACTTCAAGTTTATGCATCTTTCTATGCTTTCAGGTTGAAACTTGACTGAAAACTCACTTTGAACAAAAGTTATGGCTGTTCTGTGTCGCAGGTCACAAATAGCGTTTTCTCAGCGAGAGAAGGCCAAAATGAACACTTCATGCAGAACTCCTGTATTTTGATGAAAACTCACTGAAATCAAGCTGTAACTTCAAGTTTATGCATCTTTCTATGCTTTCAGGTTGAAACTTGACTGAAAACTCACTTTGAACAAAAGTTATGGCATTTTTGTATCACAGGTCACAAATAGTGTTTTCTCAGCGAGAGAAGGCCAAAATGAACACTTCATGCAGAACTCCTGTATTTTGATGAAAACTCACTTAAATCAAGCTGTAACTTCAAGTTTATGCATCTTTCTATGCTTTCAGGTTGAAACTTGACTGAAAACTCACTTTGAACAAAAGTTATGGCATTTTTGTATCACAGGTCACAAATAGTGTTTTCTCAGCGATAGAAGGCCAAAATGAACACTTCATGCAGAACTCCTGTATTTTGATGAAAACTCACTGAAATCAAGCTGTAACTTCAAGTTTATGCATCTTTCTATGCTTTCAGGTTGAAACTTGACTGAAAACTCACTTTGAACAAAAGTTATGGCTGTTCTGTGTCGCAGGTCACAAATAGCGTTTTCTCAGCGAGAGAAGGCCAAAATGAACACTTCATCAGAACTCCTGTATTTCGATGAAAACTCACTGAAATCAAGCTGTAACTTCAAGTTTATGCATCTTTCTATGCTTTCAGGTTGAAACTTGACTGAAAACTCACTTTGAACAAAAGTTATGGCTGTTCTGGGTCGCAGGTCACAAATAGCGTTTTCTCAGCGAGAGAAGGCCAAAATGAACACTTCATGCAGAACTCCTGTATTTTGATGAAAACTCACTGAAATCAAGCTGTAACTTCAAGTTTATGCATCTTTCTATGCTTTCAGGTTGAAACTTGACTGAAAACTCACTTTGAACAAAAGTTATGGCATTTTTGTATCACAGGTCACAAATAGTGTTTTCTCAGCAAGAGAAGGCCAAAATGAACACTTCATGCAGAACTCCTGTATTTTGATGAAAACTCACTGAAATGAAGCTGTAACTTCAAGTTTATGCATCTTTCTATGCATTCAGGTTGAAACTTGACTGAAAACTCACTTTGAACAAAAGATATGGCATTTTTGTATCACAGGTCACAAATAGTGTTTTCTCAGCGAGAGAAGGCCAAAATGAACACTTCATGCAGAACTCCTGTATTTTGATGAAAACTCACTGAAATCAAGCTGTAACTTCAAGTTTATGCATCTTTCTATGCTTTCAGGTTGAAACTTGACTGAAAACTCACTTTGAACAAAAGTTATGGCATTTTTGTATCACAGGTCACAAATAGTGTTTTCTCAGCGAGAGAAGGCCAAAATGAACACTTCATGCAGAATTCCTGTATTTTGATGAAAACTCACTGAAATCAAGCTGTAACTTCAAGTTTATGCATCTTTCTATGCATTCAGGTTGAAACTTGACTGAAAGCTCACTTTGAACAAAAGTTATGGCATTTTTGTATCACAGGTCACAAATAGTGTTTTCTCAGCGAGAGAAGGCCAAAATGAACACTTCATGCAGAACTCCTGTATTTTGATGAAAACTCACTGAAATCAAGCTGTAACTTCAAGTTTATGCATCTTTCTATGCTTTCAGGTTGAAACTTGACTGAAAACTCACTTTGAACAAAAGTTATGGCATTTTTGTATCACAGGTCACAAATAGTGTTTTCTCAGCGAGAGAAGGCCAAAATGAACACTTCATGCAGAACTCCTGTATTTTGATGAAAACTCACTGAAATCAAGCTGTAACTTCAAGTTTATGCATCTTTCTATGCTTTCAGGTTGAAACTTGACAGAAAACTCACTTTGAACAAAAGTTATGGCATTTTTGTATCACAGGTCACAAATAGTGTTTTCTCAGCGAGAGAAGGCCAAAATGAACACTTCATGCAGAACTCCTGTATTTTGATGAAAACTCACTGAAATCAAGCTGTAACTTCAAGTTTATGCATCTTTCTATGCATTCAGGTTGAAACTTGACTGAAAGCTCACTTTGAACAAAAGTTATGGCATTTTTGTATCACAGGTCACAAATAGTGTTTTCTCAGCGAGAGAAGGCCAAAATGAACACTTCATGCAGAACTCCTGTATTTTGATGAAAACTCACTGAAATCAAGCTGTAACTTCAAGTTTATGCATCTTTCTATGCTTTCAGGTTGAAACTTGACTGAAAACTCACTTTGAACAAAAGTTATGGCATTTTTGTATCACAGGTCACAAATAGTGTTTTCTCAGCGAGAGAAGGCCAAAATGAACACTTCATGCAGAACTCCTGTATTTTGATGAAAACTCACTGAAATCAAGCTGTAACTTCAAGTTTATGCATCTTTCTATGCTTTCAGGTTGAAACTTGACAGAAAACTCACTTTGAACAAAAGTTATGGCATTTTTGTATCACAGGTCACAAATAGTGTTTTCTCAGCGAGAGAAGGCCAAAATGAACACTTCATGCAGAACTCCTGTATTTTGATGAAAACTCACTGAAATCAAGCTGTAACTTCAAGTTTATGCATCTTTCTATGCTTTCAGGTTGAAACTTGACTGAAAACTCACTTTGAACAAAAGTTATGGCTGTTCTGTGTCGCAGGTCACAAATAGCGTTTTCTCAGCGAGAGAAGGCCAAAATGAACACTTCATGCAGAACTCCTGTATTTTGATGAAAACTCACTGAAATCAAGCTGTAACTTCAAGTTTATGCATCTTTCTATGCTTTCAGGTTGAAACTTGACTGAAAACTCACTTTGAACAAAAGTTATGGCATTTTTGTATCACAGGTCACAAATAGTGTTTTCTCAGCGAGAGAAGGCCAAAATGAACACTTCATGCAGAACTCCTGTATTTTGATGAAAACTCACTTAAATCAAGCTGTAACTTCAAGTTTATGCATCTTTCTATGCTTTCAGGTTGAAACTTGACTGAAAACTCACTTTGAACAAAAGTTATGGCATTTTTGTATCACAGGTCACAAATAGTGTTTTCTCAGCAAGAGAAGGCCAAAATGAACACTTCATGCAGAACTCCTGTATTTTGATGAAAACTCACTGAAATGAAGCTGTAACTTCAAGTTTATGCATCTTTCTATGCATTCAGGTTGAAACTTGACTGAAAACTCACTTTGAACAAAAGTTATGGCATTTTTGTATCACAGGTCACAAATAGTGTTTTCTCAGCGAGAGAAGGCCAAAATGAACACTTCATGCAGAACTCCTGTATTTTGATGAAAACTCACTGAAATCAAGCTGTAACTTCAAGTTTATGCATCTTTCTATGCTTTCAGGTTGAAACTTGACTGAAAACTCACTTTGAACAAAAGTTATGGCATTTTTGTATCACAGGTCACAAATAGTGTTTTCTCAGCGAGAGAAGGCCAAAATGAACACTTCATGCAGAATTCCTGTATTTTGATGAAAACTCACTGAAATCAAGCTGTAACTTCAAGTTTATGCATCTTTCTATGCATTCAGGTTGAAACTTGACTGAAAGCTCACTTTGAACAAAAGTTATGGCATTTTTGTATCACAGGTCACAAATAGTGTTTTCTCAGCGAGAGAAGGCCAAAATGAACACTTCATGCAGAACTCCTGTATTTTGATGAAAACTCACTGAAATCAAGCTGTAACTTCAAGTTTATGCATCTTTCTATGCTTTCAGGTTGAAACTTGACTGAAAACTCACTTTGAACAAAAGTTATGGCATTTTTGTATCACAGGTCACAAATAGTGTTTTCTCAGCGAGAGAAGGCCAAAATGAACACTTCATGCAGAACTCCTGTATTTTGATGAAAACTCACTGAAATCAAGCTGTAACTTCAAGTTTATGCATCTTTCTATGCTTTCAGGTTGAAACTTGACAGAAAACTCACTTTGAACAAAAGTTATGGCATTTTTGTATCACAGGTCACAAATAGTGTTTTCTCAGCGAGAGAAGGCCAAAATGAACACTTCATGCAGAACTCCTGTATTTTGATGAAAACTCACTGAAATCAAGCTGTAACTTCAAGTTTATGCATCTTTCTATGCTTTCAGGTTGAAACTTGACTGAAAACTCACTTTGAACAAAAGTTATGGCATTTTTGTATCACAGGTCACAAATAGTGTTTTCTCAGCGAGAGAAGGCCAAAATGAACACTTCATGCAGAACTCCTGTATTTTGATGAAAACTCACTGAAATCAAGCTGTAACTTCAAGTTTATGCATCTTTCTATGCTTTCAGGTTGAAACTTGACAGAAAACTCACTTTGAACAAAAGTTATGGCATTTTTGTATCACAGGTCACAAATAGTGTTTTCTCAGCGAGAGAAGGCCAAAATGAACACTTCATGCAGAACTCCTGTATTTTGATGAAAACTCACTGAAATCAAGCTGTAACTTCAAGTTTATGCATCTTTCTATGCTTTCAGGTTGAAACTTGACTGAAAACTCACTTTGAACAAAAGTTATGGCATTTTTGTATCACAGGTCACAAATAGTGTTTTCTCAGCGAGAGAAGGCCAAAATGAACACTTCATGCAGAACTCCTGTATTTTGATGAAAACTCACTTAAATCAAGCTGTAACTTCAAGTTTATGCATCTTTCTATGCTTTCAGGTTGAAACTTGACTGAAAACTCACTTTGAACAAAAGTTATGGCATTTTTGTATCACAGGTCACAAATAGTGTTTTCTCAGCGATAGAAGGCCAAAATGAACACTTCATGCAGAACTCCTGTATTTTGATGAAAACTCACTGAAATTAAGCTGTAACTTCAAGTTTATGCATCTTTCTATGCTTTCAGGTTGAAACTTGACTGAAAACTCACTTTGAACAAAAGTTATGGCTGTTCTGTGTCGCAGGTCACAAATAGCGTTTTCTCAGCGAGAGAAGGCCAAAATGAACACTTCATCAGAACTCCTGTATTTTGATGAAAACTCACTGAAATCAAGCTGTAACTTCAAGTTTATGCATCTTTCTATGCTTTCAGGTTGAAACTTGACTGAAAACTCACTTTGAACAAAAGTTATGGCTGTTCTGGGTCGCAGGTCACAAATAGCGTTTTCTCAGCGAGAGAAGGCCAAAATGAACACTTCATCAGAACTCCTGTATTTTGATGAAAACCCACTGAAATCAAGATGTAACTTCAAGTTTATGCATCTTTCTATGCTTTCAGGTTGAAACTTGACTGAAAACTCACTTTGAACAAAAGTTATGGCTGTTCTGGGTCGCAGGTCACAAATAGCGTTTTCTCAGCGAGAGAAGGCCAAAATGAACACTTCATGCAGAACTCCTGTATTTTGATGAAAACTCACTGAAATCAAGCTGTAACTTCAAGTTTATGCATCTTTCTATGCTTTCAGGTTGAAACTTGACTGAAAACTCACTTTGAACAAAAGTTATGGCATTTTTGTATCACAGGTCACAAATAGTGTTTTCTCAGCGAGAGAAGGCCAAAATGAACACTTCATGCAGAACTCCTGTATTTTGATGAAAACTCACTTAAATCAAGCTGTAACTTCAAGTTTATGCATCTTTCTATGCTTTCAGGTTGAAACTTGACTGAAAACTCACTTTGAACAAAAGTTATGGCATTTTTGTATCACAGGTCACAAATAGTGTTTTCTCAGCGAGAGAAGGCCAAAATGAACACTTCATGCAGAACTCCTGTATTTTGATGAAAACTCACTGAAATCAAGCTGTAACTTCAAGTTTATGCATCTTTCTATGCTTTCAGGTTGAAACTTGACTGAAAACTCACTTTGAACAAAAGTTATGGCATTTTTGTATCACAGGTCACAAATAGTGTTTTCTCAGCGATAGAAGGCCAAAATGAACACTTCATGCAGAACTCCTGTATTTTGATGAAAACTCACTGAAATCAAGCTGTAACTTCAAGTTTATGCATCTTTCTATGCTTTCAGGTTGAAACTTGACTGAAAACTCACTTTGAACAAAAGTTATGGCTGTTCTGTGTCGCAGGTCACAAATAGCCTTTTCTCAGCGAGAGAAGGCCAAAATGAACACTTCATCAGAACTCCTATATTTTGATGAAAACTCACTGAAATCAAGCTGTAACTTCAAGTTTATGCATCTTTCTATGCTTTCAGGTTGAAACTTGACTGAAAACTCACTTTGAACAAAAGTTATGGCTGTTCTGGGTCGCAGGTCACAAATAGCGTTTTCTCAGCGAGAGAAGGCCAAAATGAACACTTCATTCAGAACTCCTGTATTTTGATGAAAACTCACTGAAATCAAGCTGTAACTTCAAGTTTATGCATCTTTCTATGCTTTCAGGTTGAAACTTGACTGAAAACTCACTTTGAACAAAAGTTATGGCTGTTCTGTGTCGCAGGTCACAAATAGCGTTTTCTCAGCGAGAGAAGGCCAAAATGAACACTTCATGCAGAACTCCTGTATTTTGATGAAAACTCACTGAAATCAAGCTGTAACTTCAAGTTTATGCATCTTTCTATGCTTTCAGGTTGAAACTTGACTGAAAACTCACTTTGAACAAAAGTTATGGCATTTTTGTATCACAGGTCACAAATAGCCTTTTCTCAGCGAGAGAAGGCCAAAATGAACACTTCATCAGAACTCCTATATTTTGATGAAAACTCACTGAAATCAAGCTGTAACTTCAAGTTTATGCATCTTTCTATGCTTTCAGGTTGAAACTTGACTGAAAACTCACTTTGAACAAAAGTTATGGCTGTTCTGGGTCGCAGGTCACAAATAGCGTTTTCTCAGCGAGAGAAGGCCAAAATGAACACTTCATTCAGAACTCCTGTATTTTGATGAAAACTCACTGAAATCAAGCTGTAACTTCAAGTTTATGCATCTTTCTATGCTTTCAGGTTGAAACTTGACTGAAAACTCACTTTGAACAAAAGTTATGGCTGTTCTGTGTCGCAGGTCACAAATAGCGTTTTCTCAGCGAGAGAAGGCCAAAATGAACACTTCATGCAGAACTCCTGTATTTTGATGAAAACTCACTGAAATCAAGCTGTAACTTCAAGTTTATGCATCTTTCTATGCTTTCAGGTTGAAACTTGACTGAAAACTCACTTTGAACAAAAGTTATGGCATTTTTGTATCACAGGTCACAAATAGTGTTTTCTCAGCGAGAGAAGGCCAAAATGAACACTTCATGCAGAACTCCTGTATTTTGATGAAAACTCACTGAAATCAAGCTGTAACTTCAAGTTTATGCATCTTTCTATGCTTTCAGGTTGAAACTTGACTGAAAACTCACTTTGAACAAAAGTTATGGCTGTTCTGTGTCGCAGGTCACAAATAGCGTTTTCTCAGCGAGAGAAGGCCAAAATGAACACTTCATGCAGAACTCCTGTATTTTGATGAAAACTCACTGAAATCAAGCTGTAACTTCAAGTTTATGCATCTTTCTATGCTTTCAGGTTGAAACTTGACTGAAAACTCACTTTGAACAAAAGTTATGGCATTTTTGTATCACAGGTCACAAATAGTGTTTTCTCAGCGAGAGAAGGCCAAAATGAACACTTCATGCAGAACTCCTGTATTTTGATGAAAACTCACTGAAATCAAGCTGTAACTTCAAGTTTATGCATCTTTCTATGCTTTCAGGTTGAAACTTGACTGAAAACTCACTTTGAACAAAAGTTATGGCATTTTTGTATCACAGGTCACAAATAGTGTTTTCTCAGCGAGAGAAGGCCAAAATGAACACTTCATGCAGAACTCCTGTATTTTGATGAAAACTCACTGAAATCAAGCTGTAACTTCAAGTTTATGCATCTTTCTATGCTTTCAGGTTGAAACTTGACTGAAAACTCACTTTGAACAAAAGTTATGGCTGTTCTGTGTCGCAGGTCACAAATAGCGTTTTCTCAGCAAGAGAAGGCCAAAATGAACACTTCATGCAGAACTCCTGTATTTTGATGAAAACTCACTGAAATCAAGCTGTAACTTCAAGTTTATGCATCTTTCTATGCTTTCAGGTTGAAACTTGACAGAAAACTCACTTTGAACAAAAGTTATGGCATTTTTGTATCACAGGTCACAAATAGTGTTTTCTCAGCGAGAGAAGGCCAAAATGAACACTTCATGCGGCACTCCTGTATTTTGATGAAAACTCACTGAAATCAAGCTGTAACTTCAAGTTTATGCATCTTTCTATGCTTTCAGGTTGAAACTTGACTGAAAACTCACTTTGAACAAAAGTTATGGCATTTTTGTATCACAGGTCACAAATAGTGTTTTCTCAGCGAGAGAAGGCCAAAATGAACACTTCATGCAGAACTCCTGTATTTTGATGAAAACTCACTGAAATCAAGCTGTAACTTCAAGTTTATGCATCTTTCTATGCTTTCAGGTTGAAACTTGACTGAAAACTCACTTTGAACAAAAGTTATGGCATTTTTGTATCACAGGTCACAAATAGTGTTTTCTCAGCGAGAGAAGGCCAAAATGAACTTTTCATGCAGAACTCCTGTATTTTGATGAAAACTCACTGAAATCAAGCTGTAACTTCAAGTTTATGCATCTTTCCATGCTTTCAGGTTGAAACTTGACTGAAAACTCACTTTGAACAAAAGTTATGGCATTTTTGTATCACAGGTCACAAATAGTGTTTTCTCAGCGAGAGAAGGCCAAAATGAACACTTCATGCAGAACTCCTGTATTTTGATGAAAACTCACTGAAATCAAGCTGTAACTTCAAGTTTATGCATCTTTCTATGCTTTCAGGTTGAAACTTGACTGAAAACTCACTTTGAACAAAAGTTATGGCATTTTTGTATCACAGGTCACAAATAGTGTTTTCTCAGCAAGAGAAGGCCAAAATGAACACTTCATGCAGAACTCCTGTATTTTGATGAAAACTCACTGAAATCAAGCTGTAACTTCAAGTTTATGCATCTTTCTATGCATTCAGGTTGAAACTTGACTGAAAACTCACTTTGAACAAAAGTTATGGCATTTTTGTATCACAGGTCACAAATAGTGTTTTCTCAGCGAGAGAAGACCAAAATGAACACTTCATGCAGAACTCCTGTATTTTGATGAAAACTCACTGAAATCAAGCTGTAACTTCAAGTTTATGCATCTTTCTATGCTTTCAGGTTGAAACTTGACTGAAAACTCATTTTGAACAAAAGTTATGGCATTTTTGTATCACGGGTCACAAATAGTGTTTTCTCAGCGAGAGAAGGCCAAAATGAACACTTCATGCAGAACTCCTGTATTTTGATGAAAACTCACTGAAATCAAGCTGTAACTTCAAGTTTATGCATCTTTCCATGCTTTCAGGTTGAAACTTGACAGAAAACTCACTTTGAACAAAAGTTATGGCATTTTTGTATCACAGGTCACAAATAGTGTTTTCTCAGCGAGAGAAGGCCAAAATGAACACTTCATGCAGAACTCCTGTATTTTGATGAAAACTCACTGAAATCAAGCTGTAACTTCAAGTTTATGCATCTTTCTATGCTTTCAGGTTGAAACTTGACTGAAAACTCACTTTGAACAAAAGTTATGGCATTTTTGTATCACAGGTCACAAATAGTGTTTTCTCAGCGAGAGAAGGCCAAAATGAACACTTCATGCAGAACTCCTGTATTTTGATGAAAACTCACTGAAATCAAGCTGTAACTTCAAGTTTATGCATCTTTCTATGCTTTCAGGTTGAAACTTGACTGAAAACTCACTTTGAACAAAAGTTATGGCTGTTCTGTGTCGCAGGTCACAAATAGCGTTTTCTCAGCGAGAGAAGGCCAAAATGAACACTTCATGCAGAACTCCTGTATTTTGATGAAAACTCACTGAAATCAAGCTGTAACTTCAAGTTTATGCATCTTTCTATGCTTTCAGGTTGAAACTTGACTGAAAACTCACTTTGAACAAAAGTTATGGCATTATTGTATCACAGGTCACAAATAGTGTTTTCTCAGCGAGAGAAGGCCAAAATGAACACTTCATGCAGAACTCCTGTATTTTGATGAAAACTCACTGAAATCAAGCTGTAACTTCAAGTTTATGCATCTTTCTATGCTTTCAGGTTGAAACTTGACTGAAAACTCACTTTGAACAAAAGTTATGGCTGTTCTGTGTCGCAGGTCACAAATAGCGTTTTCTCAGCGAGAGAAGGCCAAAATGAACACTTCATGCAGAACTCCTGTATTTTGATGAAAACTCACTGAAATCAAGCTGTAACTTCAAGTTTATGCATCTTTCTATGCTTTCAGGTTGAAACTTGACTGAAAACTCACTTTGAACAAAAGTTATGGCATTTTTGTTTCACAGGTCACAAATAGTGTTTTCTCAGCGAGAGAAGGCCAAAATGAACACTTCATGCAGAACTCCTGTATTTTGATGAAAACTCATTGAAATCAAGCTGTAACTTCAAGTTTATGCATCTTTCTATGCTTTCAGGTTGAAACTTGACTGAAAACTCACTTTGAACAAAAGTTATGGCATTTTTGTATCACAGGTCACAAATAGTGTTTTCTCAGCGAGAGAAGGCCAAAATGAACACTTCATGCAGAACTCCTGTATTTTGATGAAAACTCACTGAAATCAAGCTGTAACTTCAAGTTTATGCATCTTTCTATGCTTTCAGGTTGAAACTTGACAGAAAACTCACTTTGAACAAAAGTTATGGCATTTTTGTATCACAGGTCACAAATAGTGTTTTCTCAGCGAGAGAAGGCCAAAATGAACACTTCATGCAGAACTCCTGTATTTTGATGAAAACTCACTGAAATCAAGCTGTAACTTCAAGTTTATGCATCTTTCTATGCTTTCAGGTTGAAACTTGACTGAAAACTCACTTTGAACAAAAGTTATGGCTGTTCTGTGTCGCAGGTCACAAATAGCGTTTTCTCAGCAAGAGAAGGCCAAAATGAACACTTCATGCAGAACTCCTGTATTTTGATGAAAACTCACTGAAATCAAGCTGTAACTTCAAGTTTATGCATCTTTCTATGCTTTCAGGTTGAAACTTGACAGAAAACTCACTTTGAACAAAAGTTATGGCATTTTTGTATCACAGGTCACAAATAGTGTTTTCTCAGCGAGAGAAGGCCAAAATGAACACTTCATGCGGCACTCCTGTATTTTGATGAAAACTCACTGAAATCAAGCTGTAACTTCAAGTTGATGCATCTTTCTATGCTTTCAGGTTGAAACTTGACTGAAAACTCACTTTGAACAAAAGTTATGGCTGTTCTGTGTCGCAGGTCACAAATAGCGTTTTCTCAGCGAGAGAAGGCCAAAATGAACACTTCATGCAGAACTCCTGTATTTTGATGAAAACTCACTGAAATCAAGCTGTAACTTCAAGTTTATGCATCTTTCTATGCTTTCAGGTTGAAACTTGACTGAAAACTCACTTTGAACAAAAGTTATGGCATTTTTGTTTCACAGGTCACAAATAGTGTTTTCTCAGCGAGAGAAGGCCAAAATGAACACTTCATGCAGAACTCCTGTATTTTTATGAAAACTCACTGAAATCAAGCTGTAACTTCAAGTTTATGCATCTTTCTATTCTTTCAGGTTGAAACTTGACTGAAAACTCACTTTGAACAAAAGTTATGGCATTTTTGTATCACAGGTCACAAATAGTGTTTTCTCAGCGAGAGAAGGCCAAAATGAACACTTCATGCAGAACTCCTGTATTTTGATGAAAACTCACTGAAATCAAGCTGTAACTTCAAGTTTATGCATCTTTCTATGCTTTCAGGTTGAAACTTAACAGAAAACTCACTTTGAACAAAAGTTATGGCATTTTTGTATCACAGGTCACAAATAGTGTTTTCTCAGCGAGAGAAGGCCAAAATGAACACTTCATGCAGAACTCCTGTATTTTGATGAAAACTCACTGAAATCAAGCTGTAACTTCAAGTTTATGCATCTTTCTATGCTTTCAGGTTGAAACTTGACTGAAAACTCACTTTGAACAAAAGTTATGGCTGTTCTGTGTCGCAGGTCACAAATAGCGTTTTCTCAGCGAGAGAAGGCCAAAATGAACACTTCATGCAGAACTCCTGTATTTTGATGAAAACTCACTGAAATCAAGCTGTAACTTCAAGTTTATGCATCTTTCTATGCTTTCAGGTTGAAACTTGACTGAAAACTCACTTTGAACAAAAGTTATGGCATTTTTGTATCACAGGTCACAAATAGTGTTTTCTCAGCGAGAGAAAGCCAAAATGAACACTTCATGCAGAACTCCTGTATTTTGATGAAAACTCACTGAAATCAAGCTGTAACTTCAAGTTTATGCATCTTTCTATGCTTTCAGGTTGAAACTTGACTGAAAACTCACTTGAACAAAAGTTATGGCATTTTTGTATCACAGGTCACAAATAGTGTTTTCTCAGCGAGAGAAGGCCAAAATGAACACTTCATGCAGAATTCCTGTATTTTGATGAAAACTCACTGAAATCAAGCTGTAACTTCAAGTTTATGCATCTTTCTATGCATTCAGGTTGAAACTTGACTGAAAGCTCACTTTGAACAAAAGTTATGGCATTTTTGTATCACAGGTCACAAATAGTGTTTTCTCAGCGAGAGAAGGCCAAAATGAACACTTCATGCAGAACTCCTGTATTTTGATGAAAACTCACTGAAATCAAGCTGTAACTTCAAGTTTATGCATCTTTCTATGCTTTCAGGTTGAAACTTGACTGAAAACTCACTTTGAACAAAAGTTATGGCATTTTTGTATCACAGGTCACAAATAGTGTTTTCTCAGCGAGAGAAGGCCAAAATGAACACTTCATGCAGAACTCCTGTATTTTGATGAAAACTCACTGAAATCAAGCTGTAACTTCAAGTTTATGCATCTTTCTATGCTTTCAGGTTGAAACTTGACTGAAAACTCACTTTGAACAAAAGTTATGGCATTTTTGTATCACAGGTCACAAATAGTGTTTTCTCAGCAAGAGAAGGCCAAAATGAACACTTCATGCAGAACTCCTGTATTTTGATGAAAACTCACTGAAATGAAGCTGTAACTTCAAGTTTATGCATCTTTCTATGCATTCAGGTTGAAACTTGACTGAAAACTCACTTTGAACAAAAGTTATGGCATTTTTGTATCACAGGTCACAAATAGTGTTTTCTCAGCGAGAGAAGGCCAAAATGAACACTTCATGCAGAACTCCTGTATTTTGATGAAAACTCACTGAAATCAAGCTGTAACTTCAAGTTTATGCATCTTTCTATGCTTTCAGGTTGAAACTTGACTGAAAACTCACTTTGAACAAAAGTTATGGCATTTTTGTATCACAGGTCACAAATAGTGTTTTCTCAGCGAGAGAAGGCCAAAATGAACACTTCATGCAGAATTCCTGTATTTTGATGAAAACTCACTGAAATCAAGCTGTAACTTCAAGTTTATGCATCTTTCTATGCATTCAGGTTGAAACTTGACTGAAAGCTCACTTTGAACAAAAGTTATGGCATTTTTGTATCACAGGTCACAAATAGTGTTTTCTCAGCGAGAGAAGGCCAAAATGAACACTTCATGCAGAACTCCTGTATTTTGATGAAAACTCACTGAAATCAAGCTGTAACTTCAAGTTTATGCATCTTTCTATGCTTTCAGGTTGAAACTTGACTGAAAACTCACTTTGAACAAAAGTTATGGCATTTTTGTATCACAGGTCACAAATAGTGTTTTCTCAGCGAGAGAAGGCCAAAATGAACACTTCATGCAGAACTCCTGTATTTTGATGAAAACTCACTGAAATCAAGCTGTAACTTCAAGTTTATGCATCTTTCTATGCTTTCAGGTTGAAACTTGACAGAAAACTCACTTTGAACAAAAGTTATGGCATTTTTGTATCACAGGTCACAAATAGTGTTTTCTCAGCGAGAGAAGGCCAAAATGAACACTTCATCAGAACTCCTGTATTTCGATGAAAACTCACTGAAATCAAGCTGTAACTTCAAGTTTATGCATCTTTCTATGCTTTCAGGTTGAAACTTGACTGAAAACTCACTTTGAACAAAAGTTATGGCTGTTCTGGGTCGCAGGTCACAAATAGCGTTTTCTCAGCGAGAGAAGGCCAAAATGAACACTTCATGCAGAACTCCTGTATTTTGATGAAAACTCACTGAAATCAAGCTGTAACTTCAAGTTTATGCATCTTTCTATGCTTTCAGGTTGAAACTTGACTGAAAACTCACTTTGAACAAAAGTTATGGCATTTTTGTATCACAGGTCACAAATAGTGTTTTCTCAGCAAGAGAAGGCCAAAATGAACACTTCATGCAGAACTCCTGTATTTTGATGAAAACTCACTGAAATGAAGCTGTAACTTCAAGTTTATGCATCTTTCTATGCATTCAGGTTGAAACTTGACTGAAAACTCACTTTGAACAAAAGTTATGGCATTTTTGTATCACAGGTCACAAATAGTGTTTTCTCAGCGAGAGAAGGCCAAAATGAACACTTCATGCAGAACTCCTGTATTTTGATGAAAACTCACTGAAATCAAGCTGTAACTTCAAGTTTATGCATCTTTCTATGCTTTCAGGTTGAAACTTGACTGAAAACTCACTTTGAACAAAAGTTATGGCATTTTTGTATCACAGGTCACAAATAGTGTTTTCTCAGCGAGAGAAGGCCAAAATGAACACTTCATGCAGAATTCCTGTATTTTGATGAAAACTCACTGAAATCAAGCTGTAACTTCAAGTTTATGCATCTTTCTATGCATTCAGGTTGAAACTTGACTGAAAGCTCACTTTGAACAAAAGTTATGGCATTTTTGTATCACAGGTCACAAATAGTGTTTTCTCAGCGAGAGAAGGCCAAAATGAACACTTCATGCAGAACTCCTGTATTTTGATGAAAACTCACTGAAATCAAGCTGTAACTTCAAGTTTATGCATCTTTCTATGCTTTCAGGTTGAAACTTGACTGAAAACTCACTTTGAACAAAAGTTATGGCATTTTTGTATCACAGGTCACAAATAGTGTTTTCTCAGCGAGAGAAGGCCAAAATGAACACTTCATGCAGAACTCCTGTATTTTGATGAAAACTCACTGAAATCAAGCTGTAACTTCAAGTTTATGCATCTTTCTATGCTTTCAGGTTGAAACTTGACAGAAAACTCACTTTGAACAAAAGTTATGGCATTTTTGTATCACAGGTCACAAATAGTGTTTTCTCAGCGAGAGAAGGCCAAAATGAACACTTCATGCAGAACTCCTGTATTTTGATGAAAACTCACTGAAATCAAGCTGTAACTTCAAGTTTATGCATCTTTCTATGCATTCAGGTTGAAACTTGACTGAAAGCTCACTTTGAACAAAAGTTATGGCATTTTTGTATCACAGGTCACAAATAGTGTTTTCTCAGCGAGAGAAGGCCAAAATGAACACTTCATGCAGAACTCCTGTATTTTGATGAAAACTCACTGAAATCAAGCTGTAACTTCAAGTTTATGCATCTTTCTATGCTTTCAGGTTGAAACTTGACAGAAAACTCACTTTGAACAAAAGTTATGGCATTTTTGTATCACAGGTCACAAATAGTGTTTTCTCAGCGAGAGAAGGCCAAAATGAACACTTCATGCAGAACTCCTGTATTTTGATGAAAACTCACTGAAATCAAGCTGTAACTTCAAGTTTATGCATCTTTCCATGCTTTCAGGTTGAAACTTGACTGAAAACTCACTTTGAACAAAAGTTATGGCATTTTTGTATCACAGGTCACAAATAGTGTTTTCTCAGCGAGAGAAGGCCAAAATGAACACTTCATGCAGAACTCCTGTATTTTGATGAAAACTCACTGAAATCAAGCTGTAACTTCAAGTTTATGCATCTTTCTATGCTTTCAGGTTGAAACTTGACTGAAAACTCACTTTGAACAAAAGTTATGGCATTTTTGTATCACAGGTCACAAATAGTGTTTTCTCAGCAAGAGAAGGCCAAAATGAACACTTCATGCAGAACTCCTGTATTTTGATGAAAACTCACTGAAATCAAGCTGTAACTTCAAGTTTATGCATCTTTCTATGCATTCAGGTTGAAACTTGACTGAAAACTCACTTTGAACAAAAGTTATGGCATTTTTGTATCACAGGTCACAAATAGTGTTTTCTCAGCGAGAGAAGACCAAAATGAACACTTCATGCAGAACTCCTGTATTTTGATGAAAACTCACTGAAATCAAGCTGTAACTTCAAGTTTATGCATCTTTCTATGCTTTCAGGTTGAAACTTGACTGAAAACTCATTTTGAACAAAAGTTATGGCATTTTTGTATCACGGGTCACAAATAGTGTTATCTCAGCGAGAGAAGGCCAAAATGAACACTTCATGCAGAACTCCTGTATTTTGATGAAAACTCACTGAAATCAAGCTGTAACTTCAAGTTTATGCATCTTTCTATGCTTTCAGGTTGAAACTTGACTGAAAACTCACATTGAACAAAAGTTATGGCAATTTTTGTTTCACAGGTCACAAATAGTGTTTTCTCAGCGAGAGAAGGCCAAAATGAACACTTCATGCAGAACTCCTGTATTTTGATGAAAACTCACTGAAATCAAGCTGTAACTTCAAGTTTATGCATCTTCTATGCTTTCAGGTTGAAACTTGACTGAAAACTCACTTTGAACAAAAGTTATGGCATTTTTGTATCACAGGTCACAAATAGTGTTTTCTCAGCGAGAGAAGGCCAAAATGAACACTTCATGCAGAACTCCTGTATTTTGATGAAAACTCACTGAAATCAAGCTGTAACTTCAAGATTATGCATCTTTCTATGCTTTCAGGTTGAAACTTGATAGAAAACTCACTTTGAACAAAAGTTATGGCATTTTTGTATCACAGGTCACAAATAGTGTTTTCTCAGCGAGAGAAGGCCAAAATGAACACTTCATGCAGAACTCCTGTATTTTGATGAAAACTCACTGAAATCAAGCTGTAACTTCAAGTTTATGCATCTTTCCATGCTTTCAGGTTGAAACTTGACAGAAAACTCACTTTGAACAAAAGTTATGGCATTTTTGTATCACAGGTCACAAATAGTGTTTTCTCAGCGAGAGAAGGCCAAAATGAACACTTCATGCAGAACTCCTGTATTTTGATGAAAACTCACTGAAATCAAGCTGTAACTTCAAGTTTATGCATCTTTCTATGCTTTCAGGTTGAAACTTGACTGAAAACTCACTTTGAACAAAAGTTATGGCATTTTTGTATCACAGGTCACAAATAGTGTTTTCTCAGCGAGAGAAGGCCAAAATGAACACTTCATGCAGAACTCCTGTATTTTGATGAAAACTCACTGAAATCAAGCTGTAACTTCAAGTTTATGCATCTTTCTATGCTTTCAGGTTGAAACTTGACTGAAAACTCACTTTGAACAAAAGTTATGGCTGTTCTGTGTCGCAGGTCACAAATAGCGTTTTCTCAGCGAGAGAAGGCCAAAATGAACACTTCATGCAGAACTCCTGTATTTTGATGAAAACTCACTGAAATCAAGCTGTAACTTCAAGTTTATGCATCTTTCTATGCTTTCAGGTTGAAACTTGACTGAAAACTCACTTTGAACAAAAGTTATGGCATTTTTGTATCACAGGTCACAAATAGTGTTTTCTCAGCGAGAGAAGGCCAAAATGAACACTTCATGCAGAACTCCTGTATTTTGATGAAAACTCACTGAAATCAAGCTGTAACTTCAAGTTTATGCATCTTTCTATGCTTTCAGGTTGAAACTTGACTGAAAACTCACTTTGAACAAAAGGTATGGCTGTTCTGTGTCGCAGGTCACAAATAGCGTTTTCTCAGCGAGAGAAGGCCAAAATGAACACTTCATGCAGAACTCCTGTATTTTGATGAAAACTCACTGAAATCAAGCTGTAACTTCAAGTTTATGCATCTTTCTATGCTTTCAGGTTGAAACTTGACTGAAAACTCACTTTGAACAAAAGTTATGGCATTTTTGTTTCACAGGTCACAAATAGTGTTTTCTCAGCGAGAGAAGGCCAAAATGAACACTTCATGCAGAACTCCTGTATTTTGATGAAAACTCACTGAAATCAAGCTGTAACTTCAAGTTTATGCATCTTTCTATGCTTTCAGGTTGAAACTTGACTGAAAACTCACTTTGAACAAAAGTTATGGCATTTTTGTATCACAGGTCACAAATAGTGTTTTCTCAGCGAGAGAAGGCCAAAATGAACACTTCATGCAGAACTCCTGTATTTTGATGAAAACTCACTGAAATCAAGCTGTAACTTCAAGTTTATGCATCTTTCTATGCTTTCAGGTTGAAACTTGACAGAAAACTCACTTTGAACAAAAGTTATGGCATTTTTGTATCACAGGTCACAAATAGTGTTTTCTCAGCGAGAGAAGGCCAAAATGAACACTTCATGCAGAACTCCTGTATTTTGATGAAAACTCACTGAAATCAAGCTGTAACTTCAAGTTTATGCATCTTTCTATGCTTTCAGGTTGAAACTTCACTGAAAACTCACTTTGAACAAAAGTTATGGCTGTTCTGTGTCGCAGGTCACAAATAGCGTTTTCTCAGCAAGAGAAGGCCAAAATGAACACTTCATGCAGAACTCCTGTATTTTGATGAAAACTCACTGAAATCAAGCTGTAACTTCAAGTTTATGCATCTTTCTATGCTTTCAGGTTGAAACTTGACAGAAAACTCACTTTGAACAAAAGTTATGGCATTTTTGTATCACAGGTCACAAATAGTGTTTTCTCAGCGAGAGAAGGCCAAAATGAACACTTCATGCGGCACTCCTGTATTTTGATGAAAACTCACTGAAATCAAGCTGTAACTTCAAGTTTATGCATCTTTCTATGCTTTCAGGTTGAAACTTGACTGAAAACTCACTTTGAACAAAAGTTATGGCATTTTTGTATCACAGGTCACAAATAGTGTTTTCTCAGCGAGAGAAGGCCAAAATGAACACTTCATGCAGAACTCCTGTATTTTGATGAAAACTCACTGAAATCAAGCTGTAACTTCAAGTTTATGCATCTTTCTATGCTTTCAGGTTGAAACTTGACTGAAAACTCACTTTGAACAAAAGTTATGGCATTTTTGTATCACAGGTCACAAATAGTGTTTTCTCAGCGAGAGAAGGCCAAAATGAACTTTTCATGCAGAACTCCTGTATTTTGATGAAAACTCACTGAAATCAAGCTGTAACTTCAAGTTTATGCATCTTTCCATGCTTTCAGGTTGAAACTTGACTGAAAACTCACTTTGAACAAAAGTTATGGCATTTTTGTATCACAGGTCACAAATAGTGTTTTCTCAGGGAGAGAAGGCCAAAATGAACTTTTCATGCAGAACTCCTGTATTTTGATGAAAACTCACTGAAATCAAGCTGTAACTTCAAGTTTATGCATCTTTCCATGCTTTCAGGTTGAAACTTGACTGAAAACTCACTTTGAACAAAAGTTATGACATTTTTGTATCACAGGTCACAAATAGTGTTTTCTCAGCGAGAGAAGACCAAAATGAACACTTCATGCAGAACTCCTGTATTTTGATGAAAACTCACTGAAATCAAGCTGTAACTTCAAGTTTATGCATCTTTCTATGCTTTCAGGTTGAAACTTGACTGAAAACTCACTTTGAACAAAAGTTATGGCATTTTTGTATCACGGTCACAAATAGTGTTATCTCAGCGAGAGAAGGCCAAAATGAACACTTCATGCAGAACTCCTGTATTTTGATGAAAACTCACTGAAATCAAGCTGTAACTTCAAGTTTATGCATCTTTCTATGCTTTCAGGTTGAAACTTGACTGAAAACTCACATTGAACAAAAGTTATGGCATTTTTGTATCACAGGTCACAAATAGTGTTTTCTCAGCGAGAGAAGGCCAAAATGAACACTTCATGCAGAACTCCTGTATTTTGATGAAAACTTACTGAAATCAAGCTGTAACTTCAAGTTTATGCATCTTTCCATGCTTTCAGGTTGAAACTTGACAGAAAACTCACTTTGAACAAAAGTTATGGCATTTTTGTATCACAGGTCACAAATAGTGTTTTCTCAGCGAGAGAAGGCCAAAATGAACACTTCATGCAGAACTCCTGTATTTTGATGAAAACTCACTGAAATCAAGCTGTAACTTCAAGTTTATGCATCTTTCTATGCTTTCAGGTTGAAACTTGACTGAAAACTCACTTTGAACAAAAGTTATGGCATTTTTGTATCACAGGTCACAAATAGTGTTTTCTCAGCGAGAGAAGGCCAAAATGAACACTTCATGCAGAACTCCTGTATTTTGATGAAAACTCACTGAAATCAAGCTGTAACTTCAAGTTTATGCATCTTTCTATGCTTTCAGGTTGAAACTTGACAGAAAACTCACTTTGAACAAAAGTTATGGCATTTTTGTATCACAGGTCACAAATAGTGTTTTCTCAGCGAGAGAAGGCCAAAATGAACACTTCATGCAGAACTCCTGTATTTTGATGAAAACTCACTGAAATCAAGCTGTAACTTCAAGTTTATGCATCTTTCTATGCTTTCAGGTTGAAACTTGACTGAAAACTCACTTTGAACAAAAGTTATGGCATTATTGTATCACAGGTCACAAATAGTGTTTTCTCAGCGAGAGAAGGCCAAAATGAACACTTCATGCAGAACTCCTGTATTTTGATGAAAACTCACTGAAATCAAGCTGTAACTTCAAGTTTATGCATCTTTCTATGCTTTCAGGTTGAAACTTGACTGAAAACTCACTTTGAACAAAAGTTATGGCTGTTCTGTGTCGCAGGTCACAAATAGCGTTTTCTCAGCGAGAGAAGGCCAAAATGAACACTTCATGCAGAACTCCTGTATTTTGATGAAAACTCACTGAAATCAAGCTGTAACTTCAAGTTTATGCATCTTTCTATGCTTTCAGGTTGAAACTTGACTGAAAACTCACATTGAACAAAAGTTATGGCATTTTTGTATCACAGGTCACAAATAGTGTTTTCTCAGCGAGAGAAGGCCAAAATGAACACTTCATGCAGAACTCCTGTATTTTGATGAAAACTCACTGAAATCAAGCTGTAACTTCAAGTTTATGCATCTTTCCATGCTTTCAGGTTGAAACTTGACAGAAAACTCACTTTGAACAAAAGTTATGGCATTTTTGTATCACAGGTCACAAATAGTGTTTTCTCAGCGAGAGAAGGCCAAAATGAACACTTCATGCAGAACTCCTGTATTTTGATGAAAACTCACTGAAATCAAGCTGTAACTTCAAGTTTATGCATCTTTCTATGCTTTCAGGTTGAAACTTGACTGAAAACTCACTTTGAACAAAAGTTATGGCATTTTTGTATCACAGGTCACAAATAGTGTTTTCTCAGCGAGAGAAGGCCAAAATGAACACTTCATGCAGAACTCCTGTATTTTGATGAAAACTCACTGAAATCAAGCTGTAACTTCAAGTTTATGCATCTTTCTATGCTTTCAGGTTGAAACTTGACTGAAAACTCACTTTGAACAAAAGTTATGGCTGTTCTGTGTCGAAGGTCACAAATAGCGTTTTCTCAGCGAGAGAAGGCCAAAATGAACACTTCATGCAGAACTCCTGTATTTTGATGAAAACTCACTGAAATCAAGCTGTAACTTCAAGTTTATGCATCTTTCTATGCTTTCAGGTTGAAACTTGACTGAAAACTCACTTTGAACAAAAGTTATGGCATTATTGTATCACAGGTCACAAATAGTGTTTTCTCAGCGAGAGAAGGCCAAAATGAACACTTCATGCAGAACTCCTGTATTTTGATGAAAACTCACTGAAATCAAGCTGTAACTTCAAGTTTATGCATGTTTCTATGCTTTCAGGTTGAAACTTGACTGAAAACTCACTTTGAACAAAAGGTATGGCTGTTCTGTGTCGCAGGTCACAAATAGCGTTTTCTCAGCGAGAGAAGGCCAAAATGAACACTTCATGCAGAACTCCTGTATTTTGATGAAAACTCACTGAAATCAAGCTGTAACTTCAAGTTTATGCATCTTTCTATGCTTTCAGGTTGAAACTTGACTGAAAACTCACATTGAACAAAAGTTATGACATTTTTGTATCACAGGTCACAAATAGTGTTTTCTCAGCGAGAGAAGACCAAAATGAACACTTCATGCAGAACTCCTGTATTTTGATGAAAACTCACTGAAATCAAGCTGTAACTTCAAGTTTATGCATCTTTCTATGCTTTCAGGTTGAAACTTGACTGAAAACTCACTTTGAACAAAAGTTATGGCATTTTTGTATCACGGGTCACAAATAGTGTTATCTCAGCGAGAGAAGGCCAAAATGAACACTTCATGCAGAACTCCTGTATTTTGATGAAAACTCACTGAAATCAAGCTGTAACTTCAAGTTTATGCATCTTTCTATGCTTTCAGGTTGAAACTTGACTGAAAACTCACATTGAACAAAAGTTATGGCATTTTTGTATCACAGGTCACAAATAGTGTTTTCTCAGCGAGAGAAGGCCAAAATGAACACTTCATGCAGAACTCCTGTATTTTGATGAAAACTCACTGAAATCAAGCTGTAACTTCAAGTTTATGCATCTTTCTATGCTTTCAGGTTGAAACTTGACTGAAAACTCACTTTGAACAAAAGTTATGGCATTTTTGTTTCACAGGTCACAAATAGTGTTTTCTCAGCGAGAGAAGGCCAAAATGAACACTTCATGCAGAACTCCTGTATTTTGATGAAAACTCACTGAAATCAAGCTGTAACTTCAAGTTTATGCATCTTTCTATGCTTTCAGGTTGAAACTTGACTGAAAACTCACTTTGAACAAAAGTTATGGCATTTTTGTATCACAGGTCACAAATAGTGTTTTCTCAGCGAGAGAAGGCCAAAATGAACACTTCATGCAGAACTCCTGTATTTTGATGAAAACTCACTGAAATCAAGCTGTAACTTCAAGTTTATGCATCTTTCTATGCTTTCAGGTTGAAACTTGACAGAAAACTCACTTTGAACAAAAGTTATGGCATTTTTGTATCACAGGTCACAAATAGTGTTTTCTCAGCGAGAGAAGGCCAAAATGAACACTTCATGCAGAACTCCTGTATTTTGATGAAAACTCACTGAAATCAAGCTGTAACTTCAAGTTTATGCATCTTTCTATGCTTTCAGGTTGAAACTTGACTGAAAACTCACTTTGAACAAAAGTTATGGCATTTTTGTATCACAGGTCACAAATAGTGTTTTCTCAGCGAGAAAAGGCCAAAATGAACACTTCATGCAGAACTCCTGTATTTTGATGAAAACTCACTGAAATCAAGCTGTAACTTTAACTTTATGCATCTTTCTATGCTTTCAGGTTGAAACTTGACAGAAAACTCACTTTGAACAAAAGTTATGGCATTTTTGTATCACAGGTCACAAATAGTGTTTTCTCAGCGAGAGAAGGCCAAAATGAACACTTCATGCAGAACTCCTGTATTTTGATGAAAACTCACTGAAATCAAGCTGTAACTTCAAGTTTATGCATCTTTCCATGCTTTCAGGTTGAAACTTGACAGAAAACTCACTTTGAACAAAAGTTATGGCATTTTTGTATCACAGGTCACAAATAGTGTTTTCTCAGCGAGAGAAGGCCAAAATGAACACTTCATGCAGAACTCCTGTATTTTGATGAAAACTCACTGAAATCAAGCTGTAACTTCAAGTTTATGCATCTTTCTATGCTTTCAGGTTGAAACTTGACTGAAAACTCACTTTGAACAAAAGTTATGGCATTTTTGTATCACAGGTCACAAATAGTGTTTTCTCAGCGAGAGAAGGCCAAAATGAACACTTCATGCAGAACTCCTGTATTTTGATGAAAACTCACTGAAATCAAGCTGTAACTTCAAGTTTATGCATCTTTCTATGCTTTCAGGTTGAAACTTGACTGAAAACTCACTTTGAACAAAAGTTATGGCTGTTCTGTGTCGAAGGTCACAAATAGCGTTTTCTCAGCGAGAGAAGGCCAAAATGAACACTTCATGCAGAACTCCTGTATTTTGATGAAAACTCACTGAAATCAAGCTGTAACTTCAAGTTTATGCATCTTTCTATGCTTTCAGGTTGAAACTTGACTGAAAACTCACTTTGAACAAAAGTTATGGCATTATTGTATCACAGGTCACAAATAGTGTTTTCTCAGCGAGAGAAGGCCAAAATGAACACTTCATGCAGAACTCCTGTATTTTGATGAAAACTCACTGAAATCAAGCTGTAACTTCAAGTTTATGCATGTTTCTATGCTTTCAGGTTGAAACTTGACTGAAAACTCACTTTGAACAAAAGTTATGGCTGTTCTGTGTCGCAGGTCACAAATAGCGTTTTCTCAGCGAGAGAAGGCCAAAATGAACACTTCATGCAGAACTCCTGTATTTTGATGAAAACTCACTGAAATCAAGCTGTAACTTCAAGTTTATGCATCTTTCTATGCTTTCAGGTTGAAACTTGACTGAAAACTCACATTGAACAAAAGTTATGACATTTTTGTATCACAGGTCACAAATAGTGTTTTCTCAGCGAGAGAAGACCAAAATGAACACTTCATGCAGAACTCCTGTATTTTGATGAAAACTCACTGAATCAAGCTGTAACTTCAAGTTTATGCATCTTTCTATGCTTTCAGGTTGAAACTTGACTGAAAACTCACTTTGAACAAAAGTTATGCATTTTTGTATCACGGGTCACAAATAGTGTTATCTCAGCGAGAGAAGGCCAAAATGAACACTTCATGCAGAACTCCTGTATTTTGATGAAAACTCACTGAAATCAAGCTGTAACTTCAAGTTTATGCATCTTTCTATGCTTTCAGGTTGAAACTTGACTGAAAACTCACATTGAACAAAAGTTATGGCATTTTTGTATCACAGGTCACAAATAGTGTTTTTCTCAGCGAGAGAAGGCCAAAATGAACACTTCATGCAGAACTCCTGTATTTTGATGAAAACTCACTGAAATCAAGCTGTAACTTCAAGTTTATGCATCTTTCTATGCTTTCAGGTTGAAACTTGACAGAAAACTCACTTTGAACAAAAGTTATGGCTGTTCTGTGTCGCAGGTCACAAATAGCGTTTTTCTCAGCGAGAGAAGGCCAAAATGAACACTTCATGCAGAACTCCTGTATTTTGATGAAAACTCACTGAAATCAAGCTGTAACTTCAAGTTTATGCATCTTTCTATGCTTTCAGGTTGAAACTTGACTGAAAACTCACTTTGAACAAAAGTTATGGCTGTTCTGTGTCGAAGGTCACAAATAGCGTTTTCTCAGCGAGAGAAGGCCAAAATGAACACTTCATGCAGAACTCCTGTATTTTGATGAAAACTCACTGAAATCAAGCTGTAACTTCAAGTTTATGCATCTTTCTATGCTTTCAGGTTGAAACTTGACTGAAAACTCACTTTGAACAAAAGTTATGGCATTATTGTATCACAGGTCACAAATAGTGTTTTCTCAGCGAGAGAAGGCCAAAATGAACACTTCATGCAGAACTCCTGTATTTTGATGAAAACTCACTGAAATCAAGCTGTAACTTCAAGTTTATGCATGTTTCTATGCTTTCAGGTTGAAACTTGACTGAAAACTCACTTTGAACAAAAGTTATGGCTGTTCTGTGTCGCAGGTCACAAATAGCGTTTTCTCAGCGAGAGAAGGCCAAAATGAACACTTCATGCAGAACTCCTGTATTTTGATGAAAACTCACTGAAATCAAGCTGTAACTTCAAGTTTATGCATCTTTCTATGCTTTCAGGTTGAAACTTGACTGAAAACTCACATTGAACAAAAGTTATGGCATTTTTGTATCACAGGTCACAAATAGTGTTTTCTCAGCGAGAGAAGGCCAAAATGAACACTTCATGCAGAACTCCTGTATTTTGATGAAAACTCACTGAAATCAAGCTGTAACTTCAAGTTTATGCATGTTTCTATGCTTTCAGGTTGAAACTTGACTGAAAACTCACTTTGAACAAAAGTTATGGCTGTTCTGTGTCGCAGGTCACAAATAGCGTTTTCTCAGCGAGAGAAGGCCAAAATGAACACTTCATGCAGAACTCCTGTATTTTGATGAAAACTCACTGAAATCAAGCTGTAACTTCAAGTTTATGCATCTTTCTATGCTTTCAGGTTGAAACTTGACTGAAAACTCACATTGAACAAAAGTTATGGCATTTTTGTATCACAGGTCACAAATAGTGTTTTCTCAGCGAGAGAAGGCCAAAATGAACACTTCATGCAGAACTCCTGTATTTTGATGAAAACTCACTGAAATCAAGCTGTAACTTCAAGATTATGCATCTTTCTATGCTTTCAGGTTGAAACTTGATAGAAAACTCACTTTGAACAAAAGTTATGGCATTTTTGTATCACAGGTCACAAATAGTGTTTTCTCAGCGAGAGAAGGCCAAAATGAACACTTCATGCAGAACTCCTGTATTTTGATGAAAACTCACTGAAATCAAGCTGTAACTTCAAGTTTATGCATCTTTCCATGCTTTCAGGTTGAAACTTGACAGAAAACTCACTTTGAACAAAAGTTATGGCATTTTTGTATCACAGGTCACAAATAGTGTTTTCTCAGCGAGAGAAGGCCAAAATGAACACTTCATGCAGAACTCCTGTATTTTGATGAAAACTCACTGAAATCAAGCTGTAACTTCAAGTTTATGCATCTTTCTATGCTTTCAGGTTGAAACTTGACTGAAAACTCACTTTGAACAAAAGTTATGGCATTTTTGTATCACAGGTCACAAATAGTGTTTTCTCAGCGAGAGAAGGCCAAAATGAACACTTCATGCAGAACTCCTGTATTTTGATGAAAACTCACTGAAATCAAGCTGTAACTTCAAGTTTATGCATCTTTCTATGCTTTCAGGTTGAAACTTGACTGAAAACTCACTTTGAACAAAAGTTATGGCTGTTCTGTGTCGAAGGTCACAAATAGCGTTTTCTCAGCGAGAGAAGGCCAAAATGAACACTTCATGCAGAACTCCTGTATTTTGATGAAAACTCACTGAAATCAAGCTGTAACTTCAAGTTTATGCATCTTTCTATGCTTTCAGGTTGAAACTTGACTGAAAACTCACTTTGAACAAAAGTTATGGCATTATTGTATCACAGGTCACAAATAGTGTTTTCTCAGCGAGAGAAGGCCAAAATGAACACTTCATGCAGAACTCCTGTATTTTGATGAAAACTCACTGAAATCAAGCTGTAACTTCAAGTTTATGCATCTTTCTATGCTTTCAGGTTGAAACTTGACTGAAAACTCACTTTGAACAAAAGTTATGGCTGTTCTGTGTCGCAGGTCACAAATAGCGTTTTCTCAGCGAGAGAAGGCCAAAATGAACACTTCATGCAGAACTCCTGTATTTTGATGAAAACTCACTGAAATCAAGCTGTAACTTCAAGTTTATGCATCTTTCTATGCTTTCAGGTTGAAACTTGACTGAAAACTCACTTTGAACAAAAGTTATGGCATTTTTGTTTCACAAGTCAAAAATAGTGTTTTCTCAGCGAGAGAAGGCCAAAATGAACACTTCATGCAGAACTCCTGTATTTTGATGAAAACTCACTGAAATCAAGCTGTAACTTCAAGTTTATGCATCTTTCTATGCTTTCAGGTTGAAACTTGACTGAAAACTCACTTTGAACAAAAGTTATGGCATTTTTGTATCACAGGTCACAAATAGTGTTTTCTCAGCGAGAGAAGGCCAAAATGAACACTTCATGCAGAACTCCTGTATTTTGATGAAAACTCACTGAAATCAAGCTGTAACTTCAAGTTTATGCATCTTTCTATGCTTTCAGGTTGAAACTTGACAGAAAACTCACTTTGAACAAAAGTTATGGCATTTTTGTATCACAGGTCACAAATAGTGTTTTTTCAGCGAGAGAAGGCCAAAATGAACACTTCATGCAGAACTCCTGTATTTTGATGAAAACTCACTGAAATCAAGCTGTAACTTCAAGTTTATGCATCTTTCTATGCTTTCAGGTTGAAACTTGACTGAAAACTCACTTTGAACAAAAGTTATGGCATTTTTGTATCACAGGTCACAAATAGTGTTTTCTCAGCGATAGAAGGCCAAAATGAACACTTCATGCAGAACTCCCGTATTTTGATGAAAACTCACTGAAATCAAGCTGTAACTTCAAGTTTATGCATCTTTCTATGCTTTCAGGTTGAAACTTGACTGAAAACTCACTTTGAACAAAAGTTATGGCTGTTCTGTGTCGCAGGTCACAAATAGCGTTTTCTCAGCGAGAGAAGGCCAAAATGAACACTTCATCAGAACTCCTGTATTTTGATGAAAACTCACTGAAATCAAGCTGTAACTTCAAGTTTATGCATCTTTCTATGCTTTCAGGTTGAAACTTGACTGAAAACTCACTTTGAACAAAAGTTATGGCTGTTCTGGGTCGCAGGTCACAAATAGCGTTTTCTCAGCGAGAGAAGGCCAAAATGAACACTTCATGCAGAACTCCTGTATTTTGATGAAAACTCACTGAAATCAAGCTGTAACTTCAAGTTTATGCATCTTTCTATGCTTTCAGGTTGAAACTTGACTGAAAACTCACTTTGAACAAAAGTTATGGCTGTTCTGTGTCGCAGGTCACAAATAGCGTTTTCTCAGCGAGAGAAGGCCAAAATGAACACTTCATGCAGAACTCCTGTATTTTGATGAAAACTCACTGAAATCAAGCTGTAACTTCAAGTTTATGCATCTTTCTATGCTTTCAGGTTGAAACTTGACTGAAAACTCACTTTGAACAAAAGTTATGGCATTTTTGTATCACAGGTCACAAATAGTGTTTTCTCAGCGAGAGAAGGCCAAAATGAACACTTCATGCAGAACTCCTGTATTTTGATGAAAACTCACTGAAATCAAGCTGTAACTTCAAGTTTATGCATCTTTCTATGCTTTCAGGTTGAAACTTGACTGAAAACTCACTTTGAACAAAAGTTATGGCATTTTTGTATCACAGGTCACAAATAGTGTTTTCTCAGCGAGAGAAGGCCAAAATGAACACTTCATGCAGAACTCCTGTATTTTGATGAAAACTCACTGAAATCAAGCTGTAACTTCAAGTTTATGCATCTTTCTATGCTTTCAGGTTGAAACTTGACTGAAAACTCACTTTGAACAAAAGTTATGGCATTTTTGTATCACAGGTCACAAATAGTGTTTTCTCAGCGAGAGAAGGCCAAAATGAACACTTCATGCAGAATTCCTGTATTTTGATGAAAACTCACTGAAATCAAGCTGTAACTTCAAGTTTATGCATCTTTCTATGCATTCAGGTTGAAACTTGACTGAAAGCTCACTTTGAACAAAAGTTATGGCATTTTTGTATCACAGGTCACAAATAGTGTTTTCTCAGCGAGAGAAGGCCAAAATGAACACTTCATGCAGAACTCCTGTATTTTGATGAAAACTCACTGAAATCAAGCTGTAACTTCAAGTTTATGCATCTTTCTATGCTTTCAGGTTGAAACTTGACTGAAAACTCACTTTGAACAAAAGTTATGGCATTTTTGTATCACAGGTCACAAATAGTGTTTTCTCAGCGAGAGAAGGCCAAAATGAACACTTCATGCAGAACTCCTGTATTTTGATGAAAACTCACTGAAATCAAGCTGTAACTTCAAGTTTATGCATCTTTCTATGCTTTCAGGTTGAAACTTGACAGAAAACTCACTTTGAACAAAAGTTATGGCATTTTTGTATCACAGGTCACAAATAGTGTTTTCTCAGCGAGAGAAGGCCAAAATGAACACTTCATGCAGAACTCCTGTATTTTGATGAAAACTCACTGAAATCAAGCTGTAACTTCAAGTTTATGCATCTTTCTATGCTTTCAGGTTGAAACTTGACTGAAAACTCACTTTGAACAAAAGTTATGGCATTTTTGTATCACAGGTTACAAATAGTGTTTTCTCAGCAAGAGAAGGCCAAAATGAACACTTCATGCAGAACTCCTGTATTTTGATGAAAACTCACTGAAATCAAGCTGTAACTTCAAGTTTATGCATCTTTCTATGCTTTCAGGTTGAAACTTGACTGAAAACTCACTTTGAACAAAAGTTATGGCATTTTTGTATCACAGGTCACAAATAGTGTTTTCTCAGCGAGAGAAGGCCAAAATGAACACTTCATGCAGAACTCCTGTATTTTGATGAAAACTCACTGAAATCAAGCTGTAACTTCAAGTTTATGCATCTTTCTATGCTTTCAGGTTGAAACTTGACTGAAAACTCACTTTGAACAAAAGTTATGGCTGTTCTGTGTCGCAGGTCACAAATAGCGTTTTCTCAGCGAGAGAAGGCCAAAATGAACACTTCATGCAGAACTCCTGTATTTTGATGAAAACTCACTGAAATCAAGCTGTAACTTCAAGTTTATGCATCTTTCTATGCTTTCAGGTTGAAACTTGACAGAAAACTCACTTTGAACAAAAGTTATGGCTTTTCTGTGTCGCAGGTCACAAATAGTGTTTTCTCAGCGAGAGAAGGCCAAAATGAACACTTCATGCAGAACTCCTGTATTTTGATGAAAACTCACTGAAATCAAGCTGTAACTTCAAGTTTATGCATCTTTCTATGCTTTCAGGTTGAAACTTGACTGAAAACTCACTTTGAACAAAAGTTATGGCATTTTTGTTTCACAGGTCACAAATAGTGTTTTCTCAGCGAGAGAAGGCCAAAATGAACACTTCATGCAGAACTCCTGTATTTTGATGAAAACTCACTGAAATCAAGCTGTAACTTCAAGTTTATGCATCTTTCTATGCTTTCAGGTTGAAACTTGACTGAAAACTCACTTTGAACAAAAGTTATGGCATTTTTGTATCACAGGTCACAAATAGTGTTTTCTCAGCGAGAGAAGGCCAAAATGAACACTTCATGCAGAACTCCTGTATTTTGATGAAAACTCACTGAAATCAAGCTGTAACTTCAAGTTTATGCATCTTTCTATGCTTTCAGGTTGAAACTTGACAGAAAACTCACTTTGAACAAAAGTTATGGCATTTTTGTATCACAGGTCACAAATAGTGTTTTCTCAGCGAGAGAAGGCCAAAATGAACACTTCATGCAGAACTCCTGTATTTTGATGAAAACTCACTGAAATCAAGCTGTAACTTCAAGTTTATGCATCTTTCTATGCTTTCAGGTTGAAACTTGACTGAAAACTCACTTTGAACAAAAGTTATGGCATTTTTGTATCACAGGTCACAAATAGTGTTTTCTCAGCGAGAAAAGGCCAAAATGAACACTTCATGCAGAACTCCTGTATTTTGATGAAAACTCACTGAAATCAAGCTGTAACTTTAACTTTATGCATCTTTCTATGCTTTCAGGTTGAAACTTGACAGAAAACTCACTTTGAACAAAAGTTATGGCATTTTTGTATCACAGGTCACAAATAGTGTTTTCTCAGCGAGAGAAGGCCAAAATGAACACTTCATGCAGAACTCCTGTATTTTGATGAAAACTCACTGAAATCAAGCTGTAACTTCAAGTTTATGCATCTTTCTATGCTTTCAGGTTGAAACTTGACTGAAAACTCACTTTGAACAAAAGTTATGGCTGTTCTGTGTCGCAGGTCACAAATAGCGTTTTCTCAGCGAGAGAAGGCCAAAATGAACACTTCATGCAGAACTCCTGTATTTTGATGAAAACTCACTGAAATCAAGCTGTAACTTCAAGTTTATGCATCTTTCTATGCTTTCAGGTTGAAACTTGACTGAAAACTCACTTTGAACAAAAGTTATGGCATTTTTGTATCACAGGTCACAAATAGTGTTTTCTCAGCGAGAGAAGGCCAAAATGAACACTTCATGCAGAACTCCTGTATTTTGATGAAAACTCACTGAAATCAAGCTGTAACTTCAAGTTTATGCATCTTTCTATGCTTTCAGGTTGAAACTTGACTGAGAACTCACTTTGAAAGAAAAGTTATGGCTGTTCTGTGTCGCAGGTCACAAATAGCGTTTTCTCAGCAAGAGAAGGCCAAAATGAACACTTCATGCAGAACTCCTGTATTTTGATGAAAACTCACTGAAATCAAGCTGTAACTTCAAGTTAATGCATCTTTCTATGCTTTCAGGTTGAAAGTTGACTGAAAACTCACTTTGAACAAAAGTTATGGCATTTTTGTATCACAGGTCACAAATAGTGTTTTCTCAGCGAGAGAAGGCCAAAATGAACACTTCATGCAGAACTCCTGTATTTTGATGAAAACTCACTGAAATCAAGCTGTAACTTCAAGTTTATGCATCTTTCTATGCTTTCAGGTTGAAACTTGACTGAAAACTCACTTTGAACAAAAGTTATGGCATTTTTGTATCACAGGTCACAAATAGTGTTTTCTCAGCGAGAGAAGGCCAAAATGAACACTTCATGCAGAACTCCTGTATTTTGATGAAAACTCACTGAAATCAAGCTGTAACTTTAAGTTTATGCATCTTTCTATGCTTTCAGGTTGAAACTTGACAGAAAACTCACTTTGAACAAAAGTTATGGCATTTTTGTATCACAGGTCACAAATAGTGTTTTCTCAGCGAGAGAAGGCCAAAATGAACACTTCATGCAGAACTCCTGTATTTTGATGAAAACTCACTGAAATCAAGCTGTAACTTCAAGTTTATGCATCTTTCTATGCTTTCAGGTTGAAACTTGACTGAAAACTCACTTTGAACAAAAGTTATGGCATTTTTGTATCACAGGTCACAAATAGTGTTTTCTCAGCGAGAGAAGGCCAAAATGAACACTTCATGCAGAACTCCTGTATTTTGATGAAAACTCACTGAAATCAAGCTGTAACTTCAAGTTTATGCATCTTTCTATGCTTTCAGGTTGAAACTTGACAGAAAACTCACTTTGAACAAAAGTTATGGCATTTTTGTATCACAGGTCACAAATAGTGTTTTCTCAGCGAGAGAAGGCCAAAATGAACACTTCATGCAGAACTCCTGTATTTTGATGAAAACTCACTGAAATCAAGCTGTAACTTCAAGTTTATGCATCTTTCTATGCTTTCAGGTTGAAACTTGACTGAAAACTCACTTTGAAAGAAAAGTTATGGCTGTTCTGTGTCGCAGGTCACAAATAGCGTTTTCTCAGCAAGAGAAGGCCAAAATGAACACTTCATGCAGAACTCCTGTATTTTGATGAAAACTCACTGAAATCAAGCTGTAACTTCAAGTTAATGCATCTTTCTATGCTTTCAGGTTGAAAGTTGACTGAAAACTCACTTTGAACAAAAGTTATGGCATTTTTGTATCACAGGTCACAAATAGTGTTTTCTCAGCGAGAGAAGGCCAAAATGAACACTTCATGCAGAACTCCTGTATTTTGATGAAAACTCACTGAAATCAAGCTGTAACTTCAAGTTTATGCATCTTTCTATGCTTTCAGGTTGAAACTTGACTGAAAACTCACTTTGAACAAAAGTTATGGCTGTTCTGTGTCGCAGGTCACAAATAGCGTTTTCTCAGCGAGAGAAGGCCAAAATGAACACTTCATGCAGAACTCCTGTATTTTGATGAAAACTCACTGAAATCAAGCTGTAACTTCAAGTTTATGCATCTTTCTATGCTTTCAGGTTGAAACTTGACTGAAAACTCACTTTGAACAAAAGTTATGGCATTTTTGTTTCACAGGTCACAAATAGTGTTTTCTCAGCGAGAGAAGGCCAAAATGAACACTTCATGCAGAACTCCTGTATTTTGATGAAAACTCACTGAAATCAAGCTGTAACTTCAAGTTTATGCATCTTTCTATGCTTTCAGGTTGAAACTTGACTGAAAACTCACTTTGAACAAAAGTTATGGCATTTTTGTATCACAGGTCACAAATAGCGTTTTCTCAGCGAGAGAAGGCCAAAATGAACACTTCATGCAGAACTCCTGTATTTTGATGAAAACTCACTGAAATCAAGCTGTAACTTCAAGTTTATGCATCTTTCTATGCTTTCAGGTTGAAACTTGACTGAAAACTCACTTTGAACAAAAGTTATGGCTTTTCTTTGTCGCAGGTCACAAATAGCGTTTTCTCAGCAAGAGAAGGCCAAAATGAACACTTCATGCAGAACTCCTGTATTTTGATGAAAACTCACTGAAATCAAGCTGTAACTTCAAGTTTATGCATCTTTCTATGCTTTCAGGTTGAAACTTGACTGAAAACTCACTTTGAACAAAAGTTATGGCATTTTTGTATCACAGGTCACAAATAGTGTTTTCTCAGCGAGAGAAGGCCAAAATGAACACTTCATGCAGAACTCCTGTATTTTGATGAAAACTCACTGAAATCAAGCTGTAACTTCAAGTTTATGCATCTTTCTATGCTTTCAGGTTGAAACTTGACTGAAAACTCACTTTGAACAAAAGTTATGGCTTTTCTTTGTCGCAGGTCACAAATAGCGTTTTCTCAGCAAGAGAAGGCCAAAATGAACACTTCATGCAGAACTCCTGTATTTTGATGAAAACTCACTGAAATCAAGCTGTAACTTCAAGTTTATGCATCTTTCTATGCTTTCAGGTTGAAACTTGACTGAAAACTCACTTTGAACAAAAGTTATGGCATTTTTGTATCACAGGTCACAAATAGTGTTTTCTCAGCGAGAGAAGGCCAAAATGAACACTTCATGCAGAACTCCTGTATTTTGATGAAAACTCACTGAAATCAAGCTGTAACTTCAAGTTTATGCATCTTTCTATGCTTTCAGGTTGAAACTTGACAGAAAACTCACTTTGAACAAAAGTTATGGCATTTTTGTATCACAGGTCACAAATAGTGTTTTCTCAGCGAGAGAAGGCCAAAATGAACACTTCATGCAGAACTCCTGTATTTTGATGAAAACTCACTGAAATCAAGCTGTAACTTCAAGTTTATGCATCTTTCTATGCTTTCAGGTTGAAACTTGACTGAAAACTCACTTTGAACAAAAGTTATGGCTGTTCTGTGTCGCAGGTCACAAATAGAATTTCTCAGCAAGAGAAGGCCAAAATGAACACTTCATGCAGAACTCCTGTATTTTGATGAAAACTCACTGAAATCAAGCTGTAACTTCAAGTTTATGCATCTTTCTATGCTTTCAGGTTGAAACTTGACTGAAAACTCACTTTGAACAAAAGTTATGGCATTTTTGTATCACAGGTCACAAATAGTGTTTTCTCAGCGAGAGAAGGCCAAAATGAACACTTCATGCAGAACTCCTGTATTTTGATGAAAACTCACTGAAATCAAGCTGTAACTTCAAGTTTATGCATCTTTCTATGCTTTCAGGTTGAAACTTGATTGAAAACTCACTTTGAACAAAAGTTATGGCTGTTCTGTGTCGCAGGTCACAAATAGCGTTTTCTCAGCGAGAGAAGGCCAAAATGAACACTTCATGCAGAACTCCTGTATTTTGATGAAAACTCACTGAAATCAAGCTGTAACTTCAAGTTTATGCATCTTTCTATGCTTTCAGGTTGAAACTTGACTGAAAACTCACTTTGAACAAAAGTTATGGCATTTTTGTTTCACAGGTCACAAATAGTGTTTTCTCAGCGAGAGAAGGCCAAAAAGAACACTTCATGCAGAACTCCTGTATTTTGATGAAAACTCACTGAAATCAAGCTGTAACTTCAAGTTTATGCATCTTTCTATGCTTTCAGGTTGAAACTTGACTGAAAACTCACTTTGAACAAAAGTTATGGCATTTTTGTATCACAGGTCACAAATAGTGTTTTCTCAGCGAGAGAAGGCCAAAATGAACACTTCATGCAGAACTCCTGTATTTTGATGAAAACTCACTGAAATCAAGCTGTAACTTCAAGTTTATGCATCTTTCTATGCTTTCAGGTTGAAACTTGACAGAAAACTCACTTTGAACAAAAGTTATGGCATTTTTGTATCACAGGTCACAAATAGTGTTTTCTCAGCGAGAGAAGGCCAAAATGAACACTTCATGCAGAACTCCTGTATTTTGATGAAAACTCACTGAAATCAAGCTGTAACTTCAAGTTTATGCATCTTTCTATGCTTTCAGGTTGAAACTTGACTGAAAACTCACTTTGAACAAAAGTTATGGCTGTTCTGTGTCGCAGGTCACAAATAGCGTTTTCTCAGCGAGAGAAGGCCAAAATGAACACTTCATGCAGAACTCCTGTATTTTGATGAAAACTCACTGAAATCAAGCTATAACTTCAAGTTTATGCATCTTTCTATGCTTTCAGGTTGAAACTTGACTGAAAACTCACTTTGAACAAAAGTTATGGCATTTTTGTTTCACAGGTCACAAATAGTGTTTTCTCAGCGAGAGAAGGCCAAAATGAACACTTCATGCAGAACTCCTGTATTTTGATGAAAACTCACTGAAATCAAGCTGTAACTTCAAGTTTATGCATCTTTCTATGCTTTCAGGTTGAAACTTGACTGAAAACTCACTTTGAACAAAAGTTATGGCATTTTTGTATCACAGGTCACAAATAGTGTTTTCTCAGCGAGAGAAGGCCAAAATGAACACTTCATGCAGAACTCCTGTATTTTGATGAAAACTCACTGAAATCAAGCTGTAACTTCAAGTTTATGCATCTTTCTATGCTTTCAGGTTGAAACTTGACTGAAAACTCACTTTGAACAAAAGTTATGGCTGTTCTGTGTCGCAGGTCACAAATAGCGTTTTCTCAGCGAGAGAAGGCCAAAATGAACACTTCATGCAGAACTCCTGTATTTTGATGAAAACTCACTGAAATCAAGCTGTAACTTCAAGTTTATGCATCTTTCTATGCTTTCAGGTTGAAACTTGACTGAAAACTCACTTTGAACAAAAGTTATGGCATTTTTGTATCACAGGTCACAAATAGTGTTTTCTCAGCGAGAGAAGGCCAAAATGAACAGTTCATGCAGAACTCCTGTATTTTGATGAAAACTCACTGAAATCAAGCTGTAACTTCAAGTTTATGCATCTTTCTATGCTTTCAGGTTGAAACTTGACTGAAAACTCACTTTGAACAAAAGTTATGGCATTTTTGTATCACAGGTCACAAATAGTGTTTTCTCAGCGAGAGAAGGCCAAAATGAACACTTCATGCAGAACTCCTGTATTTTGATGAAAACTCACTGAAATCAAGCTGTAACTTCAAGTTTATGCATCTTTCTATGCTTTCAGGTTGAAACTTGACAGAAAACTCACTTTGAACAAAAGTTATGGCATTTTTGTATCACAGGTCACAAATAGTGTTTTCTCAGCGAGAGAAGGCCAAAATGAACACTTCATGCAGAACTCCTGTGTTTTGATGAAAACTCACTGAAATCAAGCTGTAACTTCAAGTTTATGCATCTTTCTATGCTTTCAGGTTGAAACTTGACTGAAAACTCACTTTGAACAAAAGTTATGGCTGTTCTGTGTCGCAGGTCACAAATAGCGTTTTCTCAGCAAGAGAAGGCCAAAATGAACACTTCATGCAGAACTCCTGTATTTTGATGAAAACTCACTGAAATCAAGCTGTAACTTCAAGTTTATGCATCTTTCTATGCTTTCAGGTTGAAACTTGACTGAAAACTCACTTTGAACAAAAGTTATGGCATTTTTGTATCACAGGTCACAAATAGTGTTTTCTCAGCGAGAGAAGGCCAAAATGAACACTTCATGCAGAACTCCTGTATTTTGATGAAAACTCACTGAAATCAAGCTGTAACTTCAAGTTTATGCATCTTTCTATGCTTTCAGGTTGAAACTTGACAGAAAACTCACTTTGAACAAAAGTTATGGCATTTTTGTATCACAGGTCACAAATAGTGTTTTCTCAGCGAGAGAAGGCCAAAATGAACACTTCATGCAGAACTCCTGTATTTTGATGAAAACTCACTGAAATCAAGCTGTAACTTCAAGTTTATGCATCTTTCTATGCTTTCAGGTTGAAACTTGACTGAAAACTCACTTTGAACAAAAGTTATGGCTGTTCTGTGTCGCAGGTCACAAATAGCGTTTTCTCAGCGAGAGAAGGCCAAAATGAACACTTCATGCAGAACTCCTGTATTTTGATGAAAACTCACTGAAATCAAGCTATAACTTCAAGTTTATGCATCTTTCTATGCTTTCAGGTTGAAACTTGACTGAAAACTCACTTTGAACAAAAGTTATGGCATTTTTGTTTCACAGGTCACAAATAGTGTTTTCTCAGCGAGAGAAGGCCAAAATGAACACTTCATGCAGAACTCCTGTATTTTGATGAAAACTCACTGAAATCAAGCTGTAACTTCAAGTTTATGCATCTTTCTATGCTTTCAGGTTGAAACTTGACTGAAAACTCACTTTGAACAAAAGTTATGGCATTTTTGTATCACAGGTCACAAATAGTGTTTTCTCAGCGAGAGAAGGCCAAAATGAACACTTCATGCAGAACTCCTGTATTTTGATGAAAACTCACTGAAATCAAGCTGTAACTTCAAGTTTATGCATCTTTCTATGCTTTCAGGTTGAAACTTGACTGAAAACTCACTTTGAACAAAAGTTATGGCTGTTCTGTGTCGCAGGTCACAAATAGCGTTTTCTCAGCGAGAGAAGGCCAAAATGAACACTTCATGCAGAACTCCTGTATTTTGATGAAAACTCACTGAAATCAAGCTGTAACTTCAAGTTTATGCATCTTTCTATGCTTTCAGGTTGAAACTTGACTGAAAACTCACTTTGAACAAAAGTTATGGCATTTTTGTATCACAGGTCACAAATAGTGTTTTCTCAGCGAGAGAAGGCCAAAATGAACAGTTCATGCAGAACTCCTGTATTTTGATGAAAACTCACTGAAATCAAGCTGTAACTTCAAGTTTATGCATCTTTCTATGCTTTCAGGTTGAAACTTGACTGAAAACTCACTTTGAACAAAAGTTATGGCATTTTTGTATCACAGGTCACAAATAGTGTTTTCTCAGCGAGAGAAGGCCAAAATGAACACTTCATGCAGAACTCCTGTATTTTGATGAAAACTCACTGAAATCAAGCTGTAACTTCAAGTTTATGCATCTTTCTATGCTTTCAGGTTGAAACTTGACAGAAAACTCACTTTGAACAAAAGTTATGGCATTTTTGTATCACAGGTCACAAATAGTGTTTTCTCAGCGAGAGAAGGCCAAAATGAACACTTCATGCAGAACTCCTGTGTTTTGATGAAAACTCACTGAAATCAAGCTGTAACTTCAAGTTTATGCATCTTTCTATGCTTTCAGGTTGAAACTTGACTGAAAACTCACTTTGAACAAAAGTTATGGCTGTTCTGTGTCGCAGGTCACAAATAGCGTTTTCTCAGCAAGAGAAGGCCAAAATGAACACTTCATGCAGAACTCCTGTATTTTGATGAAAACTCACTGAAATCAAGCTGTAACTTCAAGTTTATGCATCTTTCTATGCTTTCAGGTTGAAACTTGACTGAAAACTCACTTTGAACAAAAGTTATGGCATTTTTGTATCACAGGTCACAAATAGTGTTTTCTCAGCGAGAGAAGGCCAAAATGAACACTTCATGCAGAACTCCTGTATTTTGATGAAAACTCACTGAAATCAAGCTGTAACTTCAAGTTTATGCATCTTTCTATGCTTTCAGGTTGAAACTTGACAGAAAACTCACTTTGAACAAAAGTTATGGCATTTTTGTATCACAGGTCACAAATAGTGTTTTCTCAGCGAGAGAAGGCCAAAATGAACACTTCATGCAGAACTCCTGTATTTTGATGAAAACTCACTGAAATCAAGCTGTAACTTCAAGTTTATGCATCTTTCTATGCTTTCAGGTTGAAACTTGACTGAAAACTCACTTTGAACAAAAGTTATGGCTGTTCTGTGTCGCAGGTCACAAATAGCGTTTTCTCAGCGAGAGAAGGCCAAAATGAACACTTCATGCAGAACTCTGTATTTTGATGAAAACTCACTGAAATCAAGCTGTAACTTCAAGTTTATGCATCTTTCTATGCTTTCAGGTTGAAACTTGACTGAAAACTCACTTTGAACAAAAGTTATGGCTGTTCTGTGTCGCAGGTCACAAATAGCGTTTTCTCAGCGAGAGAAGGCCAAAATGAACACTTCATGCAGAACTCCTGTATTTTGATGAAAACTCACTGAAATCAAGCTGTAACTTCAAGTTTATGCATCTTTCTATGCTTTCAGGTTGAAACTTGACTGAAAACTCACTTTGAACAAAAGTTATGGCATTTTTGTTTCACAGGTCACAAATAGTGTTTTCTCAGCGAGAGAAGGCCAAAATGAACACTTCATGCAGAACTCCTGTATTTTGATGAAAACTCACTGAAATCAAGCTGTAACTTCAAGTTTATGCATCTTTCTATGCTTTCAGGTTGAAACTTGACTGAAAACTCACTTTGAACAAAAGTTATGGCATTTTTGTATCACAGGTCACAAATAGTGTTTTCTCAGCGAGAGAAGGCCAAAATGAACACTTCATGCAGAACTCCTGTATTTTGATGAAAACTCACTTAAATCAAGCTGTAACTTCAAGTTTATGCATCTTTCTATGCTTTCAGGTTGAAACTTGACTGAAAACTCACTTTGAACAAAAGTTATGGCTTTTCTTTGTCGCAGGTCACAAATAGCGTTTTCTCAGCAAGAGAAGGCCAAAATGAACACTTCATGCAGAACTCCTGTATTTTGATGAAAACTCACTGAAATCAAGCTGTAACTTCAAGTTTATGCATCTTTCTATGCTTTCAGGTTGAAACTTGACTGAAAACTCACTTTGAACAAAAGTTATGGCATTTTTGTATCACAGGTCACAAATAGTGTTTTCTCAGCGAGAGAAGGCCAAAATGAACACTTCATGCAGAACTCCTGTATTTTGATGAAAACTCACTGAAATCAAGCTGTAACTTCAAGTTTATGCATCTTTCTATGCTTTCAGGTTGAAACTTGACAGAAAACTCACTTTGAACAAAAGTTATGGCATTTTTGTATCACAGGTCACAAATAGTGTTTTCTCAGCGAGAGAAGGCCAAAATGAACACTTCATGCAGAACTCCTGTATTTTGATGAAAACTCACTGAAATCAAGCTGTAACTTCAAGTTTATGCATCTTTCTATGCTTTCAGGTTGAAACTTGACTGAAAACTCACTTTGAACAAAAGTTATGGCTGTTCTGTGTCGCAGGTCACAAATAGCGTTTTCTCAGCAAGAGAAGGCCAAAATGAACACTTCATGCAGAACTCCTGTATTTTGATGAAAACTCACTGAAATCAAGCTGTAACTTCAAGTTTATGCATCTTTCTATGCTTTCAGGTTGAAACTTGACTGAAAACTCACTTTGAACAAAAGTTATGGCATTTTTGTATCACAGGTCACAAATAGTGTTTTCTCAGCGAGAGAAGGCCAAAATGAACACTTCATGCAGAACTCCTGTATTTTGATGAAAACTCACTGAAATCAAGCTGTAACTTCAAGTTTATGCATCTTTCTATGCTTTCAGGTTGAAACTTGACTGAAAACTCACTTTGAACAAAAGTTATGGCTGTTCTGTGTCGCAGGTCACAAATAGCGTTTTCTCAGCGAGAGAAGGCCAAAATGAACACTTCATGCAGAACTCCTGTATTTTGATGAAAACTCACTGAAATCAAGCTGTAACTTCAAGTTTATGCATCTTTCTATGCTTTCAGGTTGAAACTTGACTGAAAACTCACTTTGAACAAAAGTTATGGCATTTTTGTATCACAGGTCACAAATAGTGTTTTCTCAGCGAGAGAAGGCCAAAATGAACACTTCATGCAGAACTCCTGTATTTTGATGAAAACTCACTGAAATCAAGCTGTAACTTCAAGTTTATGCATCTTTCTATGCTTTCAGGTTGAAACTTGACTGAAAACTCACTTTGAACAAAAGTTATGGCATTTTTGTATCACAGGTCACAAATAGTGTTTTCTCAGCGAGAGAAGGCCAAAATGAACACTTCATGCAGAACTCCTGTATTTTGATGAAAACTCACTGAAATCAAGCTGTAACTTCAAGTTTATGCATCTTTCTATGCTTTCAGGTTGAAACTTGACAGAAAACTCACTTTGAACAAAAGTTATGGCATTTTTGTATCACAGGTCACAAATAGTGTTTTCTCAGCGAGAGAAGGCCAAATGAACACTTCATGCAGAACTCCTGTATTTTGATGAAAACTCACTGAAATCAAGCTGTAACTTCAAGTTTATGCATCTTTCTATGCTTTCAGGTTGAAACTTGACTGAAAACTCACTTTGAACAAAAGTTATGGCTGTTCTGTGTCGCAGGTCACAAATAGCGTTTTCTCAGCAAGAGAAGGCCAAAATGAACACTTCATGCAGAACTCCTGTATTTTGATGAAAACTCACTGAAATCAAGCTGTAACTTCAAGTTTATGCATCTTTCTATGCTTTCAGGTTGAAACTTGACTGAAAACTCACTTTGAACAAAAGTTATGGCATTTTTGTATCACAGGTCACAAATAGTGTTTTCTCAGCGAGAGAAGGCCAAAATGAACACTTCATGCAGAACTCCTGTATTTTGATGAAAACTCACTGAAATCAAGCTGTAACTTCAAGTTTATGCATCTTTCTATGCTTTCAGGTTGAAACTTGACTGAAAACTCACTTTGAACAAAAGTTATGGCTGTTCTGTGTCGCAGGTCACAAATAGCGTTTTCTCAGCGAGAGAAGGCCAAAATGAACACTTCATGCAGAACTCCTGTATTTTGATGAAAACTCACTGAAATCAAGCTATAACTTCAAGTTTATGCATCTTTCTATGCTTTCAGGTTGAAACTTGACTGAAAACTCACTTTGAACAAAAGTTATGGCATTTTTGTTTCACAGGTCACAAATAGTGTTTTCTCAGCGAGAGAAGGCCAAAATGAACACTTCATGCAGAACTCCTGTATTTTGATGAAAACTCACTGAAATCAAGCTGTAACTTCAAGTTTATGCATCTTTCTATGCTTTCAGGTTGAAACTTGACTGAAAACTCACTTTGAACAAAAGTTATGGCATTTTTGTATCACAGGTCACAAATAGTGTTTTCTCAGCGAGAGAAGGCCAAAATGAACACTTCATGCAGAACTCCTGTATTTTGATGAAAACTCACTGAAATCAAGCTGTAACTTCAAGTTTATGCATCTTTCTATGCTTTCAGGTTGAAACTTGACTGAAAACTCACTTTGAACAAAAGTTATGGCTGTTCTGTGTCGCAGGTCACAAATAGCGTTTTCTCAGCGAGAGAAGGCCAAAATGAACACTTCATGCAGAACTCCTGTATTTTGATGAAAACTCACTGAAATCAAGCTGTAACTTCAAGTTTATGCATCTTTCTATGCTTTCAGGTTGAAACTTGACTGAAAACTCACTTTGAACAAAAGTTATGGCATTTTTGTATCACAGGTCACAAATAGTGTTTTCTCAGCGAGAGAAGGCCAAAATGAACAGTTCATGCAGAACTCCTGTATTTTGATGAAAACTCACTGAAATCAAGCTGTAACTTCAAGTTTATACATCTTTCTATGCTTTCAGGTTGAAACTTGACAGAAAACTCACTTTGAACAAAAGTTATGGCATTTTTGTATCACAGGTCACAAATAGTGTTTTCTCAGCGAGAGAAGGCCAAAATGAACACTTCATGCAGAACTCCTGTGTTTTGATGAAAACTCACTGAAATCAAGCTGTAACTTCAAGTTTATGCATCTTTCTATGCTTTCAGGTTGAAACTTGACTGAAAACTCACTTTGAACAAAAGTTATGGCTGTTCTGTGTCGCAGGTCACAAATAGCGTTTTCTCAGCAAGAGAAGGCCAAAATGAACACTTCATGCAGAACTCCTGTATTTTGATGAAAACTCACTGAAATCAAGCTGTAACTTCAAGTTTATGCATCTTTCTATGCTTTCAGGTTGAAACTTGACTGAAAACTCACTTTGAACAAGAGTTATGGCATTTTTGTATCACAGGTCACAAATAGTGTTTTCTCAGCGAGAGAAGGCCAAAATGAACACTTCATGCAGAACTCCTGTATTTTGATGAAAACTCACTGAAATCAAGCTGTAACTTCAAGTTTATGCATCTTTCTATGCTTTCAGGTTGAAACTTGACAGAAAACTCACTTTGAACAAAAGTTATGGCATTTTTGTATCACAGGTCACAAATAGTGTTTTCTCAGCGAGAGAAGGCCAAAATGAACACTTCATGCAGAACTCCTGTATTTTGATGAAAACTCACTGAAATCAAGCTGTAACTTCAAGTTTATGCATCTTTCTATGCTTTCAGGTTGAAACTTGACTGAAAACTCACTTTGAACAAAAGTTATGGCTGTTCTGTGTCGCAGGTCACAAATAGCGTTTTCTCAGCAAGAGAAGGCCAAAATGAACACTTCATGCAGAACTCCTGTATTTTGATGAAAACTCACTGAAATCAAGCTGTAACTTCAAGTTTATGCATCTTTCTATGCTTTCAGGTTGAAACTTGACTGAAAACTCACTTTGAACAAGAGTTATGGCATTTTTGTATCACAGGTCACAAATAGTGTTTTCTCAGCGAGAGAAGGCCAAAATGAACACTTCATGCAGAACTCCTGTATTTTGATGAAAACTCACTGAAATCAAGCTGTAACTTCAAGTTTATGCATCTTTCTATGCTTTCAGGTTGAAACTTGACAGAAAACTCACTTTGAACAAAAGTTATGGCATTTTTGTATCACAGGTCACAAATAGTGTTTTCTCAGCGAGAGAAGGCCAAAATGAACACTTCATGCAGAACTCCTGTATTTTGATGAAAACTCACTGAAATCAAGCTGTAACTTCAAGTTTATGCATCTTTCTATGCTTTCAGGTTGAAACTTGACTGAAAACTCACTTTGAACAAAAGTTATGGCATTTTTGTATCACAGGTCACAAACAGTGTTTTCTCAGCGAGAGAAGGCCAAAATGAACACTTCATGCAGAACTCCTGTATTTTGATGAAAACTCACTTAAATCAAGCTGTAACTTCAAGTTTATGCATCTTTCTATGCTTTCAGGTTGAAACTTGACTGAAAACTCACTTTGAACAATAGTTATGGCATTTTTGTATCACAGGTCACAAATAGTGTTTTCTCAGCGAGAGAAGGCCAAAATGAACACTTCATGCAGAACTCCTGTATTTTGATGAAAACTCACTGAAATCAAGCTGTAACTTCAAGATTATGCATCTTTCTATGCTTTCAGGTTGAAACTTGATAGAAAACTCACTTTGAACAAAAGTTATGGCATTTTTGTATCACAGGTCACAAATAGTGTTTTCTCAGCGAGAGAAGGCCAAAATGAACACTTCATGCAGAACTCCTGTATTTTGATGAAAACTCACTGAAATCAAGCTGTAACTTCAAGTTTATGCATCTTTCCATGCTTTCAGGTTGAAACTTGACAGAAAACTCACTTTGAACAAAAGTTATGGCATTTTTGTATCACAGGTCACAAATAGTGTTTTCTCAGCGAGAGAAGGCCAAAATGAACACTTCATGCAGAACTCCTGTATTTTGATGAAAACTCACTGAAATCAAGCTGTAACTTCAAGTTTATGCATCTTTCTATGCTTTCAGGTTGAAACTTGACTGAAAACTCACTTTGAACAAAAGTTATGGCATTTTTGTATCACAGGTCACAAATAGTGTTTTCTCAGCGAGAGAAGGCCAAAATGAACACTTCATGCAGAACTCCTGTATTTTGATGAAAACTCACTGAAATCAAGCTGTAACTTCAAGTTTATGCATCTTTCTATGCTTTCAGGTTGAAACTTGACTGAAAACTCACTTTGAACAAAAGTTATGGCTGTTCTGTGTCGCAGGTCACAAATAGCGTTTTCTCAGCGAGAGAAGGCCAAAATGAACACTTCATGCAGAACTCCTGTATTTTGATGAAAACTCACTGAAATCAAGCTGTAACTTCAAGTTTATGCATCTTTCTATGCTTTCAGGTTGAAACTTGACTGAAAACTCACTTTGAACAAAAGTTATGGCATTTTTGTATCTTAGGTCACAAATAGTGTTTTCTCAGCGAGAGAAAGCCAAAATGAACACTTCATGCAGAACTCCTGTATTTTGATGAAAACTCACTGAAATCAAGCTGTAACTTCAAGTTTATGCATCTTTCTATGCTTTCAGGTTGAAACTTGACTGAAAACTCACTTTGAACAAAAGTTATGGCTGTTCTGTGTCGCAGGTCACAAATAGCGTTTTCTCAGCGAGAGAAGGCCAAAATGAACACTTCATGCAGAACTCCTGTATTTTGATGAAAACTCACTGAAATCAAGCTGTAACTTCAAGTTTATGCATCTTTCTATGCTTTCAGGTTGAAACTTGACTGAAAACTCACTTTGAACAAAAGTTATGGCATTTTTGTTTCACAGGTCACAAATAGTGTTTTCTCAGCGAGAGAAGGCCAAAATGAACACTTCATGCAGAACTCCTGTATTTTGATGAAAACTCACTTAAATCAAGCTGTAACTTCAAGTTTATGCATCTTTCTATGCTTTCAGGTTGAAACTTGACTGAAAACTCACTTTGAACAATAGTTATGGCATTTTTGTATCACAGGTCACAAATAGTGTTTTCTCAGCGAGAGAAGGCCAAAATGAACACTTCATGCAGAACTCCTGTATTTTGATGAAAACTCACTGAAATCAAGCTGTAACTTCAAGATTATGCATCTTTCTATGCTTTCAGGTTGAAACTTGATAGAAAACTCACTTTGAACAAAAGTTATGGCATTTTTGTATCACAGGTCACAAATAGTGTTTTCTCAGCGAGAGAAGGCCAAAATGAACACTTCATGCAGAACTCCTGTATTTTGATGAAAACTCACTGAAATCAAGCTGTAACTTCAAGTTTATGCATCTTTCCATGCTTTCAGGTTGAAACTTGACAGAAAACTCACTTTGAACAAAAGTTATGGCATTTTTGTATCACAGGTCACAAATAGTGTTTTCTCAGCGAGAGAAGGCCAAAATGAACACTTCATGCAGAACTCCTGTATTTTGATGAAAACTCACTGAAATCAAGCTGTAACTTCAAGTTTATGCATCTTTCTATGCTTTCAGGTTGAAACTTGACTGAAAACTCACTTTGAACAAAAGTTATGGCATTTTTGTATCACAGGTCACAAATAGTGTTTTCTCAGCGAGAGAAGGCCAAAATGAACACTTCATGCAGAACTCCTGTATTTTGATGAAAACTCACTGAAATCAAGCTGTAACTTCAAGTTTATGCATCTTTCTATGCTTTCAGGTTGAAACTTGACTGAAAACTCACTTTGAACAAAAGTTATGGCTGTTCTGTGTCGCAGGTCACAAATAGCGTTTTCTCAGCGAGAGAAGGCCAAAATGAACACTTCATGCAGAACTCCTGTATTTTGATGAAAACTCACTGAAATCAAGCTGTAACTTCAAGTTTATGCATCTTTCTATGCTTTCAGGTTGAAACTTGACTGAAAACTCACTTTGAACAAAAGTTATGGCATTTTTGTATCACAGGTCACAAATAGTGTTTTCTCAGCGAGAGAAGGCCAAAATGAACACTTCATGCAGAACTCCTGTATTTTGATGAAAACTCACTGAAATCAAGCTGTAACTTCAAGTTTATGCATCTTTCTATGCTTTCAGGTTGAAACTTGACTGAAAACTCACTTTGAACAAAAGTTATGGCTGTTCTGTGTCGCAGGTCACAAATAGCGTTTTCTCAGCGAGAGAAGGCCAAAATGAACACTTCATGCAGAACTCCTGTATTTTGATGAAAACTCACTGAAATCAAGCTGTAACTTCAAGTTTATGCATCTTTCTATGCTTTCAGGTTGAAACTTGACTGAAAACTCACTTTGAACAAAAGTTATGGCATTTTTGTTTCACAGGTCACAAATAGTGTTTTCTCAGCGAGAGAAGGCCAAAATGAACACTTCATGCAGAACTCCTGTATTTTGATGAAAACTCACTGAAATCAAGCTGTAACTTCAAGTTTATGCATCTTTCTATGCTTTCAGGTTGAAACTTGACTGAAAACTCACTTTGAACAAAAGTTATGGCATTTTTGTATCACAGGTCACAAATAGTGTTTTCTCAGCGAGAGAAGGCCAAAATGAACACTTCATGCAGAACTCCTGTATTTTGATGAAAACTCACTGAAATCAAGCTGTAACTTCAAGTTTATGCATCTTTCTATGCTTTCAGGTTGAAACTTGACTGAAAACTCACTTTGAACAAAAGTTATGGCTGTTCTGTGTCGAAGGTCACAAATAGCGTTTTCTCAGCGAGAGAAGGCCAAAATGAACACTTCATGCAGAACTCCTGTATTTTGATGAAAACTCACTGAAATCAAGCTGTAACTTCAAGTTTATGCATCTTTCTTTGCTTTCAGGTTGAAACTTGACTGAAAACTCACTTTGAACAAAAGTTATGGCATTATTGTATCACAGGTCACAAATAGTGTTTTCTCAGCGAGAGAAGGCCAAAATGAACACTTCATGCAGAACTCCTGTATTTTGATGAAAACTCACTGAAATCAAGCTGTAACTTCAAGTTTATGCATGTTTCTATGCTTTCAGGTTGAAACTTGACTGAAAACTCACTTTGAACAAAAGTTATGGCTGTTCTGTGTCGCAGGTCACAAATAGCGTTTTCTCAGCGAGAGAAGGCCAAAATGAACACTTCATGCAGAACTCCTGTATTTTGATGAAAACTCACTGAAATCAAGCTGTAACTTCAAGTTTATGCATCTTTCTATGCTTTCAGGTTGAAACTTGACTGAAAACTCACTTTGAACAAAAGTTATGGCTGTTCTGTGTCGAAGGTCACAAATAGCGTTTTCTCAGCGAGAGAAGGCCAAAATGAACACTTCATGCAGAACTCCTGTATTTTGATGAAAACTCACTGAAATCAAGCTGTAACTTCAAGTTTATGCATCTTTCTTTGCTTTCAGGTTGAAACTTGACTGAAAACTCACTTTGAACAAAAGTTATGGCATTATTGTATCACAGGTCACAAATAGTGTTTTCTCAGCGAGAGAAGGCCAAAATGAACACTTCATGCAGAACTCCTGTATTTTGATGAAAACTCACTGAAATCAAGCTGTAACTTCAAGTTTATGCATGTTTCTATGCTTTCAGGTTGAAACTTGACTGAAAACTCACTTTGAACAAAAGTTATGGCTGTTCTGTGTCGCAGGTCACAAATAGCGTTTTCTCAGCGAGAGAAGGCCAAAATGAACACTTCATGCAGAACTCCTGTATTTTGATGAAAACTCACTGAAATCAAGCTGTAACTTCAAGTTTATGCATCTTTCTATGCTTTCAGGTTGAAACTTGACTGAAAACTCACTTTGAACAAAAGTTATGGCATTTTTGTTTCACAAGTCACAAATAGTGTTTTCTCAGCGAGAGAAGGCCAAAATGAACACTTCATGCAGAACTCCTGTATTTTGATGAAAACTCACTGAAATCAAGCTGTAACTTCAAGTTTATGCATCTTTCTATGCTTTCAGGTTGAAACTTGACTGAAAACTCACTTTGAACAAAAGTTATGGCATTTTTGTATCACAGGTCACAAATAGTGTTTTCTCAGCGAGAGAAGGCCAAAATGAACACTTCATGCAGAACTCCTGTATTTTGATGAAAACTCACTGAAATCAAGCTGTAACTTCAAGTTTATGCATCTTTCTATGCTTTCAGGTTGAAACTTGACAGAAAACTCACTTTGAACAAAAGTTATGGCATTTTTGTATCACAGGTCACAAATAGTGTTTTCTCAGCGAGAGAAGGCCAAAATGAACACTTCATGCAGAACTCCTGTATTTTGATGAAAACTCACTGAAATCAAGCTGTAACTTCAAGTTTATGCATCTTTCTATGCTTTCAGGTTGAAACTTGACTGAAAACTCACTTTGAACAAAAGTTATGGCATTTTTGTATCACAGGTCACAAATAGTGTTTTCTCAGCGATAGAAGGCCAAAATGAACACTTCATGCAGAACTCCCGTATTTTGATGAAAACTCACTGAAATCAAGCTGTAACTTCAAGTTTATGCATCTTTCTATGCTTTCAGGTTGAAACTTGACTGAAAACTCACTTTGAACAAAAGTTATGGCTGTTCTGTGTCGCAGGTCACAAATAGCGTTTTCTCAGCGAGAGAAGGCCAAAATGAACACTTCATCAGAACTCCTGTATTTTGATGAAAACTCACTGAAATCAAGCTGTAACTTCAAGTTTATGCATCTTTCTATGCTTTCAGGTTGAAACTTGACTGAAAACTCACTTTGAACAAAAGTTATGGCTGTTCTGGGTCGCAGGTCACAAATAGCGTTTTCTCAGCGATAGAAGGCCAAAATGAACACTTCATGCAGAACTCCTGTATTTTGATGAAAACTCACTGAAATCGAGCTGTAACTTCAAGTTTATGCATCTTTCTATGCTTTCAGGTTGAAACTTGACTGAAAACTCATTTTGAACAAAAGTTATGGCTGTTCTGTGTCGCAGGTCACAAATAGCGTTTTCTCAGCGAGAGAAGGCCAAAATGAACACTTCATGCAGAACTCCTGTATTTTGATGAAAACTCACTGAAATCAAGCTGTAACTTCAAGTTTATGCATCTTTCTATGCTTTCAGGTTGAAACTTGACTGAAAACTCACTTTGAACAAAAGTTATGGCATTTTTGTATCACAGGTCACAAATAGTGTTTTCTCAGCGAGAGAAGGCCAAAATGAACACTTCATGCAGAACTCCTGTATTTTGATGAAAACTCACTGAAATCAAGCTGTAACTTCAAGTTTATGCATCTTTCTATGCTTTCAGGTTGAAACTTGACAGAAAACTCACTTTGAACAAAAGTTATGGCATTTTTGTATCACAGGTCACAAATAGTGTTTTCTCAGCGAGAGAAGGCCAAAATGAACACTTCATGCAGAACTCCTGTATTTTGATGAAAACTCACTGAAATCAAGCTGTAACTTCAAGTTTATGCATCTTTCTATGCTTTCAGGTTGAAACTTGACTGAAAACTCACTTTGAACAAAAGTTATGGCATTTTTGTATCACAGGTCACAAATAGTGTTTTCTCAGCGAGAGAAGGCCAAAATGAACACTTCATGCAGAATTCCTGTATTTTGATGAAAACTCACTGAAATCAAGCTGTAACTTCAAGTTTATGCATCTTTCCATGCTTTCAGGTTGAAACTTGACTGAAAACTCACTTTGAACAAAAGTTATGGCATTTTTGTATCACAGGTCACAAATAGTGTTTTCTCAGCGAGAGAAGGCCAAAATGAACTTTTCATGCAGAACTCCTGTATTTTGATGAAAACTCACTGAAATCAAGCTGTAACTTCAAGTTTATGCATCTTTCCATGCTTTCAGGTTGAAACTTGACTGAAAACTCACTTTGAACAAAAGTTATGGCATTTTTGTATCACAGGTCACAAATAGTGTTTTCTCAGCGAGAGAAGGCCAAAATGAACTTTTCATGCAGAACTCCTGTATTTTGATGAAAACTCACTGAAATCAAGCTGTAACTTCAAGTTTATGCATCTTTCCATGCTTTCAGGTTGAAACTTGACTGAAAACTCACTTTGAACAAAAGTTATGGCATTTTTGTATCACAGGTCACAAATAGTGTTTTCTCAGCGAGAGAAGACCAAAATGAACACTTCATGCAGAACTCCTGTATTTTGATGAAAACTCACTGAAATCAAGCTGTAACTTCAAGTTTATGCATCTTTCTATGCTTTCAGGTTGAAACTTGACTGAAAACTCACTTTGAACAAAAGTTATGGCATTTTTGTATCACGGGTCACAAATAGTGTTATCTCAGCGAGAGAAGGCCAAAATGAACACTTCATGCAGAACTCCTGTATTTTGATGAAAACTCACTGAAATCAAGCTGTAACTTCAAGTTTATGCATCTTTCTATGCTTTCAGGTTGAAACTTGACTGAAAACTCACATTGAACAAAAGTTATGGCATTTTTGTATCACAGGTCACAAATAGTGTTTTCTCAGCGAGAGAAGGCCAAAATGAACACTTCATGCAGAACTCCTGTATTTTGATGAAAACTCACTGAAATCAAGCTGTAACTTCAAGATTATGCATCTTTCTATGCTTTCAGGTTGAAACTTGATAGAAAACTCACTTTGAACAAAAGTTATGGCATTTTTGTATCACAGGTCACAAATAGTGTTTTCTCAGCGAGAGAAGGCCAAAATGAACACTTCATGCAGAACTCCTGTATTTTGATGAAAACTCACTGAAATCAAGCTGTAACTTCAAGTTTATGCATCTTTCCATGCTTTCAGGTTGAAACTTGACAGAAAACTCACTTTGAACAAAAGTTATGGCATTTTTGTATCACAGGTCACAAATAGTGTTTTCTCAGCGAGAGAAGGCCAAAATGAACACTTCATGCAGAACTCCTGTATTTTGATGAAAACTCACTGAAATCAAGCTGTAACTTCAAGTTTATGCATCTTTCTATGCTTTCAGGTTGAAACTTGACTGAAAACTCACTTTGAACAAAAGTTATGGCATTTTTGTATCACAGGTCACAAATAGTGTTTTCTCAGCGAGAGAAGGCCAAAATGAACACTTCATGCAGAACTCCTGTATTTTGATGAAAACTCACTGAAATCAAGCTGTAACTTCAAGTTTATGCATCTTTCTATGCTTTCAGGTTGAAACTTGACTGAAAACTCACTTTGAACAAAAGTTATGGCTGTTCTGTGTCGAAGGTCACAAATAGCGTTTTCTCAGCGAGAGAAGGCCAAAATGAACACTTCATGCAGAACTCCTGTATTTTGATGAAAACTCACTGAAATCAAGCTGTAACTTCAAGTTTATGCATCTTTCTTTGCTTTCAGGTTGAAACTTGACTGAAAACTCACTTTGAACAAAAGTTATGGCATTATTGTATCACAGGTCACAAATAGTGTTTTCTCAGCGAGAGAAGGCCAAAATGAACACTTCATGCAGAACTCCTGTATTTTGATGAAAACTCACTGAAATCAAGCTGTAACTTCAAGTTTATGCATGTTTCTATGCTTTCAGGTTGAAACTTGACTGAAAACTCACTTTGAACAAAAGTTATGGCTGTTCTGTGTCGCAGGTCACAAATAGCGTTTTCTCAGCGAGAGAAGGCCAAAATGAACACTTCATGCAGAACTCCTGTATTTTGATGAAAACTCACTGAAATCAAGCTGTAACTTCAAGTTTATGCATCTTTCTATGCTTTCAGGTTGAAACTTGACTGAAAACTCACTTTGAACAAAAGTTATGGCATTTTTGTTTCACAAGTCACAAATAGTGTTTTCTCAGCGAGAGAAGGCCAAAATGAACACTTCATGCAGAACTCCTGTATTTTGATGAAAACTCACTGAAATCAAGCTGTAACTTCAAGTTTATGCATCTTTCTATGCTTTCAGGTTGAAACTTGACTGAAAACTCACTTTGAACAAAAGTTATGGCATTTTTGTATCACAGGTCACAAATAGTGTTTTCTCAGCGAGAGAAGGCCAAAATGAACACTTCATGCAGAACTCCTGTATTTTGATGAAAACTCACTGAAATCAAGCTGTAACTTCAAGTTTATGCATCTTTCTATGCTTTCAGGTTGAAACTTGACAGAAAACTCACTTTGAACAAAAGTTATGGCATTTTTGTATCACAGGTCACAAATAGTGTTTTCTCAGCGAGAGAAGGCCAAAATGAACACTTCATGCAGAACTCCTGTATTTTGATGAAAACTCACTGAAATCAAGCTGTAACTTCAAGTTTATGCATCTTTCTATGCTTTCAGGTTGAAACTTGACTGAAAACTCACTTTGAACAAAAGTTATGGCATTTTTGTATCACAGGTCACAAATAGTGTTTTCTCAGCGATAGAAGGCCAAAATGAACACTTCATGCAGAACTCCCGTATTTTGATGAAAACTCACTGAAATCAAGCTGTAACTTCAAGTTTATGCATCTTTCTATGCTTTCAGGTTGAAACTTGACTGAAAACTCACTTTGAACAAAAGTTATGGCTGTTCTGTGTCGCAGGTCACAAATAGCGTTTTCTCAGCGAGAGAAGGCCAAAATGAACACTTCATCAGAACTCCTGTATTTTGATGAAAACTCACTGAAATCAAGCTGTAACTTCAAGTTTATGCATCTTTCTATGCTTTCAGGTTCAAACTTGACTGAAAACTCACTTTGAACAAAAGTTATGGCTGTTCTGGGTCGCAGGTCACAAATAGCGTTTTCTCAGCGAGAGAAGGCCAAAATGAACACTTCATGCAGAACTCCTGTATTTTGATGAAAACTCACTGAAATCAAGCTGTAACTTCAAGTTTATGCATCTTTCTATGCTTTCAGGTTGAAACTTGACTGAAAACTCACTTTGAACAAAAGTTATGGCATTTTTGTATCACAGGTCACAAATAGTGTTTTCTCAGCGAGAGAAGGCCAAAATGAACACTTCATGCAGAACTCCTGTATTTTGATGAAAACTCACTGAAATCAAGCTGTAACTTCAAGTTTATGCATCTTTCTATGCTTTCAGGTTGAAACTTGACAGAAAACTCACTTTGAACAAAAGTTATGGCATTTTTGTATCACAGGTCACAAATAGTGTTTTCTCAGCGAGAGAAGGCCAAAATGAACACTTCATGCAGAACTCCTGTATTTTGATGAAAACTCACTGAAATCAAGCTGTAACTTCAAGTTTATGCATCTTTCTATGCTTTCAGGTTGAAACTTGACTGAAAACTCACTTTGAACAAAAGTTATGGCATTTTTGTATCACAGGTCACAAATAGTGTTTTCTCAGCGAGAGAAGGCCAAAATGAACACTTCATGCAGAATTCCTGTATTTTGATGAAAACTCACTGAAATCAAGCTGTAACTTCAAGTTTATGCATCTTTCTATGCATTCAGGTTGAAACTTGACTGAAAGCTCACTTTGAACAAAAGTTATGGCATTTTTGTATCACAGGTCACAAATAGTGTTTTCTCAGCGAGAGAAGGCCAAAATGAACACTTCATGCAGAACTCCTGTATTTTGATGAAAACTCACTGAAATCAAGCTGTAACTTCAAGTTTATGCATCTTTCTATGCTTTCAGGTTGAAACTTGACTGAAAACTCACTTTGAACAAAAGTTATGGCATTTTTGTATCACAGGTCACAAATAGTGTTTTCTCAGCGAGAGAAGGCCAAAATGAACACTTCATGCAGAACTCCTGTATTTTGATGAAAACTCACTGAAATCAAGCTGTAACTTCAAGTTTATGCATCTTTCTATGCTTTCAGGTTGAAACTTGACTGAAAACTCACTTTGAACAAAAGTTATGGCATTTTTGTATCACAGGTCACAAATAGTGTTTTCTCAGCGAGAGAAGGCCAAAATGAACACTTCATGCAGAACTCCTGTATTTTGATGAAAACTCACTGAAATCAAGCTGTAACTTCAAGTTTATGCATCTTTCTATGCTTTCAGGTTGAAACTTGACTGAAAACTCACTTTGAACAAAAGTTATGGCTGTTCTGTGTCGCAGGTCACAAATAGCGTTTTCTCAGCGAGAGAAGGCCAAAATGAACACTTCATGCAGAACTCCTGTATTTTGATGAAAACTCACTGAAATCAAGCTGTAACTTCAAGTTTATGCATCTTTCTATGCTTTCAGGTTGAAACTTGACTGAAAACTCACTTTGAACCAAAGTTATGGCTGTTCTGTGTCGCAGGTCACAAATAGTGTTTTCTCAGCGAGAGAAGGCCAAAATGAACACTTCATGCAGAACTCCTGTATTTTGATGAAAACTCACTGAAATCAAGCTGTAACTTTAAGTTTATGCATCTTTCTATGCTTTCAGGTTGAAACTTGACTGAAAACTCACTTTGAACAAAAGTTATGGCTGTTCTGTGTCGCAGGTCACAAATAGTGTTTTCTCAGCGAGAGAAGGCCAAAATGAACACTTCATGCAGAACTCCTGTATTTTGATGAAAACTCACTGAAATCAAGCTGTAACTTCAAGTTTATGCATCTTTCTATGCTTTCAGGTTGAAACTTGACTGAAAACTCACTTTGAACAAAAGTTATGGCATTTTTGTTTCACAGGTCACAAATAGTGTTTTCTCAGCGAGAGAAGGCCAAAATGAACACTTCATGCAGAACTCCTGTATTTTGATGAAAACTCACTGAAATCAAGCTGTAACTTCAAGTTTATGCATCTTTCTATGCTTTCAGGTTGAAACTTGACTGAAAACTCACTTTGAACAAAAGTTATGGCTGTTCTGTGTCGCAGGTCACAAATAGCGTTTTCTCAGCGAGAGAAGGCCAAAATGAACACTTCATGCAGAACTCCTGTATTTTGATGAAAACTCACTGAAATCAAGCTGTAACTTCAAGTTTATGCATCTTTCTATGCTTTCAGGTTGAAACTTGACTGAAAACTCACTTTGAACCAAAGTTATGGCTGTTCTGTGTCGCAGGTCACAAATAGTGTTTTCTCAGCGAGAGAAGGCCAAAATGAACACTTCATGCAGAACTCCTGTATTTTGATGAAAACTCACTGAAATCAAGCTGTAACTTTAAGTTTATGCATCTTTCTATGCTTTCAGGTTGAAACTTGACTGAAAACTCACTTTGAACAAAAGTTATGGCTGTTCTGTGTCGCAGGTCACAAATAGTGTTTTCTCAGCGAGAGAAGGCCAAAATGAACACTTCATGCAGAACTCCTGTATTTTGATGAAAACTCACTGAAATCAAGCTGTAACTTCAAGTTTATGCATCTTTCTATGCTTTCAGGTTGAAACTTGACTGAAAACTCACTTTGAACAAAAGTTATGGCATTTTTGTTTCACAGGTCACAAATAGTGTTTTCTCAGCGAGAGAAGGCCAAAATGAACACTTCATGCAGAACTCCTGTATTTTGATGAAAACTCACTGAAATCAAGCTGTAACTTCAAGTTTATGCATCTTTCTATGCTTTCAGGTTGAAACTTGACTGAAAACTCACTTTGAACAAAAGTTATGGCATTTTTGTATCACAGGTCACAAATAGTGTTTTCTCAGCGAGAGAAGGCCAAAATGAACACTTCATGCAGAACTCCTGTATTTTGATGAAAACTCACTGAAATCAAGCTGTAACTTCAAGTTTATGAATCTTTCTATGCTTTCTGGTTGAAACTTGACAGAAAACTCACTTTGAACAAAAGTTATGGCATTTTTGTATCACAGGTCACAAATAGTGTTTTCTCAGCGAGAGAAGGCCAAAATGAACACTTCATACAGAACTCCTGTATTTTGATGAAAACTCACTGAAATCAAGCTGTAACTTCAAGTTTATGCATCTTTCTATGCTTTCAGGTTGAAACTTGACTGAAAACTCACTTTGAACAAAAGTTATGGCATTTTTGTATCACAGGTCACAAATAGTGTTTTCTCAGCGAGAGAAGGCCAAAATGAACACTTCATGCAGAACTCCTGTATTTTGATGAAAACTCACTGAAATCAAGCTGTAACTTCAAGTTTATGCATCTTTCTATGCTTTCAGGTTGAAACTTGACAGAAAACTCACTTTGAACAAAAGTTATGGCATTTTTGTATCACAGGTCACAAATAGTGTTTTCTCAGCGAGAGAAGGCCAAAATGAACACTTCATGCAGAACTCCTGTATTTTGATGAAAACTCACTGAAATCAAGCTGTAACTTCAAGTTTATGCATCTTTCTATGCTTTCAGGTTGAAACTTGACTGAAAACTCACTTTGAAAGAAAAGTTATGGCTTTTCTGTGTCGCAGGTCACAAATAGCGTTTTCTCAGCAAGAGAAGGCCAAAATGAACACTTCATGCAGAACTCCTGTATTTTGATGAAAACTCACTGAAATCAAGCTGTAACTTCAAGTTTATGCATCTTTCTATGCTTTCAGGTTGAAAGTTGACTGAAAACTCACTTTGAACAAAAGTTATGGCATTTTTGTATCACAGGTCACAAATAGTGTTTTCTCAGCGAGAGAAGGCCAAAATGAACACTTCATGCAGAACTCCTGTATTTTGATGAAAACTCACTGAAATCAAGCTGTAACTTCAAGTTTATGCATCTTTCTATGCTTTCAGGTTGAAACTTGACTGAAAACTCACTTTGAACAAAAGTTATGGCTGTTCTGTGTCGCAGGTCACAAATAGCGTTTTCTCAGCGAGAGAAGGCCAAAATGAACACTTCATGCAGAACTCCTGTATTTTGATGAAAACTCACTGAAATCAAGCTGTAACTTCAAGTTTATGCATCTTTCTATGCTTTCAGGTTGAAACTTGACTGAAAACTCACTTTGAACAAAAGTTATGGCATTTTTGTATCACAGGTCACAAATAGTGTTTTCTCAGCGAGAGAAGGCCAAAATGAACACTTCATGCAGAACTCCTGTATTTTGATGAAAACTCACTGAAATCAAGCTGTAACTTCAAGTTTATGCATCTTTCTATGCTTTCAGGTTGAAACTTGACTGAAAACTCACTTTGAACAAAAGTTATGGCTTTTCTTTGTCGCAGGTCACAAATAGCGTTTTCTCAGCAAGAGAAGGCCAAAATGAACACTTCATGCAGAACTCCTGTATTTTGATGAAAACTCACTGAAATCAAGCTGTAACTTCAAGTTTATGCATCTTTCTATGCTTTCAGGTTGAAACTTGACTGAAAACTCACTTTGAACAAAAGTTATGGCATTTTTGTATCACAGGTCACAAATAGTGTTTTCTCAGCGAGAGAAGGCCAAAATGAACACTTCATGCAGAACTCCTGTATTTTGATGAAAACTCACTGAAATCAAGCTGTAACTTCAAGTTTATGCATCTTTCTATGCTTTCAGGTTGAAACTTGACAGAAAACTCACTTTGAACAAAAGTTATGGCATTTTTGTATCACAGGTCACAAATAGTGTTTTCTCAGCGAGAGAAGGCCAAAATGAACACTTCATGCAGAACTCCTGTATTTTGATGAAAACTCACTGAAATCAAGCTGTAACTTCAAGTTTATGCATCTTTCTATGCTTTCAGGTTGAAACTTGACTGAAAACTCACTTTGAACAAAAGTTATGGCTGTTCTGTGTCGCAGGTCACAAATAGCGTTTTCTCAGCAAGAGAAGGCCAAAATGAACACTTCATGCAGAACTCCTGTATTTTGATGAAAACTCACTGAAATCAAGCTGTAACTTCAAGTTTATGCATCTTTCTATGCTTTCAGGTTGAAACTTGACTGAAAACTCACTTTGAACAAAAGTTATGGCATTTTTGTATCACAGGTCACAAATAGTGTTTTCTCAGCGAGAGAAGGCCAAAATGAACACTTCATGCAGAACTCCTGTATTTTGATGAAAACTCACTGAAATCAAGCTGTAACTTCAAGTTTATGCATCTTTCTATGCTTTCAGGTTGAAACTTGACTGAAAACTCACTTTGAACAAAAGTTATGGCTGTTCTGTGTCGCAGGTCACAAATAGCGTTTTCTCAGCGAGAGAAGGCCAAAATGAACACTTCATGCAGAACTCCTGTATTTTGATGAAAACTCACTGAAATCAAGCTGTAACTTCAAGTTTATGCATCTTTCTATGCTTTCAGGTTGAAACTTGACTGAAAACTCACTTTGAACCAAAGTTATGGCTGTTCTGTGTCGCAGGTCACAAATAGTGTTTTCTCAGCGAGAGAAGGCCAAAATGAACACTTCATGCAGAACTCCTGTATTTTGATGAAAACTCACTGAAATCAAGCTGTAACTTTAAGTTTATGCATCTTTCTATGCTTTCAGGTTGAAACTTGACTGAAAACTCACTTTGAACAAAAGTTATGGCTGTTCTGTGTCGCAGGTCACAAATAGTGTTTTCTCAGCGAGAGAAGGCCAAAATGAACACTTCATGCAGAACTCCTGTATTTTGATGAAAACTCACTGAAATCAAGCTGTAACTTCAAGTTTATGCATCTTTCTATGCTTTCAGGTTGAAACTTGACTGAAAACTCACTTTGAACAAAAGTTATGGCATTTTTGTTTCACAGGTCACAAATAGTGTTTTCTCAGCGAGAGAAGGCCAAAATGAACACTTCATGCAGAACTCCTGTATTTTGATGAAAACTCACTGAAATCAAGCTGTAACTTCAAGTTTATGCATCTTTCTATGCTTTCAGGTTGAAACTTGACTGAAAACTCACTTTGAACAAAAGTTATGGCATTTTTGTATCACAGGTCACAAATAGTGTTTTCTCAGCGAGAGAAGGCCAAAATGAACACTTCATGCAGAACTCCTGTATTTTGATGAAAACTCACTGAAATCAAGCTGTAACTTCAAGTTTATGAATCTTTCTATGCTTTCTGGTTGAAACTTGACAGAAAACTCACTTTGAACAAAAGTTATGGCATTTTTGTATCACAGGTCACAAATAGTGTTTTCTCAGCGAGAGAAGGCCAAAATGAACACTTCATACAGAACTCCTGTATTTTGATGAAAACTCACTGAAATCAAGCTGTAACTTCAAGTTTATGCATCTTTCTATGCTTTCAGGTTGAAACTTGACTGAAAACTCACTTTGAACAAAAGTTATGGCATTTTTGTATCACAGGTCACAAATAGTGTTTTCTCAGCGAGAGAAGGCCAAAATGAACACTTCATGCAGAACTCCTGTATTTTGATGAAAACTCACTGAAATCAAGCTGTAACTTCAAGTTTATGCATCTTTCTATGCTTTCAGGTTGAAACTTGACAGAAAACTCACTTTGAACAAAAGTTATGGCATTTTTGTATCACAGGTCACAAATAGTGTTTTCTCAGCGAGAGAAGGCCAAAATGAACACTTCATGCAGAACTCCTGTATTTTGATGAAAACTCACTGAAATCAAGCTGTAACTTCAAGTTTATGCATCTTTCTATGCTTTCAGGTTGAAACTTGACTGAAAACTCACTTTGAAAGAAAAGTTATGGCTTTTCTGTGTCGCAGGTCACAAATAGCGTTTTCTCAGCAAGAGAAGGCCAAAATGAACACTTCATGCAGAACTCCTGTATTTTGATGAAAACTCACTGAAATCAAGCTGTAACTTCAAGTTTATGCATCTTTCTATGCTTTCAGGTTGAAAGTTGACTGAAAACTCACTTTGAACAAAAGTTATGGCATTTTTGTATCACAGGTCACAAATAGTGTTTTCTCAGCGAGAGAAGGCCAAAATGAACACTTCATGCAGAACTCCTGTATTTTGATGAAAACTCACTGAAATCAAGCTGTAACTTCAAGTTTATGCATCTTTCTATGCTTTCAGGTTGAAACTTGACTGAAAACTCACTTTGAACAAAAGTTATGGCTGTTCTGTGTCGCAGGTCACAAATAGCGTTTTCTCAGCGAGAGAAGGCCAAAATGAACACTTCATGCAGAACTCCTGTATTTTGATGAAAACTCACTGAAATCAAGCTGTAACTTCAAGTTTATGCATCTTTCTATGCTTTCAGGTTGAAACTTGACTGAAAACTCACTTTGAACAAAAGTTATGGCATTTTTGTATCACAGGTCACAAATAGTGTTTTCTCAGCGAGAGAAGGCCAAAATGAACACTTCATGCAGAACTCCTGTATTTTGATGAAAACTCACTGAAATCAAGCTGTAACTTCAAGTTTATGCATCTTTCTATGCTTTCAGGTTGAAACTTGACTGAAAACTCACTTTGAACAAAAGTTATGGCTTTTCTTTGTCGCAGGTCACAAATAGCGTTTTCTCAGCAAGAGAAGGCCAAAATGAACACTTCATGCAGAACTCCTGTATTTTGATGAAAACTCACTGAAATCAAGCTGTAACTTCAAGTTTATGCATCTTTCTATGCTTTCAGGTTGAAACTTGACTGAAAACTCACTTTGAACAAAAGTTATGGCATTTTTGTATCACAGGTCACAAATAGTGTTTTCTCAGCGAGAGAAGGCCAAAATGAACACTTCATGCAGAACTCCTGTATTTTGATGAAAACTCACTGAAATCAAGCTGTAACTTCAAGTTTATGCATCTTTCTATGCTTTCAGGTTGAAACTTGACAGAAAACTCACTTTGAACAAAAGTTATGGCATTTTTGTATCACAGGTCACAAATAGTGTTTTCTCAGCGAGAGAAGGCCAAAATGAACACTTCATGCAGAACTCCTGTATTTTGATGAAAACTCACTGAAATCAAGCTGTAACTTCAAGTTTATGCATCTTTCTATGCTTTCAGGTTGAAACTTGACTGAAAACTCACTTTGAACAAAAGTTATGGCTGTTCTGTGTCGCAGGTCACAAATAGCGTTTTCTCAGCAAGAGAAGGCCAAAATGAACACTTCATGCAGAACTCCTGTATTTTGATGAAAACTCACTGAAATCAAGCTGTAACTTCAAGTTTATGCATCTTTCTATGCTTTCAGGTTGAAACTTGACTGAAAACTCACTTTGAACAAAAGTTATGGCATTTTTGTATCACAGGTCACAAATAGTGTTTTCTCAGCGAGAGAAGGCCAAAATGAACACTTCATGCAGAACTCCTGTATTTTGATGAAAACTCACTGAAATCAAGCTGTAACTTCAAGTTTATGCATCTTTCTATGCTTTCAGGTTGAAACTTGACTGAAAACTCACTTTGAACAAAAGTTATGGCTGTTCTGTGTCGCAGGTCACAAATAGCGTTTTCTCAGCGAGAGAAGGCCAAAATAAACACTTCATGCAGAACTCCTGTATTTTGATGAAAACTCACTGAAATCAAGCTGTAACTTCAAGTTTATGCATCTTTCTATGCTTTCAGGTTGAAACTTGACTGAAAACTCACTTTGAACCAAAGTTATGGCTGTTCTGTGTCGCAGGTCACAAATAGTGTTTTCTCAGCGAGAGAAGGCCAAAATGAACACTTCATGCAGAACTCCTGTATTTTGATGAAAACTCACTGAAATCAAGCTGTAACTTTAAGTTTATGCATCTTTCTATGCTTTCAGGTTGAAACTTGACTGAAAACTCACTTTGAACAAAAGTTATGGCTGTTCTGTGTCGCAGGTCACAAATAGTGTTTTCTCAGCGAGAGAAGGCCAAAATGAACACTTCATGCAGAACTCCTGTATTTTGATGAAAACTCACTGAAATCAAGCTGTAACTTCAAGTTTATGCATCTTTCTATGCTTTCAGGTTGAAACTTGACTGAAAACTCACTTTGAACAAAAGTTATGGCATTTTTGTTTCACAGGTCACAAATAGTGTTTTCTCAGCGAGAGAAGGCCAAAATGAACACTTCATGCAGAACTCCTGTATTTTGATGAAAACTCACTGAAATCAAGCTGTAACTTCAAGTTTATGCATCTTTCTATGCTTTCAGGTTGAAACTTGACTGAAAACTCACTTTGAACAAAAGTTATGGCATTTTTGTATCACAGGTCACAAATAGTGTTTTCTCAGCGAGAGAAGGCCAAAATGAACACTTCATGCAGAACTCCTGTATTTTGATGAAAACTCACTGAAATCAAGCTGTAACTTCAAGTTTATGCATCTTTCTATGCTTTCTGGTTGAAACTTGACAGAAAACTCACTTTGAACAAAAGTTATGGCATTTTTGTATCACAGGTCACAAATAGTGTTTTCTCAGCGAGAGAAGGCCAAAATGAACACTTCATACAGAACTCCTGTATTTTGATGAAAACTCACTGAAATCAAGCTGTAACTTCAAGTTTATGCATCTTTCTATGCTTTCAGGTTGAAACTTGACAGAAAACTCACTTTGAACAAAAGTTATGGCATTTTTGTATCACAGGTCACAAATAGTGTTTTCTCAGCGAGAGAAGGCCAAAATGAACACTTCATGCAGAACTCCTGTATTTTGATGAAAACTCATTGAAATCAAGCTGTAACTTCAAGTTTATGCATCTTTCTATGCTTTCAGGTTGAAACTTGACTGAAAACTCACTTTGAAAGAAAAGTTATGGCTTTTCTGTGTCGCAGGTCACAAATAGCGTTTTCTCAGCAAGAGAAGGCCAAAATGAACACTTCATGCAGAACTCCTGTATTTTGATGAAAACTCACTGAAATCAAGCTGTAACTTCAAGTTTATGCATCTTTCTATGCTTTCAGGTTGAAAGTTGACTGAAAACTCACTTTGAACAAAAGTTATGGCATTTTTGTATCACAGGTCACAAATAGTGTTTTCTCAGCGAGAGAAGGCCAAAATGAACACTTCATGCAGAACTCCTGTATTTTGATGAAAACTCACTGAAATCAAGCTGTAACTTCAAGTTTATGCATCTTTCTATGCTTTCAGGTTGAAACTTGACTGAAAACTCACTTTGAACAAAAGTTATGGCTGTTCTGTGTCGCAGGTCACAAATAGCGTTTTCTCAGCGAGAGAAGGCCAAAATGAACACTTCATGCAGAACTCCTGTATTTTGATGAAAACTCACTGAAATCAAGCTGTAACTTCAAGTTTATGCATCTTTCTATGCTTTCAGGTTGAAACTTGACTGAAAACTCACTTTGAACAAAAGTTATGGCATTTTTGTATCACAGGTCACAAATAGTGTTTTCTCAGCGAGAGAAGGCCAAAATGAACACTTCATGCAGAACTCCTGTATTTTGATGAAAACTCACTGAAATCAAGCTGTAACTTCAAGTTTATGCATCTTTCTATGCTTTCAGGTTGAAACTTGACTGAAAACTCACTTTGAACAAAAGTTATGGCTTTTCTTTGTCGCAGGTCACAAATAGCGTTTTCTCAGCAAGAGAAGGCGAAAATGAACACTTCATGCAGAACTCCTGTATTTTGATGAAAACTCACTGAAATCAAGCTGTAACTTCAAGTTTATGCATCTTTCTATGCTTTCAGGTTGAAACTTGACTGAAAACTCACTTTGAACAAAAGTTATGGCATTTTTGTATCACAGGTCACAAATAGTGTTTTCTCAGCGAGAGAAGGCCAAAATGAACACTTCATGCAGAACTCCTGTATTTTGATGAAAACTCACTGAAATCAAGCTGTAACTTCAAGTTTATGCATCTTTCTATGCTTTCAGGTTGAAACTTGACAGAAAACTCACTTTGAACAAAAGTTATGGCATTTTTGTATCACAGGTCACAAATAGTGTTTTCTCAGCGAGAGAAGGCCAAAATGAACACTTCATGCAGAACTCCTGTATTTTGATGAAAACTCACTGAAATCAAGCTGTAACTTCAAGTTTATGCATCTTTCTATGCTTTCAGGTTGAAACTTGACTGAAAACTCACTTTGAACAAAAGTTATGGCTGTTCTGTGTCGAAGGTCACAAATAGCGTTTTCTCAGCAAGAGAAGGCCAAAATGAACACTTCATGCAGAACTCCTGTATTTTGATGAAAACTCACTGAAATCAAGCTGTAACTTCAAGTTTATGCATCTTTCTATGCTTTCAGGTTGAAACTTGACTGAAAACTCACTTTGAACAAAAGTTATGGCATTTTTGTATCACAGGTCACAAATAGTGTTTTCTCAGCGAGAGAAGGCCAAAATGAACACTTCATGCAGAACTCCTGTATTTTGATGAAAACTCACTGAAATCAAGCTGTAACTTCAAGTTTAGGCATCTTTCTATGCTTTCAGGTTGAAACTTGACTGAAAACTCACTTTGAACAAAAGTTATGGCATTTTTGTTTCACAGGTCACAAATAGTGTTTTCTCAGCGAGAGAAGGCCAAAATGAACACTTCATGCAGAACTCCTGTATTTTGATGAAAACTCACTGAAATCAAGCTGTAACTTCAAGTTTATGCATCTTTCTATGCTTTCAGGTTGAAACTTGACTGAAAACTCACTTTGAACAAAAGTTATGGCATTTTTGTATCACAGGTCACAAATAGTGTTTTCTCAGCGAGAGAAGGCCAAAATGAACACTTCATGCAGAACTCCTGTATTTTGATGAAAACTCACTGAAATCAAGCTGTAACTTCAAGTTTATGCATCTTTCTATGCTTTCAGGTTGAAACTTGACTGAAAACTCACTTTGAACAAAAGTTATGGCATTTTTGTATCACAGGTCACAAATAGTGTTTTCTCAGCGAGAGAAGGCCAAAATGAACACTTCATGCAGAACTCCTGTATTTTGATGAAAACTCACTGAAATCAAGCTGTAACTTCAAGTTTATGCATCTTTCTATGCTTTCAGGTTGAAACTTGACTGAAAACTCACTTTGAACAAAAGTTATGGCTTTTCTTTGTCGCAGGTCACAAATAGCGTTTTCTCAGCAAGAGAAGGCCAAAATGAACACTTCATGCAGAACTCCTGTATTTTGATGAAAACTCACTGAAATCAAGCTGTAACTTCAAGTTTATGCATCTTTCTATGCTTTCAGGTTGAAACTTGACTGAAAACTCACTTTGAACAAAAGTTATGGCATTTTTGTATCACAGGTCACAAATAGTGTTTTCTCAGCGAGAGAAGGCCAAAATGAACACTTCATGCAGAACTCCTGTATTTTGATGAAAACTCACTGAAATCAAGCTGTAACTTCAAGTTTATGCATCTTTCTATGCTTTCAGGTTGAAACTTGACAGAAAACTCACTTTGAACAAAAGTTATGGCATTTTTGTATCACAGGTCACAAATAGTGTTTTCTCAGCGAGAGAAGGCCAAAATGAACACTTCATGCAGAACTCCTGTATTTTGATGAAAACTCACTGAAATCAAGCTGTAACTTCAAGTTTATGCATCTTTCTATGCTTTCAGGTTGAAACTTGACTGAAAACTCACTTTGAACAAAAGTTATGGCTGTTCTGTGTCGCAGGTCACAAATAGCGTTTTCTCAGCAAGAGAAGGCCAAAATGAACACTTCATGCAGAACTCCTGTATTTTGATGAAAACTCACTGAAATCAAGCTGTAACTTCAAGTTTATGCATCTTTCTATGCTTTCAGGTTGAAACTTGACTGAAAACTCACTTTGAACAAAAGTTATGGCATTTTTGTATCACAGGTCACAAATAGTGTTTTCTCAGCGAGAGAAGGCCAAAATGAACACTTCATGCAGAACTCCTGTATTTTGATGAAAACTCACTGAAATCAAGCTGTAACTTCAAGTTTATGCATCTTTCTATGCTTTCAGGTTGAAACTTGACTGAAAACTCACTTTGAACAAAAGTTATGGCTGTTCTGTGTCGCAGGTCACAAATAGCGTTTTCTCAGCGAGAGAAGGCCAAAATGAACACTTCATGCAGAACTCCTGTATTTTGATGAAAACTCACTGAAATCAAGCTGTAACTTCAAGTTTATGCATCTTTCTATGCTTTCAGGTTGAAACTTGACTGAAAACTCACTTTGAACAAAAGTTATGGCTTTTCTTTGTCGCAGGTCACAAATAGCGTTTTCTCAGCAAGAGAAGGCCAAAATGAACACTTCATGCAGAACTCCTGTATTTTGATGAAAACTCACTGAAATCAAGCTGTAACTTCAAGTTTATGCATCTTTCTATGCTTTCAGGTTGAAACTTGACTGAAAACTCACTTTGAACAAAAGTTATGGCATTTTTGTATCACAGGTCACAAATAGTGTTTTCTCAGCGAGAGAAGGCCAAAATGAACACTTCATGCAGAACTCCTGTATTTTGATGAAAACTCACTGAAATCAAGCTGTAACTTCAAGTTTATGCATCTTTCTATGCTTTCAGGTTGAAACTTGACAGAAAACTCACTTTGAACAAAAGTTATGGCATTTTTGTATCACAGGTCACAAATAGTGTTTTCTCAGCGAGAGAAGGCCAAAATGAACACTTCATGCAGAACTCCTGTATTTTGATGAAAACTCACTGAAATCAAGCTGTAACTTCAAGTTTATGCATCTTTCTATGCTTTCAGGTTGAAACTTGACTGAAAACTCACTTTGAACAAAAGTTATGGCTGTTCTGTGTCGCAGGTCACAAATAGCGTTTTCTCAGCAAGAGAAGGCCAAAATGAACACTTCATGCAGAACTCCTGTATTTTGATGAAAACTCACTGAAATCAAGCTGTAACTTCAAGTTTATGCATCTTTCTATGCTTTCAGGTTGAAACTTGACTGAAAACTCACTTTGAACAAAAGTTATGGCATTTTTGTATCACAGGTCACAAATAGTGTTTTCTCAGCGAGAGAAGGCCAAAATGAACACTTCATGCAGAACTCCTGTATTTTGATGAAAACTCACTGAAATCAAGCTGTAACTTCAAGTTTATGCATCTTTCTATGCTTTCAGGTTGAAACTTGACTGAAAACTCACTTTGAACAAAAGTTATGGCTGTTCTGTGTCGCAGGTCACAAATAGCGTTTTCTCAGCGAGAGAAGGCCAAAATGAACACTTCATGCAGAACTCCTGTATTTTGATGAAAACTCACTGAAATCAAGCTGTAACTTCAAGTTTATGCATCTTTCTATGCTTTCAGGTTGAAACTTGACTGAAAACTCACTTTGAACAAAAGTTATGGCATTTTTGTATCACAGGTCACAAATAGTGTTTTCTCAGCGAGAGAAGGCCAAAATGAACACTTCATGCAGAACTCCTGTATTTTGATGAAAACTCACTGAAATCAAGCTGTAACTTCAAGTTTATGCATCTTTCTATGCTTTCAGGTTGAAACTTGACTGAAAACTCACTTTGAACAAAAGTTATGGCATTTTTGTATCACAGGTCACAAATAGTGTTTTCTCAGCGAGAGAAGGCCAAAATGAACACTTCATGCAGAACTCCTGTATTTTGATGAAAACTCACTGAAATCAAGCTGTAACTTCAAGTTTATGCATCTTTCTATGCTTTCAGGTTGAAACTTGACAGAAAACTCACTTTGAACAAAAGTTATGGCATTTTTGTATCACAGGTCACAAATAGTGTTTTCTCAGCGAGAGAAGGCCAAAATGAACACTTCATGCAGAACTCCTGTATTTTGATGAAAACTCACTGAAATCAAGCTGTAACTTCAAGTTTATGCATCTTTCTATGCTTTCAGGTTGAAACTTGACTGAAAACTCACTTTGAACAAAAGTTATGGCTGTTCTGTGTCGCAGGTCACAAATAGCGTTTTCTCAGCAAGAGAAGGCCAAAATGAACACTTCATGCAGAACTCCTGTATTTTGATGAAAACTCACTGAAATCAAGCTGTAACTTCAAGTTTATGCATCTTTCTATGCTTTCAGGTTGAAACTTGACTGAAAACTCACTTTGAACAAAAGTTATGGCATTTTTGTATCACAGGTCACAAATAGTGTTTTCTCAGCGAGAGAAGGCCAAAATGAACACTTCATGCAGAACTCCTGTATTTTGATGAAAACTCACTGAAATTAAGCTGTAACTTCAAGTTTATGCATCTTTCTATGCTTTCAGGTTGAAACTTGACTGAAAACTCACTTTGAACAAAAGTTATGGCTGTTCTGTGTCGCAGGTCACAAATAGCGTTTTCTCAGCGAGAGAAGGCCAAAATGAACACTTCATGCAGAACTCCTGTATTTTGATGAAAACTCACTGAAATCAAGCTATAACTTCAAGTTTATGCATCTTTCTATGCTTTCAGGTTGAAACTTGACTGAAAACTCACTTTGAACAAAAGTTATGGCATTTTTGTTTCACAGGTCACAAATAGTGTTTTCTCAGCGAGAGAAGGCCAAAATGAACACTTCATGCAGAACTCCTGTATTTTGATGAAAACTCACTGAAATCAAGCTGTAACTTCAAGTTTATGCATCTTTCTATGCTTTCAGGTTGAAACTTGACTGAAAACTCACTTTGAACAAAAGTTATGGCATTTTTGTATCACAGGTCACAAATAGTGTTTTCTCAGCGAGAGAAGGCCAAAATGAACACTTCATGCAGAACTCCTGTATTTTGATGAAAACTCACTGAAATCAAGCTGTAACTTCAAGTTTATGCATCTTTCTATGCTTTCAGGTTGAAACTTGACTGAAAACTCACTTTGAACAAAAGTTATGGCTGTTCTGTGTCGCAGGTCACAAATAGCGTTTTCTCAGCGAGAGAAGGCCAAAATGAACACTTCATGCAGAACTCCTGTATTTTGATGAAAACTCACTGAAATCAAGCTGTAACTTCAAGTTTATGCATCTTTCTATGCTTTCAGGTTGAAACTTGACTGAAAACTCACTTTGAACAAAAGTTATGGCATTTTTGTATCACAGGTCACAAATAGTGTTTTCTCAGCGAGAGAAGGCCAAAATGAACAGTTCATGCAGAACTCCTGTATTTTGATGAAAACTCACTGAAATCAAGCTGTAACTTCAAGTTTATGCATCTTTCTATGCTTTCAGGTTGAAACTTGACTGAAAACTCACTTTGAACAAAAGTTATGGCATTTTTGTATCACAGGTCACAAATAGTTTTTTCTCAGCGAGAGAAGGCCAAAATGAACACTTCATGCAGAACTCCTGTATTTTGATGAAAACTCACTGAAATCAAGCTGTAACTTCAAGTTTATGCATCTTTCTATGCTTTCAGGTTGAAACTTGACAGAAAACTCACTTTGAACAAAAGTTATGGCATTTTTGTATCACAGGTCACAAATAGTGTTTTCTCAGCGAGAGAAGGCCAAAATGAACACTTCATGCAGAACTCCTGTATTTTGATGAAAACTCACTGAAATCAAGCTGTAACTTCAAGTTTATGCATCTTTCTATGCTTTCAGGTTGAAACTTGACTGAAAACTCACTTTGAAAGAAAAGTTATGGCTTTTCTGTGTCGCAGGTCACAAATAGCGTTTTCTCAGCAAGAGAAGGCCAAAATGAACACTTCATGCAGAACTCCTGTATTTTGATGAAAACTCACTGAAATCAAGCTGTAACTTCAAGTTTATGCATCTTTCTATGCTTTCAGGTTGAAAGTTGACTGAAAACTCACTTTGAACAAAAGTTATGGCATTTTTGTATCACAGGTCACAAATAGTGTTTTCTCAGCGAGAGAAGGCCAAAATGAACACTTCATGCAGAACTCCTGTATTTTGATGAAAACTCACTGAAATCAAGCTGTAACTTCAAGTTTATGCATCTTTCTATGCTTTCAGGTTGAAACTTGACTGAAAACTCACTTTGAACAAAAGTTATGGCTGTTCTGTGTCGCAGGTCACAAATAGCGTTTTCTCAGCGAGAGAAGGCCAAAATGAACACTTCATGCAGAACTCCTGTATTTTGATGAAAACTCACTGAAATCAAGCTGTAACTTCAAGTTTATGCATCTTTCTATGCTTTCAGGTTGAAACTTGACTGAAAACTCACTTTGAACAAAAGTTATGGCATTTTTGTATCACAGGTCACAAATAGTGTTTTCTCAGCGAGAGAAGGCCAAAATGAACACTTCATGCAGAACTCCTGTATTTTGATGAAAACTCACTGAAATCAAGCTGTAACTTCAAGTTTATGCATCTTTCTATGCTTTCAGGTTGAAACTTGACTGAAAACTCACTTTGAACAAAAGTTATGGCTTTTCTTTGTCGCAGGTCACAAATAGCGTTTTCTCAGCAAGAGAAGGCCAAAATGAACACTTCATGCAGAACTCCTGTATTTTGATGAAAACTCACTGAAATCAAGCTGTAACTTCAAGTTTATGCATCTTTCTATGCTTTCAGGTTGAAACTTGACTGAAAACTCACTTTGAACAAAAGTTATGGCATTTTTGTATCACAGGTCACAAATAGTGTTTTCTCAGCGAGAGAAGGCCAAAATGAACACTTCATGCAGAACTCCTGTATTTTGATGAAAACTCACTGAAATCAAGCTGTAACTTCAAGTTTATGCATCTTTCTATGCTTTCAGGTTGAAACTTGACAGAAAACTCACTTTGAACAAAAGTTATGGCATTTTTGTATCACAGGTCACAAATAGTGTTTTCTCAGCGAGAGAAGGCCAAAATGAACACTTCATGCAGAACTCCTGTATTTTGATGAAAACTCACTGAAATCAAGCTGTAACTTCAAGTTTATGCATCTTTCTATGCTTTCAGGTTGAAACTTGACTGAAAACTCACTTTGAACAAAAGTTATGGCTGTTCTGTGTCGCAGGTCACAAATAGCGTTTTCTCAGCAAGAGAAGGCCAAAATGAACACTTCATGCAGAACTCCTGTATTTTGATGAAAACTCACTGAAATCAAGCTGTAACTTCAAGTTTATGCATCTTTCTATGCTTTCAGGTTGAAACTTGACTGAAAACTCACTTTGAACAAAAGTTATGGCATTTTTGTATCACAGGTCACAAATAGTGTTTTCTCAGCGAGAGAAGGCCAAAATGAACACTTCATGCAGAACTCCTGTATTTTGATGAAAACTCACTGAAATCAAGCTGTAACTTCAAGTTTATGCATCTTTCTATGCTTTCAGGTTGAAACTTGACTGAAAACTCACTTTGAACAAAAGTTATGGCTGTTCTGTGTCGCAGGTCACAAATAGCGTTTTCTCAGCGAGAGAAGGCCAAAATAAACACTTCATGCAGAACTCCTGTATTTTGATGAAAACTCACTGAAATCAAGCTGTAACTTCAAGTTTATGCATCTTTCTATGCTTTCAGGTTGAAACTTGACTGAAAACTCACTTTGAACCAAAGTTATGGCTGTTCTGTGTCGCAGGTCACAAATAGTGTTTTCTCAGCGAGAGAAGGCCAAAATGAACACTTCATGCAGAACTCCTGTATTTTGATGAAAACTCACTGAAATCAAGCTGTAACTTTAAGTTTATGCATCTTTCTATGCTTTCAGGTTGAAACTTGACTGAAAACTCACTTTGAACAAAAGTTATGGCTGTTCTGTGTCGCAGGTCACAAATAGTGTTTTCTCAGCGAGAGAAGGCCAAAATGAACACTTCATGCAGAACTCCTGTATTTTGATGAAAACTCACTGAAATCAAGCTGTAACTTCAAGTTTATGCATCTTTCTATGCTTTCAGGTTGAAACTTGACTGAAAACTCACTTTGAACAAAAGTTATGGCATTTTTGTTTCACAGGTCACAAATAGTGTTTTCTCAGCGAGAGAAGGCCAAAATGAACACTTCATGCAGAACTCCTGTATTTTGATGAAAACTCACTGAAATCAAGCTGTAACTTCAAGTTTATGCATCTTTCTATGCTTTCAGGTTGAAACTTGACTGAAAACTCACTTTGAACAAAAGTTATGGCATTTTTGTATCACAGGTCACAAATAGTGTTTTCTCAGCGAGAGAAGGCCAAAATGAACACTTCATGCAGAACTCCTGTATTTTGATGAAAACTCACTGAAATCAAGCTGTAACTTCAAGTTTATGCATCTTTCTATGCTTTCTGGTTGAAACTTGACAGAAAACTCACTTTGAACAAAAGTTATGGCATTTTTGTATCACAGGTCACAAATAGTGTTTTCTCAGCGAGAGAAGGCCAAAATGAACACTTCATACAGAACTCCTGTATTTTGATGAAAACTCACTGAAATCAAGCTGTAACTTCAAGTTTATGCATCTTTCTATGCTTTCAGGTTGAAACTTGACAGAAAACTCACTTTGAACAAAAGTTATGGCATTTTTGTATCACAGGTCACAAATAGTGTTTTCTCAGCGAGAGAAGGCCAAAATGAACACTTCATGCAGAACTCCTGTATTTTGATGAAAACTCACTGAAATCAAGCTGTAACTTCAAGTTTATGCATCTTTCTATGCTTTCAGGTTGAAACTTGACTGAAAACTCACTTTGAAAGAAAAGTTATGGCTTTTCTGTGTCGCAGGTCACAAATAGCGTTTTCTCAGCAAGAGAAGGCCAAAATGAACACTTCATGCAGAACTCCTGTATTTTGATGAAAACTCACTGAAATCAAGCTGTAACTTCAAGTTTATGCATCTTTCTATGCTTTCAGGTTGAAAGTTGACTGAAAACTCACTTTGAACAAAAGTTATGGCATTTTTGTATCACAGGTCACAAATAGTGTTTTCTCAGCGAGAGAAGGCCAAAATGAACACTTCATGCAGAACTCCTGTATTTTGATGAAAACTCACTGAAATCAAGCTGTAACTTCAAGTTTATGCATCTTTCTATGCTTTCAGGTTGAAACTTGACTGAAAACTCACTTTGAACAAAAGTTATGGCTGTTCTGTGTCGCAGGTCACAAATAGCGTTTTCTCAGCGAGAGAAGGCCAAAATGAACACTTCATGCAGAACTCCTGTATTTTGATGAAAACTCACTGAAATCAAGCTGTAACTTCAAGTTTATGCATCTTTCTATGCTTTCAGGTTGAAACTTGACTGAAAACTCACTTTGAAGAAAAGTTATGGCATTTTTGTATCACAGGTCACAAATAGCGTTTTCTCAGCGAGAGAAGGCCAAAATGAACACTTCATGCAGAACTCCTGTATTTTGATGAAAACTCACTGAAATCAAGCTGTAACTTCAAGTTTATGCATCTTTCTATGCTTTCAGGTTGAAACTTGACTGAAAACTCACTTTGAAGAAAAGTTATGGCATTTTTGTATCACAGGTCACAAATAGTATTTTTTCAGCGAGAGAAGGCCAAAATGAACACTTCATGCAGAACTCCTGTATTTTGATGAAAACTCACTGAAATCAAGCTGTAACTTCAAGTTTATGCATCTTTCTATGCTTTCAGGTTGAAACTTGACTGAAAACTCACTTTGAACAAAAGTTATGGCTGTTCTGTGTCGCAGGTCACAAATAGCGTTTTCTCAGTGAGAGAAGGCCAAAATGAACACTTCATGCAGAACTCCTGTATTTTGATGAAAACTCACTGAAATCAAGCTGTAACTTCAAGTTTATGCATCTTTCTATGCTTTCAGGTTGAAACTTGACTGAAAACTAACTTTGAACAAAAGTTATGGCATTTTTGTATCACAGGTCACAAATAGTGTTTTCTCAGCGAGAGAAGGCCAAAATGAACACTTCATGCAGAACTCCTGTATTTTGATGAAAACTCACTGAAATCAAGCTGTAACTTCAAGTTTATGAATCTTTCTATGCTTTCAGGTTGAAACTTGACTGAAAACTCACTTTGAACAAAAGTTATGGCATTTTTGTATCACAGGTCACAAATAGCGTTTTCTCAGCGAGAGAAGGCCAAAATGAACACTTCATGCACAAAACCTGTATTTTGAAGAAAACTCACTGAAATCAAGCTGTAACTTCAAGTTTATGCATCTTTCTATGCTTTCAGGTTGAAACTTGACTGAAAACTCACTTTGAACAAAAGTTATGGCATTTTTGTATCACAGGTCACAAATAGTGTTTTCTCAGCGAGAGAAGGCCAAAATGAAAACTTCATGCAGAACTCCTGTATTTTGATGAAAACTCACTGAAATCAAGCTGTAACTTCAAGTTTATGCATCTTTCTATGCTTTCAGGTTGAAACTTGACTGAAAACTCACTTTGAACAAAAGTTATGGCATTTTTGTATCACAGGTCACAAATACTGTTTTCTCAGCGAGAGAAGGCCAAAATGAACACTTCATGCAGAACTCCTGTATTTTGATGAAAACTCACTGAAATCAAGCTGTAACTTCAAGTTTATGCATCTTTCTATGCTTTCAGGTTGAAACTTGACTGAAAACTCACTTTGAACAAAAGTTATGGCATTTTTGTATCACAGGTCACAAATAGTGTCTTCTCAGCGAGAGAAGGCCAAAATGAACACTTCATGCAGAACTCCTGTATTTTGATGAAAACTCACTGAAATCAAGCTGTAACTTCAAGTTTATGCATCTTTCTATGCTTTCAGGTTGAAACTTGACTGAAAACTCACTTTGAACAAAAGTTATGGCTGTTCTGTGTCGCAGGTCACAAATAGCGTTTTCTCAGTGAGAGAAGGCCAAAATGAACACTTCATGCAGAACTCCTGTATTTTGATGAAAACTCACTGAAATCAAGCTGTAACTTCAAGTTTATGCATCTTTCTATGCTTTCAGGTTGAAACTTGACTGAAAACTCACTTTGAACAAAAGTTATGGCATTTTTGTATCACAGGTCACAAATAGTGTTTTCTCAGCGAGAGAAGGCCAAAATGAACACTTCATGCAGAACTCCTGTATTTTGATGAAAACTCACTGAAATCAAGCTGTAACTTCAAGTTTATGAATCTTTCTATGCTTTCAGGTTGAAACTTGACTGAAAACTCACTTTGAACAAAAGTTATGGCATTTTTGTATCACAGGTCACAAATAGCGTTTTCTCAGCGAGAGAAGGCCAAAATGAACACTTCATGCAGAAAACCTGTATTTTGAAGAAAACTCACTGAAATCAAGCTGTAACTTCAAGTTTATGCATCTTTCTATGCTTTCAGGTTGAAACTTGACTGAAAACTCACTTTGAACAAAAGTTATGGCATTTTTGTATCACAGGTCACAAATAGTGTTTTCTCAGCGAGAGAAGGCCAAAATGAAAACTTCATGCAGAACTCCTGTATTTTGATGAAAACTCACTGAAATCAAGCTGTAACTTCAAGTTTATGCATCTTTCTATGCTTTCAGGTTGAAACTTGACTGAAAACTCACTTTGAACAAAAGTTATGGCATTTTTGTATCACAGGTCACAAATAGCGTTTTCTCAGCGAGAGAAGGCCAAAATGAACACTTCATGCAGAACTCCTGTATTTTGATGAAAACTCACTGAAATCAAGCTGTAACTTCAAGTTGATGCATCTTTCTATGCTTTCAGGTTGAAACTTGACTGAAAACTCACTTTGAACAAAAGTTATGGCATTTTTGTATCACAGGTCACAAATAGTGTTTTCTCAGCGAGAGAAGGCCAAAATGAACACTTCATGCAGAACACCTGTATTTTGATGAAAACTCACTGAAATCAAGCTGTAACTTCAAGTTTATGCATCTTTCTATGCTTTCAGGTTGAAACTTGACTGAAAACTCACTTTGAACAAAAGTTATGGCTGTTCTGTGTCGCAGGTCACAAATAGCGTTTTCTCAGCGAGAGAAGGCCAAAATGAACACTTCATGCAGAACTCCTGTATTTTGATGAAAACTCACTGAAATCAAGCTGTAACTTCAAGTTTATGCATCTTTCTATGCTTTCAGGTTGAAACTTGACTGAAAACTCACTTTGAAGAAAAGTTATGGCATTTTTGTATCACAGGTCACAAATAGCGTTTTCTCAGCGAGAGAAGGCCAAAATGAACACTTCATGCAGAACTCCTGTATTTTGATGAAAACTCACTGAAATCAAGCTGTAACTTCAAGTTTATGCATCTTTCTATGCTTTCAGGTTGAAACTTGACTGAAAACTCACTTTTAAAAAAAGTTATGGCATTTTTGTATCACAGGTCACAAATAGTGTTTTCTCAGCGAGAGAAGGCCAAAATGAACACTTCATGCAGAACTCCTGTATTTTGATGAAAACTCACTGAAATCAAGCTGTAACTTCAAGTTTATGCATCTTTCTATGCTTTCAGGTTGAAACTTGACTGAAAACTCACTTTGAACAAAAGTTATGGCTGTTCTGTGTCGCAGGTCACAAATAGCGTTTTCTCAGTGAGAGAAGGCCAAAATGAACACTTCATGCAGAACTCCTGTATTTTGATGAAAACTCACTGAAATCAAGCTGTAACTTCAAGTTTATGCATCTTTCTATGCTTTCAGGTTGAAACTTGACTGAAAACTCACTTTGAACAAAAGTTATGGCATTTTTGTATCACAGGTCACAAATAGTGTTTTCTCAGCGAGAGAAGGCCAAAATGAACACTTCATGCTGAACTCCTGTATTTTGATGAAAACTCACTGAAATCAAGCTGTAACTGAGAGTTTATGCATCTTTCTATGCTTTCAGGTTGAAACTTGACTGAAAACTCACTTTGAACAAAAGTTATGGCATTTTTGTATCACAGGTCACAAATAGCGTTTTCTCAGTGAGAGAAGGCCAAAATGAACACTTCATGCAGAACTCCTGTATTTTGATGAAAACTCACTGAAATCAAGCTGTAACTTCAAGTTTATGCATCTTTCTATGCTTTCAGGTTGAAACTTGACTGAAAACTCACTTTGAACAAAAGTTATGGCATTTTTGTATCACAGGTCACAAATAGTGTTTTCTCAGCGAGAGAAGGCCAAAATGAAAACTTCATGCAGAACTCCTGTATTTTGATGAAAACTCACTGAAATCAAGCTGTAACTTCAAGTTTATGCATCTTTCTATGCTTTCAGGTTGAAACTTGACTGAAAACTAACTTTGAACAAAAGTTATGGCATTTTTGTATCACAGGTCACAAATAGTGTTTTCTCAGCGAGAGAAGGCCAAAATGAACACTTCATGCAGAACTCCTGTATTTTGATGAAAACTCACTGAAATCAAGCTGTAACTTCAAGTTTATGCATCTTTCTATGCTTTCAGGTTGAAACTTGACTGAAAACTCACTTTGAACAAAAGTTATGGCTGTTCTGTGTCGCAGGTCACAAATAGCGTTTTCTCAGTGAGATAAGGCCAAAATGAACACTTCATGCAGAACTCCTGTATTTTGATGAAAACTCACTGAAATCAAGCTGTAACTTCAAGTTTATGCATCTTTCTATGCTTTCAGGTTGAAACTTGACTGAAAACTCACTTTGAACAAAAGTTATGGCATTTTTGTATCACAGGTCACAAATAGTGTTTTCTCAGCGAGAGAAGGCCAAAATGAACACTTCATGCAGAACTCCTGTATTTTGATGAAAACTCACTGAAATCAAGCTGTAACTTCAAGTTTATGAATCTTTCTATGCTTTCAGGTTGAAACTTGACTGAAAACTCACTTTGAACAAAAGTTATGGCATTTTTGTATCACAGGTCACAAATATTGTTTTCTCAGCGAGAGAAGGCCAAAATGAACACTTCATGCAGAACTCCTGTATTTTGATGAAAACTCACTGAAATCAAGCTGTAACTTCAAGTTTATGCATCTTTCTATGCTTTCAGGTTGAAACTTGACTGAAAACTCACTTTGAACAAAAGTTATGGCATTTTTGTATCACAGGTCACAAATACTGTTTTCTCAGCGAGAGAAGGCCAAAATGAACACTTCATGCAGAACTCCTGTATTTTGATGAAAACTCACTGAAATCAAGCTGTAACTTCAAGTTTATGCATCTTTCTATGCTTTCAGGTTGAAACTTGACTGAAAACTCACTTTGAACAAAAGTTATGGCTGTTCTGTGTCGCAAGTACAAATAGCGTTTTCTCAGCGAGAGAAGGCCAAAATGAACACTTCATGCAGAACTCCTGTATTTTGATGAAAACTCACTGAAATCAAGCTGTAACTTCAAGTTTATGCATCTTTCTATGCTTTCAGGTTGAAACTTGACTGAAAACTCACTTTGAACAAAAGTTATGGCAGTTTTGTATCACAAGTCACAAATAGAGTTTTCTCAGCGAGAGAAGGCCAAAATGAACACTTCATGCAGAACTCCTGTATTTTGATGAAAACTCACTGAAATCAAGCTGTAACTTCAAGTTTATGCATCTTTCTATGCTTTCAGGTTGAAACTTGACTTAAAACTCACTTTGAACAAAAGTTATGGCGTTTTTGTATCACAGGTCACAAATAGTGTTTTCTCAGCGAGAGAAGGCCAAAATGAACACTTCATGCAGAACTCCTGTATTTTGATGAAAACTCACTGAAATCAAGCTGTAACTTCTAGTTTATGCATCTTTCTATGCTTTCAGGTTGAAACTTGACTGAAAACTCACTTTGAACAAAAGTTATGGCATTTTTGTATCACAGGTCACAAATAGTGTCTTCTCAGCGAGAGAAGGCCAAAATGAACACTTCATGCAGAACTCCTGTATTTTGATGAAAACTCACTGAAATCAAGCTGTAACTTCAAGTTTATGCATCTTTCTATGCTTTCAGGTTGAAACTTGACTGAAAACTCACTTTGAACAAAAGTTATGGCATTTTTGTATCACAGGTCACAAATAGTGTTTTCTCAGCGAGAGAAGGCCAAAATGAACACTTCATGCAGAACTCCTGTATTTTGATGAAAACTCACTGAAATCAAGCTGTAACTTCAAGTTTATGAATCTTTCTATGCTTTCAGGTTGAAACTTGACTGAAAACTCACTTTGAACAAAAGTTATGGCATTTTTGTATCACAGGTCACAAATAGCGTTTTCTCAGCGAGAGAAGGCCAAAATGAACACTTCATGCAGAAAACCTGTATTTTGAAGAAAACTCACTGAAATCAAGCTGTAACTTCAAGTTTATGCATCTTTCTATGCTTTCAGGTTGAAACTTGACTGAAAACTCACTTTGAACAAAAGTTATGGCATTTTTGTATCACAGGTCACAAATAGTGTTTTCTCAGCGAGAGAAGGCCAAAATGAAAACTTCATGCAGAACTCCTGTATTTTGATGAAAACTCACTGAAATCAAGCTGTAACTTCAAGTTTATGCATCTTTCTATGCTTTCAGGTTGAAACTTGACTGAAAACTCACTTTGAACAAAATTTATGGCATTTTTGTATCACAGGTCACAAATATTGTTTTCTCAGCGAGAGAAGGCCAAAATGAACACTTCATGCAGAACTCCTGCATTTTGATGAAAACTCACTGAAATCAAGCTGTAACTTAGAGTTTATGCATCTTTCTATGCTTTCAGGTTGAAACTTGACTGAAAACTCACTTTGAACAAAAGTTATGGCATTTTTGTATCACAGGTCACAAATAGCGTTTTCTCAGCGAGAGAAGGCCAAAATGAACACTTCATGCAGAACTCCTGTATTTTGAAGAAAACTCACTGAAATCAAGCTGTAACTTCAAGTTTATGCATCTTTCTATGCTTTCAGGTTGAAACTTGACTGAAAACTCACTTTGAACAAAAGTTATTGCATTTTTGTATCACAGGTCACAAATAGTGTTTTCTCAGCGAGAGAAGGCCAAAATGAACACTTCATGCAGAACTCCTGTATTTTGATGAAAACTCAATGAAATCAAGCTGTAACTTCAAGTTTATGCATCTTTCTATGCTTTCAGGTTGAAACTTGACTGAAAACTCACTTTGAACAAAAGTTATGGCATTTTTGTATCACAGGTCACAAATAGTGTTTTCTCAGCGAGAGAAGGCCAAAATGAACACTTCATGCAGAACTCCTGTATTTTGATGAAAACTCACTGAAATCAAGCTGTAACTTCAAGTTTATGCATCTTTCTTTGCTTTCAGGTTGAAACTTGACTGAAAACTCACTTTGAACAAAAGTTATGGCATTTTTGTATCACAGGTCACAAATAGTGTTTTCTCAGCGAGAGAAGGCCAAAATGAACACTTCATGCAGAACTCCTGTATTTTGATGAAAACTCACTGAAATCAAGCTGTAACTTCAAGTTTATGCATCTTTCTATGCTTTCAGGTTGAAACTTGACTGAAAACTCACTTTGAACAAAAGTTATGGCATTATTGTATCACAGGTCACAAATAGCGTTTTCTCAGCGAGAGAAGGCCAAAATGAACACTTCATGCAGAACTCCTGTATTTTGATGAAAACTCACTGAAATCAAGCTGTAACTTCAAGTTGATGCATCTTTCTATGCTTTCAGGTTGAAACTTGACTGAAAACTCACTTTGAACAAAAGTTATGGCATTTTTGTATCACAGGTCACAAATAGTGTTTTCTCAGCGAGAGAAGGCCAAAATGAACACTTCATGCAGAACTCCTGTATTTTGATGAAAACTCACTGAAATCAAGCTGTAACTTCAAGTTTATGCATCTTTCTATGCTTTCAGGTTGAAACTTGACTGAAAACTCACTTTGAACAAAAGTTATGGCTGTTCTGTGTCGCAGGTCACAAATAGCGTTTTCTCAGCGAGAGAAGGCCAAAATGAACACTTCATGCAGAACTCCTGTATTTTGATGAAAACTCACTGAAATCAAGCTGTAACTTCAAGTTTATGCATCTTTCTATGCTTTCAGGTTGAAACTTGACTGAAAACTCACTTTGAAGAAAAGTTATGGCATTTTTGTATCACAGGTCACAAATAGCGTTTTCTCAGCGAGAGAAGGCCAAAATGAACACTTCATGCAGAACTCCTGTATTTTGATGAAAACTCACTGAAATCAAGCTGTAACTTCAAGTTTATGCATCTTTCTATGCTTTCAGGTTGAAACTTGACTGAAAACTCACTTTGAAGAAAAGTTATGGCATTTTTGTATCACAGGTCACAAATAGTGTTTTTTCAGCGAGAGAAGGCCAAAATGAACACTTCATGCAGAACTCCTGTATTTTGATGAAAACTCACTGAAATCAAGCTGTAACTTCAAGTTTATGCATCTTTCTATGCTTTCAGGTTGAAACTTGACTGAAAACTCACTTTTAAAAAAAGTTATGGCATTTTTGTATCACAGGTCACAAATAGTGTTTTCTCAGCGAGAGAAGGCCAAAATGAACACTTCATGCAGAACTCCTGTATTTTGATGAAAACTCACTGAAATCAAGCTGTAACTTCAAGTTTATGCATCTTTCTATGCTTTCAGGTTGAAACTTGACTGAAAACTCACTTTGAACAAAAGTTATGGCTGTTCTGTGTCGCAGGTCACAAATAGCGTTTTCTCAGTGAGAGAAGGCCAAAATGAACACTTCATGCAGAACTCCTGTATTTTGATGAAAACTCACTGAAATCAAGCTGTAACTTCAAGTTTATGCATCTTTCTATGCTTTCAGGTTGAAACTTGACTGAAAACTCACTTTGAACAAAAGTTATGGCATTTTTGTATCACAGGTCACAAATAGTGTTTTCTCAGCGAGAGAAGGCCAAAATGAACACTTCATGCAGAACTCCTGTATTTTGATGAAAACTCACTGAAATCAAGCTGTAACTTCAAGTTTATGAATCTTTCTATGCTTTCAGGTTGAAACTTGACTGAAAACTCACTTTGAACAAAAGTTATGGCATTTTTGTATCACAGGTCACAAATAGCGTTTTCTCAGCGAGAGAAGGCCAAAATGAACACTTCATGCAGAAAACCTGTATTTTGAAGAAAACTCACTGAAATCAAGCTGTAACTTCAAGTTTATGCATCTTTCTATGCTTTCAGGTTGAAACTTGACTGAAAACTCACTTTGAACAAAAGTTATGGCATTTTTGTATCACAGGTCACAAATAGTGTTTTCTCAGCGAGAGAAGGCCAAAATGAAAACTTCATGCAGAACTCCTGTATTTTGATGAAAACTCACTGAAATCAAGCTGTAACTTCAAGTTTATGCATCTTTCTGTGCTTTCAGGTTGAAACTTGACTGAAAACTAACTTTGAACAAAAGTTATGGCATTTTTGTATCACAGGTCACAAATATTGTTTTCTCAGCGAGAGAAGGCCAAAATGAACACTTCATGCAGAACTCCTGTATTTTGATGAAAACTCACTGAAATCAAGCTGTAACTTCAAGTTTATGCATCTTTCTATGCTTTCAGGTTGAAACTTGACTGAAAACTCACTTTGAACAAAAGTTATGGCATTTTTGTATCACAGGTCACAAATAGTGTTTTCTCAGCGAGAGAAGGCCAAAATGAACACTTCATGCAGAACTCCTGTATTTTGATGAAAACTCACTGAAATCAAGCTGTAACTTCAAGTTTATGAATCTTTCTATGCTTTCAGGTTGAAACTTGACTGAAAACTCACTTTGAACAAAAGTTATGGCATTTTTGTATCACAGGTCACAAATAGCGTTTTCTCAGCGAGAGAAGGCCAAAATGAACACTTCATGCAGAAAACCTGTATTTTGAAGAAAACTCACTGAAATCAAGCTGTAACTTCAAGTTTATGCATCTTTCTATGCTTTCAGGTTGAAACTTGACTGAAAACTCACTTTGAACAAAAGTTATGGCATTTTTGTATCACAGGTCACAAATAGTGTTTTCTCAGCGAGAGAAGGCCAAAATGAAAACTTCATGCAGAACTCCTGTATTTTGATGAAAACTCACTGAAATCAAGCTGTAACTTCAAGTTTATGCATCTTTCTGTGCTTTCAGGTTGAAACTTGACTGAAAACTAACTTTGAACAAAAGTTATGGCATTTTTGTATCACAGGTCACAAATATTGTTTTCTCAGCGAGAGAAGGCCAAAATGAACACTTCATGCAGAACTCCTGTATTTTGATGAAAACTCACTGAAATCAAGCTGTAACTTCAAGTTTATGCATCTTTCTATGCTTTCAGGTTGAAACTTGACTGAAAACTCACTTTGAACAAAAGTTATGGCATTTTTGTATCACAGGTCACAAATACTGTTTTCTCAGCGAGAGAAGGCCAAAATGAACACTTCATGCAGAACTCCTGTATTTTGATGAAAACTCACTGAAATCAAGCTGTAACTTCAAGTTTATGCATCTTTCTATGCTTTCAGGTTGAAACTTGACTGAAAACTCACTTTGAACAAAAGTTATGGCATTTTTGTATCACAGGTCACAAATAGTGTCTTCTCAGCGAGAGAAGGCCAAAATGAACACTTCATGCAGAACTCCTGTATTTTGATGAAAACTCACTGAAATCAAGCTGTAACTTCAAGTTTATGCATCTTTCTATGCTTTCAGGTTGAAACTTGACTGAAAACTCACTTTGAACAAAAGTTATGGCATTTTTGTATCACAGGTCACAAATATTTTTTTCTCAGCGAGAGAAGGCCAAAATGAACACTTCATGCAGAACTCCTGTATTTTGATGAAAACTCACTGAAATCAAGCTGTAACTTCAAGTTTATGCATCTTTCTATGCTTTCAGGTTGAAACTTGACTGAAAACTCACTTTGAACAAAAGTTATGGCATTTTTGTATCACAGGTCACAAATAGTGTTTTCTCAGCGAGAGAAGGCCAAAATGAACACTTCATGCAGAACTCCTGTATTTTGATGAAAACTCACTGAAATCAAGCTGTAACTTCAAGTTTATGAATCTTTCTATGCTTTCAGGTTGAAACTTGACTGAAAACTCACTTTGAACAAAAGTTATGGCATTTTTGTATCACAGGTCACAAATAGCGTTTTCTCAGCGAGAGAAGGCCAAAATGAACACTTCATGCAGAAAACCTGTATTTTGAAGAAAACTCACTGAAATCAAGCTGTAACTTCAAGTTTATGCATCTTTCTATGCTTTCAGGTTGAAACTTGACTGAAAACTCACTTTGAACAAAAGTTATGGCATTTTTGTATCACAGGTCACAAATAGTGTTTTCTCAGCGAGAGAAGGCCAAAATGAAAACTTCATGCAGAACTCCTGTATTTTGATGAAAACTCACTGAAATCAAGCTGTAACTTCAAGTTTATGCATCTTTCTATGCTTTCAGGTTGAAACTTGACTGAAAACTCACTTTGAACAAAAGTTATGGCATTTTTGTATCACAGGTCACAAATATTGTTTTCTCAGCGAGAGAAGGCCAAAATGAACACTTCATGCAGAACTCCTGTATTTTGATGAAAACTCACTGAAATCAAGCTGTAACTTCAAGTTTATGCATCTTTCTATGCTTTCAGGTTGAAACTTGACTGAAAACTCACTTTGAACAAAAGTTATGGCATTTTTGTATCACAGGTCACAAATACTGTTTTCTCAGCGAGAGAAGGCCAAAATGAACACTTCATGCAGAACTCCTGTATTTTGATGAAAACTCACTGAAATCAAGCTGTAACTTCAAGTTTATGCATCTTTCTATGCTTTCAGGTTGAAACTTGACTGAAAACTCACTTTGAACAAAAGTTATGGCTGTTCTGTGTCGCAAGTACAAATAGCGTTTTCTCAGCGAGAGAAGGCCAAAATGAACACTTCATGCAGAACTCCTGTATTTTGATGAAAACTCACTGATATCAAGCTGTAACTTCAAGTTTATGCATCTTTCTATGCTTTCAGGTTGAAACTTGACTGAAAACTCACTTTGAACAAAAGTTATGGCAGTTTTGTATCACAAGTCACAAATAGAGTTTTCTCAGCGAGAGAAGGCCAAAATGAACACTTCATGCAGAACTCCTGTATTTTGATGAAAACTCACTGAAATCAAGCTGTAACTTCAAGTTTATGCATCTTTCTATGCTTTCAGGTTGAAACTTGACTTAAAACTCACTTTGAACAAAAGTTATGGCATTTTTGTATCACAGGTCACAAATAGTGTTTTCTCAGCGAGAGAAGGCCAAAATGAACACTTCATGCAGAACTCCTGTATTTTGATGAAAACTCACTGAAATCAAGCTGTAACTTCAAGTTTATGCATCTTTCTATGCTTTCAGGTTGAAACTTGACTGAAAACTCACTTTGAACAAAAGTTATGGCATTTTTGTATCACAGGTCACAAATAGTGTCTTCTCAGCGAGAGAAGGCCAAAATGAACACTTCATGCAGAACTCCTGTATTTTGATGAAAACTCACTGAAATCAAGCTGTAACTTCAAGTTTATGCATCTTTCTATGCTTTCAGGTTGAAACTTGACTGAAAACTCACTTTGAACAAAAGTTATGGCATTTTTGTATCACAGGTCACAAATAGTGTTTTCTCAGCGAGAGAAGGCCAAAATGAACACTTCATGCAGAACTCCTGTATTTTGATGAAAACTCACTGAAATCAAGCTGTAACTTCAAGTTTATGAATCTTTCTATGCTTTCAGGTTGAAACTTGACTGAAAACTCACTTTGAACAAAAGTTATGGCATTTTTGTATCACAGGTCACAAATAGCGTTTTCTCAGCGAGAGAAGGCCAAAATGAACACTTCATGCAGAAAACCTGTATTTTGAAGAAAACTCACTGAAATCAAGCTGTAACTTCAAGTTTATGCATCTTTCTATGCTTTCAGGTTGAAACTTGACTGAAAACTCACTTTGAACAAAAGTTATGGCATTTTTGTATCACAGGTCACAAATAGTGTTTTCTCAGCGAGAGAAGGCCAAAATGAAAACTTCATGCAGAACTCCTGTATTTTGATGAAAACTCACTGAAATCAAGCTGTAACTTCAAGTTTATGCATCTTTCTATGCTTTCAGGTTGAAACTTGACTGAAAACTCACTTTGAACAAAAGTTATGGCATTTTTGTATCACAGGTCACAAATATTGTTTTCTCAGCGAGAGAAGGCCAAAATGAACACTTCATGCAGAACTCCTGCATTTTGATGAAAACTCACTGAAATCAAGCTGTAACTTCAAGTTTATGCATCTTTCTATGCTTTCAGGTTGAAACTTGACTGAAAACTCACTTTGAACAAAAGTTATGGCATTTTTGTATCACAGGTCACAAATACTGTTTTCTCAGCGAGAGAAGGCCAAAATGAACACTTCATGCAGAACTCCTGTATTTTGATGAAAACTCACTGAAATCAAGCTGTAACTTCAAGTTTATGCATCTTTCTATGCTTTCAGGTTGAAACTTGACTGAAAACTCACTTTGAACAAAAGTTATGGCTGTTCTGTGTCGCAAGTACAAATAGCGTTTTCTCAGCGAGAGAAGGCCAAAATGAACACTTCATGCAGAACTCCTGTATTTTGATGAAAACTCACTGAAATCAAGCTGTAACTTCAAGTTTATGCATCTTTCTATGCTTTCAGGTTGAAACTTGACTGAAAACTCACTTTGAACAAAAGTTATGGCAGTTTTGTATCACAAGTCACAAATAGAGTTTTCTCAGCGAGAGAAGGCCAAAATGAACACTTCATGCAGAACTCCTGTATTTTGATGAAAACTCACTGAAATCAAGCTGTAACTTCAAGTTTATGCATCTTTCTATGCTTTCAGGTTGAAACTTGACTTAAAACTCACTTTGAACAAAAGTTATGGCATTTTTGTATCACAGGTCACAAATAGTGTTTTCTCAGCGAGAGAAGGCCAAAATGAACACTTCATGCAGAACTCCTGTATTTTGATGAAAACTCACTGAAATCAAGCTGTAACTTCAAGTTTATGCATCTTTCTATGCTTTCAGGTTGAAACTTGACTGAAAACTCACTTTGAACAAAAGTTATGGCATTTTTGTATCACAGGTCACAAATAGTGTCTTCTCAGCGAGAGAAGGCCAAAATGAACACTTCATGCAGAACTCCTGTATTTTGATGAAAACTCTCTGAAATCAAGCTGTAACTTCAAGTTTATGCATCTTTCTATGCTTTCAGGTTGAAACTTGACTGAAAACTCACTTTGAACAAAAGTTATGGCATTTTTGTATCACAGGTCACAAATAGCGTTTTCTCAGCGAGAGAAGGCGAAAATGAACACTTCATGCAGAACTCCTGCATTTTGATGAAAACTCTCTGAAATCCACCTGTAACTTCAAGTTTGTGCATCTTTCTATGCTTTCAGGTTGAAACTTGACTGAAAACTCAGTTTGAACAAAAGTTATGGCTGTTTTGTTTCACAGGTCACAAATAGCGTTTTCCCAGCGAGTGAAGGCCAAAATGAACACTACATGTAGCACTCCTGTATTTTGATGAAAACTCACTGAAATCAAGCTGTAACTTAGAGTTTATGCATCTTTCTATGCTTTCAGGTTGAAACTTGACTGAAAACTCACTTTGAACAAAAGTTATGGCATTTTTGTATCACAGGTCACAAATAGTGTTTTCTCAGCGAGAGAAGGCCAAAATGAACACTTCATGCAGAACTCCTGTATTTTGATGAAAACTCACTGAAATCAAGCTGTAACTTAGAGTTTATGCATCTTTCTATGCTTTCAGGTTGAAACTTGATTGAAAACTCACTTTGAACAAAAGTTATGGCTGTTTTATTTCACAGGTCACAAATAGCGTTTTCTCAGCGAGAGAAGGCCAAAATGAACACTTCATGCAGCACTCCTGTATTTTGATGAAAACTCACTGAAATCAAGCTGTAACTTAGAGTTTATGCATCTTTCTATGCTTTCAGGTTGAAACTTGACTGAAAACTCACTTTGAACAAAAGTTATGGCATTTTTGTATCACAGGTCACAAATAGCGTTTTCTCAGCGAGAGAAGGCCAAAATGAACACTTCATGCAGAACTCCTGTATTTTGATGAAAACTCACTGAAATCAAGCTGTAACTTCAAGTTTATGCATCTTTCTATGCTTTCAGGTTGAAACTTGACTGAAAACTCACTTTGAAGAAAAGTTATGGCATTTTTTTTATCACAGGTCACAAATAGTGTTTTCTCAGCGAGAGAAGGCCAAAATGAACACTTCATGCAGAACTCCTGTATTTTGATGAAAACTCTCTGAAATCCACCTGTGACTTCAAGTTTATGCATCTTTCTATGCTTTCAGGTTGAAATTTGACTGAAAACTCACTTTGAACAAAAGTTATGGCATTTTTGTATCACAGGTCACAAATAGTGTTTTCTCAGCGAGAGAAGGCCAAAATGAACACTTCATGCAGAACTCCTTTATTTTGATGAAAACTCACTGAAATCAAGCTGTAACTTCAAGTTTATGCATCTTTCTATGCTTTCAGGTTGAAACTTGACTGAAAACTCACTTTGAACCAAAGTTATGGCATTTTTGTATCACAGGTCACAAATAGTGTCTTCTCAGCGAGAGAAGGCCAAAATGAACACTTCATGCAGAACTCCTGTATTTTGATGAAAACTCACTGAAATCAAGCTGTAACTTCAAGTTTATGCATCTTTCTATGCTTTCAGGTTGAAACTTGACTGAAAACTCACTTTGAACAAAAGTTATGGCATTATTGTATCACAGGTCACAAATAGCGTTTTCTCAGCGAGAGAAGGCCAAAATGAACACTTCATGCAGAACTCCTGTATTTTGATGAAAACTCACTGAAATCAAGCTGTAACTTCAAGTTTATGCATCTTTCTATGCTTTCAGGTTGAAACTTGACTGAAAACTCACTTTGAACAAAAGTTATGGCATTTTTGTATCACAGGTCACAAATAGTGTTTTCTCAGAGAAGAGAAGGCCAAAATGAACACTTCATGCAGAACTCCTGTATTTTGATGAAAACTCACTGAAATCAAACTGTAACTTCAAGTTTATGCATCTTTCTATGCTTTCAGGTTGAAACTTGACTGAAAACTCACTTTGAACAAAAGTTATGGCTGTTCTGTGTCGCAGGTCACAAATAGCGTTTTCTCAGCGAGAGAAGGCCAAAATGAACACTTCATGCAGAACTCCTGTATTTTGATGAAAACTCACTGAAATCAAGCTGTAACTTCAAGTTTATGCATCTTTCTATGCTTTCAGGTTGAAACTTGACTGAAAACTCACTTTGAAGAAAAGTTATGGCATTTTTGTATCACAGGTCACAAATAGCGTTTTCTCAGCGAGAGAAGGCCAAAATGAACACTTCATGCAGAACTCCTGTATTTTGATGAAAACTCACTGAAATCAAGCTGTAACTTCAAGTTTATGCATCTTTCTATGCTTTCAGGTTGAAACTTGACTGAAAACTCACTTTGAAGAAAAGTTATGGCATTTTTGTATCACAGGTCACAAATAGTGTTTTCTCAGCGAGAGAAGGCCAAAATGAACACTTCATGCAGAACTCCTGTATTTTGATGAAAACTCACTGAAATCAAGCTGTAACTTCAAGTTTATGCATCTTTCTATGCTTTCAGGTTGAAACTTGACTGAAAACTCACTTTTAAAAAAAGTTATGGCATTTTTGTATCACAGGTCACAAATAGTGTTTTCTCAGCGAGAGAAGGCCAAAATGAACACTTCATGCAGAACTCCTGTATTTTGATGAAAACTCACTGAAATCAAGCTGTAACTTCAAGTTTATGCATCTTTCTATGCTTTCAGGTTGAAACTTGACTGAAAACTCACTTTGAACAAAAGTTATGGCTGTTCTGTGTCGCAAGTCACAAATAGCGTTTTCTCAGTGAGAGAAGGCAAAAATGAACACTTCATGCAGAACTCCTGTATTTTGATGAAAACTCACTGAAATCAAGCTGTAACTTCAAGTTTATGCATCTTTCTATGCTTTCAGGTTGAAACTTGACTGAAAACTCACTTTGAACAAAAGTTATGGCATTTTTGTATCACAGGTCACAAATAGTGTTTTCTCAGCGAGAGAAGGCCAAAATGAACACTTCATGCAGAACTCCTGTATTTTGATGAAAACTCACTGAAATCAAGCTGTAACTTCAAGTTTATGAATTTTTCTATGCTTTCAGGTTGAAACTTGACTGAAAACTCACTTTGAACAAAAGTTATGGCATTTTTGTATCACAGGTCACAAATAGCGTTTTCTCAGCGAGAGAAGGCCAAAATGAACACTTCATGCAGAAAACCTGTATTTTGAAGAAAACTCACTGAAATCAAGCTGTAACTTCAAGTTTATGCATCTTTCTATGCTTTCAGGTTGAAACTTGACTGAAAACTCACTTTGAACAAAAGTTATGGCATTTTTGTATCACAGGTCACAAATAGTGTTTTCTCAGCGAGAGAAGGCCAAAATGAACACTTCATGCAGAACTCCTGTATTTTGATGAAAACTCACTGAAATCAAGCTGTAACTTCAAGTTTATGCATCTTTCTATGCTTTCAGGTTGAAACTTGACTGAAAACTCACTTTGAACAAAAGTTATGGCTGTTCTGTGTCACAAGTACAAATAGCGTTTTCTCAGCGAGAGAAGGCCAAAATGAACACTTCATGCAGAACTCCTGTATTTTGATGAAAACTCACTGAAATCAAGCTGTAACTTCAAGTTTATGCATCTTTCTATGCTTTCAGGTTGAAACTTGACTGAAAACTCACTTTGAACAAAAGTTATGGCAGTTTTGTATCACAAGTCACAAATAGTGTTTTCTCAGCGAGAGAAGGCCAAAATGAACACTTCATGCAGAACTCCTGTATTTTGATGAAAACTCACTGAAATCAAGCTGTAACTTCAAGTTTATGCATCTTTCTTTGCTTTCAGGTTGAAACTTGACTTAAAACTCACTTTGAACAAAAGTTATGGCATTTTTGTATCACAGGTCACAAATAGTGTTTTCTCAGCGAGAGAAGGCCAAAATGAACACTTCATGCAGAACTCCTGTATTTTGATGAAAACTCACTGAAATCCACCTGTGACTTCAAGTTTATGCATCTTTCTATGCTTTCAGGTTGAAACTTGACTGAAAACTCACTTTGAACAAAAGTTATGGCATTTTTGTATCACAGGTCACAAATAGTGTCTTCTCAGCGAGAGAAGGCCAAAATGAACACTTCATGCAGAACTCCTGTATTTTGATGAAAACTCACTGAAATCAAGCTGTAACTTCAAGTTTATGCATCTTTCTATGCTTTCAGGTTGAAACTTGACTGAAAACTCACTTTGAACAAAAGTTATGGCATTTTTGTATCACAGGTCACAAATAGCGTTTTCTCAGCGAGAGAAGGCTAAAATGAACACTTCATGCAGAACTCCTGCATTTTGATGAAAACTCTCTGAAATCCACCTGTAACTTCAAGTTTATGCATCTTTCTATGCTTTCAGGTTGAAACTTGACTGAAAACTCAGTTTGAACAAAAGTTATGGCTGTTTTGTTTCACAGGTCACAAATAGCGTTTTCCCAGCGAGTGAAGGCCAAAATGAACACTACATGCAGCACTCCTGTATTTTGATGAAAACTCACTGAAATCAAGCTGTAACTTAGAGTTTATGCATCTTTCTATGCTTTCAGGTTGAAACTTGACTGAAAACTCACTTTGAACAAAAGTTATGGCATTTTTGTATCACAGGTCACAAATAGTGTTTTCTCAGCGAGAGAAGGCCAAAATGAACACTTCATGCAGAACTCCTGTATTTTGATGAAAACTCACTGAAATCAAGCTGTAACTTAGAGTTTATGCATCTTTCTATGCTTTCAGGTTGAAACTTGATTGAAAACTCACTTTGAACAAAAGTTATGGCTGTTTTATTTCAAAGGTCACAAATAGCGTTTTCTCAGCGAGAGAAGGCCAAAATGAACACTTCATGCAGCACTCCTGTATTTTGATGAAAACTCACTGAAATCAAGCTGTAACTTAGAGTTTATGCATCTTTGTATGCTTTCAGGTTGAAACTTGACTGAAAACTCACTTTTAAAAAAATTTATGCCATTTTTGTATCACAGGTCACAAATAGTGTTTTCTCAGCAAGAGAAGGCCAAAATGAACACTTCATGCAGAACTCCTGTATTTTGATGAAAACTCTCTGAAATCCACCTGTAACTTCAAGTTTATGCATCTTTCTATGCTTTCAGGTTGAAACTTGACTGAAAACTCACTTTGAAAAAAAGTTATGACTGTTTTGTTTCACAGGTCACAAATAGCGTTTTCTCAGCGAGTGAAGGCCAAAATGAACACTTCATGCAGAACTCCTGTATTTTGATGAAAACTCACTGAAATCAAGCTGTAACTTCAAGTTTATGCATCTTTCTATGCTTTCAGGTTGAAACTTGACTGAAAACTCACTTTGAAGAAAAGTTATGGCATTTTTTTTATCACAGGTCACAAATAGTGTTTTCTCAGCGAGAGAAGGCCAAAATGAACACTTCATGCAGAACTCCTGTATTTTGATGAAAACTCTCTGAAATCCACCTGTGACTTCAAGTTTATGCATCTTTCTATGCTTTCAGGTTGAAATTTGACTGAAAACTCACTTTGAACAAAAGTTATGACTGTTTTGTTTCACAGGTCACAAATAGCGTTTTCTCAGCGAGAGAAGGCCAAAATGAACACTTCATGCAGAACTCCTGTATTTTGATGAAAACTCACTGAAATCAAGCTGTAACTTAGAGTTTATGCATCTTTTTTATGCTTTCAGGTTGAAACTTGACTGAAAACTCAGTTTGAACAAAAGTTATGGCTGTTTTGTTTCACAGGTCACAAATAGCGTTTTCCCAGCGAGAAAAGGCCAAAATGAACACTACATGCAGCACTCCTGTATTTTGATGAAAACTCACTGAAATCAAGCTGTAACTTAGAGTTTATGCATCTTTCTATGCTTTCAGGTTGAAACTTGACTGAAAACTCACTTTGAACAAAAGTTATGGCTGTTTTGTGTCACAGGTCACAAATAGCGTTTTCTCAGCGAGAGAAGGCCAAAATGAACACTTCATGCAGAACTCCTGTATTTTGATGAAAACTCACTGAAATCAAGCTGTAACTTAGAGTTTATGCATCTTTCTATGCTTTCAGGTTGAAACTTGATTGAAAACTCACTTTGAACAAAAGTTATGGCTGTTTTGTGTCACAGGTCACAAATAGCGTTTTCTCAGCGAGAGAAGGCCAAAATGAACACTTCATGCAGAACTCCTGTATTTTGATGAAAACTCACTGAAATCCACCTGTGACTTCAAGTTTATGCATCTTTCTATGCTTTCAGGTTGAAACTTGACTGAAAACTCACTTTGAACAAAAGTTATGACTGTTTTGTTTCACAGGTCACAAAAAGCTTTTTCTCAGCGAGAGAAGGCCAAAATGAACACTACATGCAGATCTCCTGTATTTTGATGAAAACTCACTGAAATCAAGCTGTAACTTCAAGTTTATGCATCTTTCTATGCTTTCAGGTTGAAACTTGACTGAAAACTCACTTTGAACAAAAGTTATGACTGTTTTGTTTCACAGGTCACAAATAGCGTTTTCTCAGCGAGAGAAGGCCAATATGAACACTTCATGCAGAACTCCTGTATTTTGATGAAAACTCACTGAAATCAAGCTGTAACTTAGAGTTTATGCATCTTTCTATGCTTTCAGGTTGAAACTTGACTGAAAACTCACTTTGAAGAAAAGTTATGGCATTTTTGTATCACAGGTCACAAATAGCGTTTTCTCAGCGAGACAAGGCCAAAATGAACACTTCATGCAGAACTCCTGCATTTTGATGAAAACTCTCTGAAATCCACCTGTAACTTCAAGTTTATGCATCTTTCTATGCTTTCAGGTTGAAACTTGACTGAAAACTCAGTTTGAACAAAAGTTATGGCTGTTTTGTTTCACAGGTCACAAATAGCGTTTTCCCAGCGAGATAAGGCCAAAATGAACACTACATGCAGAACTCCTGTATTTTGATGAAAACTCACTGAAATCAAGCTGTAACTTAGAGTTTATGCATCTTTCTATGCTTTCAGGTTGAAACTTGATTGAAAACTCACTTTGAACAAAAGTTATGGCTGTTTTGTGTCACAGGTCACAAATAGCGTTTTCTCAGCGAGAGAAGGCCAAAATGAACACTTCATGCAGAACTCCTGTATTTTGATGAAAACTCACTGAAATCCACCTGTGACTTCAAGTTTATGCATCTTTCTATGCTTTCAGGTTGAAACTTGACTGAAAACTCACTTTGAACAAAAGTTATGACTGTTTTGTTTCACAGGTCACAAATAGCATTTTCTCAACGAGAGAAGGCCAAAATGAACACTACATGCAGAACTCCTGTATTTTGATGAAAACTCACTGAAATCAAGCTGTAACTTCAAGTTAATGCATCTTTCTATGCTTTCAGGTTGAAACTTGACTGAAAACTCACTTTGAAGAAAAGTTATGGCATTTTTGTATCACAGGTCACAAATACTGTTTTCTCAGCGAGAGAAGGCAAAAATGAACACTTCATGCAGAACTCCTGCATTTTGATGAAAACTCTCTGAAATCCACCTGTAACTTCAAGTTTATGCATCTTTCTATGCTTTCAGGTTGAAACTTGACTGAAAACTCACTTTGAACAAAAGTTATGGCTGTTTTGTTTCACAGGTCACAAATAGCGTTTTCTCAGCGAGAGAAGGCCAAAATGAACACTTCATGCAGCACTCCTGTATTTTGATGAAAACTCACTGAAATCAAGCTGTAACTTCAAGTTTATGCATCTTTCTATGCTTTCAGGTTGAAACTTGACTGAAAACTCACTTTGAACAAAAGTTATGGCTGTTTTGTTTCACAGGTCACAAATAAAGTTTTCTCAGCGAGAGAAGGCCAAAATGAACACTTCATGCAGCACTCCTGTATTTTGATGAAAACTCACTGAAATCAAGCTGTAACTTAGAGTTTTTGCATCTTTCTATGCTTTCAGGTTGAAACTTGACTGAAAACTCACTTTGAACAAAAGTTATGGCTGTTTTGTGTCACAGGTCACAAATAGCGTTTTCTCAGCGAGAGAAGGCCAAAATGAATACTTCATGCAGAACTCCTGTATCTTGATGAAAACTCACTGAAATCAAGCTGTAACTTCAAGTTTATGCATCTTTCTATGCTTTCAGGTTGAAACTTGACTGAAAACTCACTTTGAACAAAAGTTATGGCTGTTTTGTTTCACAGGTCACAAATAGCGTTTTCTCAGCGAGAGAAGGCCAAAATGAACACTTCATGCAGCACTCCTGTATTTTGATGAAAACTCACTGAAATCAAGCTGTAACTTAGAGTTTATGCATCTTTCTATGCTTTCAGTTTGAAACTTGACTGAAAACTCACTTTGAAGAAAAGTTATGGCATTTTTGTATCACAGGTCACAAATAGTGTTTTCTCAGCGAGAGAAGGCCAAAATGAACACTTCATGCAGAACTCCTGCATTTTGATGAAAACTCTCTGAAATCCACCTGTAACTTCAAGTTTATGCATCTTTCTATGCTTTCAGGTTGAAACTTGACTGAAAACTCACTTTGAACAAAAGTTATGACTGTTTTATTTCACAGGTCACAAATATTTTTTTCTCAGCAAGAGAAGGCCAAAATGAACACTTCATGCAGAACTCCTGTATTTTGATGAAAACTCTCTGAAATCCACCTGTAACTTCAAGTTTATGCATCTTTCTATGCTTTCAGGTTGAAACTTGACTGAAAACTCACTTTGAAGAAAAGTTATGACTGTTTTGTTTCACAGGTCACAAATAGCGTTTTCTCAGCGAGAGAAGGCCAAAATGAAAACTTCATGCAGAACTCCTGTATTTTGATGAAAACTCACTGAAATCAAGCTGTAACTTCAAGTTTATGCATCTTTCTATGCTTTCAGGTTGAAACTTGACTGAAAACTCACTTTGAAGAAAAGTTATGGCATTTTTGTATCACAGGTCACAAATAGTGTTTTCTCAGCAAGAGAAGGCCAAAATGAACACTTCATGCAGAACTCCTGCATTTTGATGAAAATTCTCTGAAATCCACCTGTAACTTCAAGTTTATGCATCTTTCTATGCTTTCAGGTTGAAACTTGACTGAAAACTCACTTTGAACAAAAGTTATGGCATTTTTGTATCACAGGTCACAAATAGTGTCTTCTCAGCGAGAGAAGGCCAAAATGAACACTTCATGCAGAACTCCTGTATTTTGATGAAAACTCACTGAAATCAAGCTGTAACTTCAAGTTTATGCATCTTTCTATGCTTTCAGGTTGAAACTTGACTGAAAACTCACTTTGAACAAAAGTTATGGCATTTTTGTATCACAGGTCACAAATAGCGTTTTCTCAGCGAGAGAAGGCTAAAATGAACACTTCATGCAGAACTCCTGCATTTTGATGAAAACTCTCTGAAATCCACCTGTAACTTCAAGTTTATGCATCTTTCTATGCTTTCAGGTTGAAACTTGACTGAAAACTCAGTTTGAACAAAAGTTATGGCTGTTTTGTTTCACAGGTCACAAATAGCGTTTTCCCAGCGAGTGAAGGCCAAAATGAACACTACATGCAGCACTCCTGTATTTTGATGAAAACTCACTGAAATCAAGCTGTAACTTAGAGTTTATGCATCTTTCTATGCTTTCAGGTTGAAACTTGACTGAAAACTCACTTTGAACAAAAGTTATGGCATTTTTGTATCACAGGTCACAAATAGTGTTTTCTCAGCGAGAGAAGGCCAAAATGAACACTTCATGCAGAACTCCTGTATTTTGATGAAAACTCACTGAAATCAAGCTGTAACTTAGAGTTTATGCATCTTTCTATGCTTTCAGGTTGAAACTTGATTGAAAACTCACTTTGAACAAAAGTTATGGCTGTTTTATTTCAAAGGTCACAAATAGCGTTTTCTCAGCGAGAGAAGGCCAAAATGAACACTTCATGCAGCACTCCTGTATTTTGATGAAAACTCACTGAAATCAAGCTGTAACTTAGAGTTTATGCATCTTTGTATGCTTTCAGGTTGAAACTTGACTGAAAACTCACTTTTAAAAAAATTTATGCCATTTTTGTATCACAGGTCACAAATAGTGTTTTCTCAGCAAGAGAAGGCCAAAATGAACACTTCATGCAGAACTCCTGTATTTTGATGAAAACTCTCTGAAATCCACCTGTAACTTCAAGTTTATGCATCTTTCTATGCTTTCAGGTTGAAACTTGACTGAAAACTCACTTTGAAAAAAAGTTATGACTGTTTTTTTTCACAGGTCACAAATAGCGTTTTCTCAGCGAGTGAAGGCCAAAATGAACACTTCATGCAGAACTCCTGTATTTTGATGAAAACTCACTGAAATCAAGCTGTAACTTCAAGTTTATGCATCTTTCTATGCTTTCAGGTTGAAACTTGACTGAAAACTCACTTTGAAGAAAAGTTATGGCATTTTTTTTATCACAGGTCACAAATAGTGTTTTCTCAGCGAGAGAAGGCCAAAATGAACACTTCATGCAGAACTCCTGTATTTTGATGAAAACTCTCTGAAATCCACCTGTGACTTCAAGTTTATGCATCTTTCTATGCTTTCAGGTTGAAATTTGACTGAAAACTCACTTTGAACAAAAGTTATGACTGTTTTGTTTCACAGGTCACAAATAGCGTTTTCTCAGCGAGAGAAGGCCAAAATGAACACTTCATGCTGAACTCGTGTATTTTGATGAAAACTCACTGAAATCAAGCTGTAACTTAGAGTTTATGCATCTTTCTATGCTTTCAGGTTGAAACTTGACTGAAAACTCAGTTTGAACAAAAGTTATGGCTGTTTTGTTTCACAGGTCACAAATAGCGTTTTCCCAGCGAGAAAAGGCCAAAATGAACACTACATGCAGCACTCCTGTATTTTGATGAAAACTCACTGAAATCAAGCTGTAACTTAGAGTTTATGCATCTTTCTATGCTTTCAGGTTGAAACTTGACTGAAAACTCACTTTGAACAAAAGTTATGGCTGTTTTGTGTCACAGGTCACAAATAGCGTTTTCTCAGCGAGAGAAGGCCAAAATGAACACTTCATGCAGAATTCCTGTATTTTGATGAAAACTCACTGAAATCAAGCTGTAACTTAGAGTTTATGCATCTTTCTATGCTTTCAGGTTGAAACTTGATTGAAAACTCACTTTGAACAAAAGTTATGGCTGTTTTGTGTCACAGGTCACAAATAGCGTTTTCTCAGCGAGAGAAGGCCAAAATGAACACTTCATGCAGAACTCCTGTATTTTGATGAAAACTCACTGAAATCCACCTGTGACTTCAAGTTTATGCATCTTTCTATGCTTTCAGGTTGAAACTTGACTGAAAACTCACTTTGAACAAAAGTTATGACTGTTTTGTTTCACAGGTCACAAAAAGCTTTTTCTCAGCGAGAGAAGGCCAAAATGAACACTACATGCAGATCTCCTGTATTTTGATGAAAACTCACTGAAATCAAGCTGTAACTTCAAGTTTATGCATCTTTCTATGCTTTCAGGTTGAAACTTGACTGAAAACTCACTTTGAACAAAAGTTATGACTGTTTTGTTTCACAGGTCACAAATAGCGTTTTCTCAGCGAGAGAAGGCCAATATGAACACTTCATGCAGAACTCCTGTATTTTGATGAAAACTCACTGAAATCAAGCTGTAAATTAGAGTTTATGCATCTTTCTATGCTTTCAGGTTGAAACTTGACTGAAAACTCACTTTGAAGAAAAGTTATGGCATTTTTGTATCACAGGTCACAAATAGCGTTTTCTCAGCGAGAGAAGGCCAAAATGAACACTTCATGCAGAACTCCTGCATTTTGATGAAAACTCTCTGAAATCCACCTGTAACTTCAAGTTTATGCATCTTTCTATGCTTTCAGGTTGAAACTTGACTGAAAACTCAGTTTGAACAAAAGTTATGGCTGTTTTGTTTCACAGGTCACAAATAGCGTTTTCCCAGCGAGATAAGGCCAAAATGAACACTACATGCAGAACTCCTGTATTTTGATGAAAACTCACTGAAATCAAGCTGTAACTTAGAGTTTATGCATCTTTCTATGCTTTCAGGTTGAAACTTGATTGAAAACTCACTTTGAACAAAAGTTATGGCTGTTTTGTGTCACAGGTCACAAATAGCGTTTTCTCAGCGAGAGAAGGCCAAAATGAACACTTCATGCAGACCTCCTGTATTTTGATGAAAACTCACTGAAATCCACCTGTGACTTCAAGTTTATGCATCTTTCTATGCTTTCAGGTTGAAACTTGACTGAAAACTCACTTTGAACAAAAGTTATGACTGATTTGTTTCACAGGTCACAAATAGCATTTTCTCAACGAGAGAAGGCCAAAATGAACACTACATGCAGAACTCCTGTATTTTGATGAAAACTCACTGAAATCAAGCTGTAACTTCAAGTTAATGCATCTTTCTATGCTTTCAGGTTGAAACTTGACTGAAAACTCACTTTGAAGAAAAGTTATGGCATTTTTGTATCACAGGTCACAAATACTGTTTTCTCAGCGAGAGAAGGCCAAAATGAACACTTCATGCAGAACTCCTGCATTTTGATGAAAACTCTCTGAAATCCACCTGTAACTTCAAGTTTATGCATCTTTCTATGCTTTCAGGTTGAAACTTGACTGAAAACTCACTTTGAACAAAAGTTATGGCTGTTTTGTTTCACAGGTCACAAATAGCGTTTTCTCAGCGAGAGAAGGCCAAAATGAACACTTCATGCAGCACTCCTGTATTTTGATGAAAACTCACTGAAATCAAGCTGTAACTTCAAGTTTATGCATCTTTCTATGCTTTCAGGTTGAAACTTGACTGAAAACTCACTTTGAACAAAAGTTATGGCTGTTTTGTTTCACAGGTCACAAATAGCGTTTTCTCAGCGAGAGAAGGCCAAAATGAACACTTCATGCAGCACTCCTGTATTTTGATGAAAACTCACTGAAATCAAGCTGTAACTTAGAGTTTTTGCATCTTTCTATGCTTTCAGGTTGAAACTTGACTGAAAACTCACTTTGAACAAAAGTTATGGCTGTTTTGTGTCACAGGTCACAAATAGCGTTTTCTCAGCGAGAGAAGGCCAAAATGAATACTTCATGCAGAACTCCTGTATTTTGATGAAAACTCACTGAAATCAAGCTGTAACTTCAAGTTTATGCATCTTTCTATGCTTTCAGGTTGAAACTTGACTGAAAACTCACTTTGAACAAAAGTTATGGCTGTTTTGTTTCACAGGTCACAAATAGCGTTTTCTCAGCGAGAGAAGGCCAAAATGAACACTTCATGCAGCACTCCTGTATTTTGATGAAAACTCACTGAAATCAAGCTGTAACTTAGAGTTTATGCATCTTTCTATGCTTTCAGGTTGAAACTTGACTGAAAACTCACTTTGAAGAAAAGTTATGACTGTTTTGTTTCACAGGTCACAAATAGCGTTTTCTCAGCGAGAGAAGGCCAAAATGAAAACTTCATGCAGAACTCCTGTATTTTGATGAAAACTCACTGAAATCAAGCTGTAACTTCAAGTTTATGCATCTTTCTATGCTTTCAGGTTGAAACTTGACTGAAAACTCACTTTGAAGAAAAGTTATGGCATTTTTGTATCACAGGTCACAAATAGTGTTTTCTCAGCGAGAGAAGGCCAAAATGAACACTTCATGCAGAACTCCTGCATTTTGATGAAAATTCTCTGAAATCCACCTGTAACTTCAAGTTTATGCATCTTTCTATGCTTTCAGGTTGAAACTTGACTGAAAACTCACTTTGAACAAAGTTATGGCTGTTTTGTGTCATAGGTCACAAATAGCTTTTTCTCAGCGAGAGAAGGCCAAAATGAACACTTCATGCAGAACTCCTGTATTTTGATGAAAACTCTCTGAAATCCACCTGTAACTTCAAGTTTATGCATCTTTCTATGCTTTCAGGTTGAAACTTGACTGAAAACTCACTTTGAACAAAAGTTATGACTGTTTTATTTCACAAGTCACAAATAGCGTTTTCTCAGCGAGAGAAGGCCAAAAAGAATACTTCATGCAGCACTCCTGTATTTTGATAAAAACTCACTGAAATCAAGCTGTAACTTAGAGTTTATGCATCTTTCTATGCTTTCAGGTTGAAACTTGACTGAAAACTCACTTTGAACAAAAGTTATGGCTGTTTTGTTTCACAGGTCACAAATAGCGTTTTCTCAGCGAGAGAAGGCCAAAATGAACAATTCATGCAGCACTCCTGTATTTTGATGAAAACTCACTGAAATCAAGCTGTAACTGAGAGTTTATGCATCTTTCTATGCTTTCAGGTTGAAACTTGACTGAAAACTCACTTTGAAAAAAAGTTATGGCTGTTTTGTGTCACAGGTCACAAATAGCGTTTTCTCAGCGAGAGAAGGCCAAAATGAACACTTCATGCAGAACTCCTGTATTTTGATGAAAACTCACTGAAATCAAGCTGTAACTTAGAGTTTATGCATCTTTCTATGCTTTCAGGTTGAAACTTGACTGAAAACTCACTTTTAAAAAAAGTTATGGCATTTTTGTATCACAGGTCACAAATAGTGTTTTCTCAGCAAGACAAGGCCAAAATGAACACTTCATGCAGAACTCCTGTATTTTGATGAAAACTCACTGAAATCCACCTGTAACTTCAAGTTTATGCATCTTTCTATGCTTTCAGGTTGAAACTTGACTGAAAACTCACTTTTAAAAAAAGTTATGGCATTTTTGTGTCACAGGTCACAAATAGTGTTTTCTCAGCAAGACAAGGCCAAAATGAACACTTCATGCAGCACTCCTGTATTTTGATGAAAACTCACTGAAATCCACCTGTAACTTCAAGTTTATGCATCTTTCTATGCTTTCAGGTTGAAACTTGACTGAAAACTCACTTTGAAGAAAAGTTATGGCATTTTTGTATCACAGGTCACAAATAGTGTTTTCTCAGCGAGAGAAGGCCAAAATGAACACTTCATGCAGAACTCCTGCATTTTGATGAAAACTCTCTGAAATCCACCTGTAACTTCAAGTTAATGTATCTTTCTATGCTTTCAGGTTGAAACTTGACTGAAAACTCACTTTGAACAAAAGTTATGGCTGTTTTGTTTCACAGGTCACAAATTGTGTTTTCTCAGCGAGAGAAGGCCAAAATGAACACTTCATGCAGCACTCCTGTATTTTGATGAAAACTCACTGAAATCAAGCTGTAACTTAGAGTTTATACATCTTTCTATGCTTTCAGGTTGAAACTTGACTGAAAACTCACTTTGAACAAAAGTTATGGCTGTTTTGTGTCACACGTCACAAAAAGTGTTTTCTCAGCGAGAGAAGGCCAAAATGAACACTTCATGCAGAACTCCTGTATTTTGATGAAAACTCACTGAAATCAAGCTGTAACTTAGAGTTTATGCATCTTTATATGCTTTCAGGTTGAAACTTGACTGAAAACTCACTTTTAAAAAAAGTTATGCCATTTTTGTATCACAGGTCACAAATAGTGTTTTCTCAGCAAGAGAAGGCCAAAATGAACACTTCATGCAGAACTCCTGTATTTTGATGAAAACTCTCTGAAATCCACCTGTAACTTCAAGTTTATGCATCTTTCTATGCTTTCAGGTTGAAACTTGACTGAAAACTCACTTTGAACAAAAGTTATGGCATTATTGTATCACAGGTCACAAATAGCGTTTTCTCAGCGAGAGAAGGCCAAAATGAACACTTCATGCAGAACTCCTGTATTTTGATGAAAACTCACTGAAATCAAGCTGTAACTTCAAGTTTATGCATCTTTCTATGCTTTCAGGTTGAAACTTGACTGAAAACTCACTTTGAACAAAAGTTATGGCTGTTTTGTGTCACAGGTCACAAATAGCGTTTTCTCAGCGAGAGAAGGCCAAAATGAACACTTCATGCAGAATTCCTGTATTTTGATGAAAACTCACTGAAATCAAGCTGTAACTTAGAGTTTATGCATCTTTCTATGCTTTCAGGTTGAAACTTGATTGAAAACTCACTTTGAACAAAAGTTATGGCTGTTTTGTGTCACAGGTCACAAATAGCGTTTTCTCAGCGAGAGAAGGCCAAAATGAACACTTCATGCAGAACTCCTGTATTTTGATGAAAACTCACTGAAATCCACCTGTGACTTCAAGTTTATGCATCTTTCTATGCTTTCAGGTTGAAACTTGACTGAAAACTCACTTTGAACAAAAGTTATGACTGTTTTGTTTCACAGGTCACAAAAAGCTTTTTCTCAGCGAGAGAAGGCCAAAATGAACACTACATGCAGATCTCCTGTATTTTGATGAAAACTCACTGAAATCAAGCTGTAACTTCAAGTTTATGCATCTTTCTATGCTTTCAGGTTGAAACTTGACTGAAAACTCACTTTGAACAAAAGTTATGACTGTTTTGTTTCACAGGTCACAAATAGCGTTTTCTCAGCGAGAGAAGGCCAATATGAACACTTCATGCAGAACTCCTGTATTTTGATGAAAACTCACTGAAATCAAGCTGTAAATTAGAGTTTATGCATCTTTCTATGCTTTCAGGTTGAAACTTGACTGAAAACTCACTTTGAAGAAAAGTTATGGCATTTTTGTATCACAGGTCACAAATAGCGTTTTCTCAGCGAGAGAAGGCCAAAATGAACACTTCATGCAGAACTCCTGCATTTTGATGAAAACTCTCTGAAATCCACCTGTAACTTCAAGTTTATGCATCTTTCTATGCTTTCAGGTTGAAACTTGACTGAAAACTCAGTTTGAACAAAAGTTATGGCTGTTTTGTTTCACAGGTCACAAATAGCGTTTTCCCAGCGAGATAAGGCCAAAATGAACACTACATGCAGAACTCCTGTATTTTGATGAAAACTCACTGAAATCAAGCTGTAACTTAGAGTTTATGCATCTTTCTATGCTTTCAGGTTGAAACTTGATTGAAAACTCACTTTGAACAAAAGTTATGGCTGTTTTGTGTCACAGGTCACAAATAGCGTTTTCTCAGCGAGAGAAGGCCAAAATGAACACTTCATGCAGACCTCCTGTATTTTGATGAAAACTCACTGAAATCCACCTGTGACTTCAAGTTTATGCATCTTTCTATGCTTTCAGGTTGAAACTTGACTGAAAACTCACTTTGAACAAAAGTTATGACTGATTTGTTTCACAGGTCACAAATAGCATTTTCTCAACGAGAGAAGGCCAAAATGAACACTACATGCAGAACTCCTGTATTTTGATGAAAACTCACTGAAATCAAGCTGTAACTTCAAGTTAATGCATCTTTCTATGCTTTCAGGTTGAAACTTGACTGAAAACTCACTTTGAAGAAAAGTTATGGCATTTTTGTATCACAGGTCACAAATACTGTTTTCTCAGCGAGAGAAGGCCAAAATGAACACTTCATGCAGAACTCCTGCATTTTGATGAAAACTCTCTGAAATCCACCTGTAACTTCAAGTTTATGCATCTTTCTATGCTTTCAGGTTGAAACTTGACTGAAAACTCACTTTGAACAAAAGTTATGGCTGTTTTGTTTCACAGGTCACAAATAGCGTTTTCTCAGCGAGAGAAGGCCAAAATGAACACTTCATGCAGCACTCCTGTATTTTGATGAAAACTCACTGAAATCAAGCTGTAACTTCAAGTTTATGCATCTTTCTATGCTTTCAGGTTGAAACTTGACTGAAAACTCACTTTGAACAAAAGTTATGGCTGTTTTGTTTCACAGGTCACAAATAGCGTTTTCTCAGCGAGAGAAGGCCAAAATGAACACTTCATGCAGCACTCCTGTATTTTGATGAAAACTCACTGAAATCAAGCTGTAACTTAGAGTTTTTGCATCTTTCTATGCTTTCAGGTTGAAACTTGACTGAAAACTCACTTTGAACAAAAGTTATGGCTGTTTTGTGTCACAGGTCACAAATAGCGTTTTCTCAGCGAGAGAAGGCCAAAATGAATACTTCATGCAGAACTCCTGTATTTTGATGAAAACTCACTGAAATCAAGCTGTAACTTCAAGTTTATGCATCTTTCTATGCTTTCAGGTTGAAACTTGACTGAAAACTCACTTTGAACAAAAGTTATGGCTGTTTTGTTTCACAGGTCACAAATAGCGTTTTCTCAGCGAGAGAAGGCCAAAATGAACACTTCATGCAGCACTCCTGTATTTTGATGAAAACTCACTGAAATCAAGCTGTAACTTAGAGTTTATGCATCTTTCTATGCTTTCAGGTTGAAACTTGACTGAAAACTCACTTTGAAGAAAAGTTATGACTGTTTTGTTTCACAGGTCACAAATAGCGTTTTCTCAGCGAGAGAAGGCCAAAATGAAAACTTCATGCAGAACTCCTGTATTTTGATGAAAACTCACTGAAATCAAGCTGTAACTTCAAGTTTATGCATCTTTCTATGCTTTCAGGTTGAAACTTGACTGAAAACTCACTTTGAAGAAAAGTTATGGCATTTTTGTATCACAGGTCACAAATAGTGTTTTCTCAGCGAGAGAAGGCCAAAATGAACACTTCATGCAGAACTCCTGCATTTTGATGAAAATTCTCTGAAATCCACCTGTAACTTCAAGTTTATGCATCTTTCTATGCTTTCAGGTTGAAACTTGACTGAAAACTCACTTTGAACAAAGTTATGGCTGTTTTGTGTCATAGGTCACAAATAGCTTTTTCTCAGCGAGAGAAGGCCAAAATGAACACTTCATGCAGAACTCCTGTATTTTGATGAAAACTCTCTGAAATCCACCTGTAACTTCAAGTTTATGCATCTTTCTATGCTTTCAGGTTGAAACTTGACTGAAAACTCACTTTGAACAAAAGTTATGACTGTTTTATTTCACAAGTCACAAATAGCGTTTTCTCAGCGAGAGAAGGCCAAAAAGAATACTTCATGCAGCACTCCTGTATTTTGATAAAAACTCACTGAAATCAAGCTGTAACTTAGAGTTTATGCATCTTTCTATGCTTTCAGGTTGAAACTTGACTGAAAACTCACTTTGAACAAAAGTTATGGCTGTTTTGTTTCACAGGTCACAAATAGCGTTTTCTCAGCGAGAGAAGGCCAAAATGAACAATTCATGCAGCACTCCTGTATTTTGATGAAAACTCACTGAAATCAAGCTGTAACTGAGAGTTTATGCATCTTTCTATGCTTTCAGGTTGAAACTTGACTGAAAACTCACTTTGAAAAAAAGTTATGGCTGTTTTGTGTCACAGGTCACAAATAGCGTTTTCTCAGCGAGAGAAGGCCAAAATGAACACTTCATGCAGAACTCCTGTATTTTGATGAAAACTCACTGAAATCAAGCTGTAACTTAGAGTTTATGCATCTTTCTATGCTTTCAGGTTGAAACTTGACTGAAAACTCACTTTTAAAAAAAGTTATGGCATTTTTGTATCACAGGTCACAAATAGTGTTTTCTCAGCAAGACAAGGCCAAAATGAACACTTCATGCAGAACTCCTGTATTTTGATGAAAACTCACTGAAATCCACCTGTAACTTCAAGTTTATGCATCTTTCTATGCTTTCAGGTTGAAACTTGACTGAAAACTCACTTTTAAAAAAAGTTATGGCATTTTTGTGTCACAGGTCACAAATAGTGTTTTCTCAGCAAGACAAGGCCAAAATGAACACTTCATGCAGCACTCCTGTATTTTGATGAAAACTCACTGAAATCCACCTGTAACTTCAAGTTTATGCATCTTTCTATGCTTTCAGGTTGAAACTTGACTGAAAACTCACTTTGAAGAAAAGTTATGGCATTTTTGTATCACAGGTCACAAATAGTGTTTTCTCAGCGAGAGAAGGCCAAAATGAACACTTCATGCAGAACTCCTGCATTTTGATGAAAACTCTCTGAAATCCACCTGTAACTTCAAGTTAATGTATCTTTCTATGCTTTCAGGTTGAAACTTGACTGAAAACTCACTTTGAACAAAAGTTATGGCTGTTTTGTTTCACAGGTCACAAATTGTGTTTTCTCAGCGAGAGAAGGCCAAAATGAACACTTCATGCAGCACTCCTGTATTTTGATGAAAACTCACTGAAATCAAGCTGTAACTTAGAGTTTATACATCTTTCTATGCTTTCAGGTTGAAACTTGACTGAAAACTCACTTTGAACAAAAGTTATGGCTGTTTTGTGTCACACGTCACAAAAAGTGTTTTCTCAGCGAGAGAAGGCCAAAATGAACACTTCATGCAGAACTCCTGTATTTTGATGAAAACTCACTGAAATCAAGCTGTAACTTAGAGTTTATGCATCTTTATATGCTTTCAGGTTGAAACTTGACTGAAAACTCACTTTTAAAAAAAGTTATGCCATTTTTGTATCACAGGTCACAAATAGTGTTTTCTCAGCAAGAGAAGGCCAAAATGAACACTTCATGCAGAACTCCTGTATTTTGATGAAAACTCTCTGAAATCCACCTGTAACTTCAAGTTTATGCATCTTTCTATGCTTTCAGGTTGAAACTTGACTGAAAACTCACTTTGAACAAAAGTTATGGCATTATTGTATCACAGGTCACAAATAGCGTTTTCTCAGCGAGAGAAGGCCAAAATGAACACTTCATGCAGAACTCCTGTATTTTGATGAAAACTCACTGAAATCAAGCTGTAACTTCAAGTTTATGCATCTTTCTATGCTTTCAGGTTGAAACTTGACTGAAAACTCACTTTGAAGAAAATTTATGGCATTTTTGTATCACAGGTCACAAATAGCTTTTTCTCAGCGAGAGAAGGCCAAAATGAACACTTCATGCAGAACTCCTGCATTTTGATGAAAACTCTCTGAAATCCACCTGTAACTTCAAGTTTATGCATCTTTCTATGCTTTCAGGTTGAAACTTGACTGAAAACTCACTTTGAACAAAAGTTTTGACTGTTTTGTTTCACAGGTCACAAATAGCGTTTTCTCAGCGAGAGAAGGCCAAAATTAACACTTCAGGCAGAACTCCTGTATTTTGATGAAAACTTACTGAAATCAAGCTGTAACTTCAAGTTTATGCATCTTTCTATGCTTTCAGGTTGAAACTTGACTGAAAACTCACTTTGAAGAAAAGTTATAGCATTTTATTTATCTCAGGTCACAAATAGTGTTTTCTCAGCGAGAGAAGGCCAAAATGAACACTTCATGCAGAACTCCTGTATTTTGATGAAAACTCTCTGAAATCCACCTGTAACTTCAAGTTTATGCATCTTTCTATGCTTTCAGGTTGAAACTTGACTGAAAACTCACTTTGAACAAAAGTTATGACTGTTTTGTTTCACAGGTCACAAATAGCGTTTTCTCAGCGAGAGAAGGCCAAAATGAACACTTCATGCAGCACTCCTGTATTTTGATGAAAACTCACTGAAATCAAGCTGTAACTTAGAGTTTATGCATCTTTCTATGCTTTCAGGTTGAAACTTGACTGAAAACTCACTTTGAAAAAAAGTTATGGCTGTTTTGTGTCACAGGTCACAAATAGCGTTTTCTCAGCGAGAGAAGGCCAAAATGAACACTTCATGCAGAACTCCTGTATTTTGATGAAAACTCACTGAAATCAAGCTGTGACTTCAAGTTTATGCATCTTTCTATGCTTTCAGGTTGAAACTTGACTGAAAACTCACTTTGAACAAAAGTTATGGCTGTTTTGTTTCACAGGTCACAAATAGCGTTTTCTCAGCGAGAGAAGGCCAAAATGAACACTTCATGCAGCACTCCTGTATTTTGATGAAAACTCACTGAAATCAAGCTGTAACTTAGAGTTTATTCATCTTTCTATGCTTTCAGGTTGAAACTTGACTGAAAACTCACTTTGAACAAAAGTTATGGCTGTTTTGTGTCACACGTCACAAATAGCTTTTTCTCAGCGAGAGAAGGCAAAAATGAACACTTCATGCTGAACTCCTGTATTTTGATGAAAACTCACTGAAATCAAGCTGTAACTGAGAGTTTATGCATCTTTCTATGCTTTCAGGTTGAAACTTGACTGAAAACTCACTTTAAAAAAAAGTAATGTCATTTTTGTATCACAGGTCACAAATAGTGTTTTCTCAGCAAGAGAAGGCCAAAATGAACACTTCATGCAGAACTCCTGTATTTTGATGAAAACTCTCTGAAATCCACCTGTATCTTCAAGTTTATGCATCTTTCTATGCTTTCAGGTTGAAACTTGACTGAAAACTCACTTTGAACAAAAGTTATGACTCTGTTGTTTCACAGGTCACAAATAGCGTTTTCTCAGCGAGAGAAGGCCAAAATGAAAACTTCATGCAGAACTCCTGTATTTTGATGAAAACTCACTGAAATCAAGCTGTAACTGAGAGTTTATGCATCTTTCTATGCTTTCAGGTTGAAACTTGACTGAAAACTCACTTTAAAAAAAAGTTATGGCATTTTTGTATCACAGGTCACAAATAGCGTTTTCTCAGCGAGAGAAGGCCAAAATGAACACTTCATGCAGAACTCCTGCATTTTGATGAAAACTCTCTGAAATCCACCTGTAACTTCAAGTTCATGCATCTTTCTATGCTTTCAGGTTGAAACTTGACTGAAAACTCACTTTGAACAAAAGTTATGGCTGTTTTGTTTCACAGGTCAAAAATAGCGTTTTCTCAGCGAGAGAAGGCCAAAATGAACACTTCATGCAGCACTCCTGTATTTTGATGAAAACTCACTGAAATCAAGCTGTAACTTAGAGTTTATTCATCTTTCTATGCTTTCAGGTTGAAACTTGACTGAAAACTCACTTTGAACAAAAGTTATGGCTGTTTTGTGTCACACGTCACAAATAGCTTTTTCTCAGCGAGAGAAGGCCAAAATGAACACTTCATGCTGAACTCCTGTATTTTGATGAAAACTCACTGAAATCAAGCTGTAACTGAGAGTTTATGCATCTTTCTATGCTTTCAGGTTGAAACTTGACTGAAAACTCACTTTAAAAAAAAGTTATGGCATTTTTGTATCACAGGTCACAAATAGTGTTTTCTCAGCAAGAGAAGGCCAAAATGAACACTTCATGCAGAACTCCAGTATTTTGATGAAAACTCTCTGAAATCCACCTGTATCTTCAAGTTTATGAATCTTTCTATGCTTTCAGGTTGAAACTTGACTGAAAACTCACTTTGAACAAAAGTTATGACTCTTTTGTTTCACAGGTCACAAATAGCGTTTTCTCAGCGAGAGAAGGCCAAAATGAAAACTTCATGCAGAACTCCTGTATTTTGATGAAAACTCACTGAAATCAAGCTGTAACTTCAAGTTTATGCATCTTTCTATGCTTTCAGGTTGAAACTTGACTGAAAACTCACTTTGAAGAAAAGTTATGGCATTTTTGTATCACAGGTCACAAATAGTGTTTTCTCAGCGAGAGAAGGCCAAAATGAACACTTCATGCAGAACTCCTGCATTTTGATGAAAACTCTCTGAAATCCACCTGTAACTTCAAGTTTTTGCATCTTTCTATGCTTTCAGGTTGAAACTTGACTGAAAACTCACTTTGAACAAAGTTATGGCTGTTTTGTGTCATAGGTCACAAATAGCTTTTTCTCATCGAGAGAAGGCCAAAATGAACACTTCATGCAGAACTCCTGTATTTTGATGAAAACTCTCTGAAATCCACCTGTAACTTCAAGTTTATGCATCTTTCTATGCTTTCAGGTTGAAACTTGACTGAAAACTCACTTTGAACAAAAGTTATGACTGTTTTGTTTCACAGGTCACAAATAGCGTTTTCTCAGCGAGAGAGGGCCAAAATGAACACTTCATGCAGAACTCCTGTATTTTGATGAAAACTCACTGAAATCAAGCTGTGACTTCAAGTTTATGCATCTTTCTATGCTTTCAGGTTGAAACTTGACTGAAAACTCACTTTGAACAAAAGTTATGGCTGTTTTGTGTCACACGTCACAAATAGCGTTTTCTCAGTGAGAGAAGGCCAAAATGAACACTTCATGCAGAACTCCTGTATTTTGATGAAAACTCACTGAAATCAAGCTGTAACTTCAAGTTTATGCATCTTTCTATGCTTTCAGGTTGAAACTTGACTGAAAACTCACTTTGAAGAAAAGTTATGGCATTTTTGTATCACAGGTCACAAATAGTGCTTTCTCAGCGAGAGAAGGCCAAAATGAACACTTCATGCAGAACTCCTGCATTTTGATGAAAACTCTCTGAAATCCACCTGTAACTTAGAGTTTATGCATCTTTCTATGCTTTCAGGTTGAAACTTGACTGAAAACTTACTTTGAACAAAAGTTATGGCTGTTTTGTGTCACAGGTCACAAATAGCGTTTTCTCAGCGAGACAAGGCCAAAGTGAACACTTCATGCAGAACTCCTGTATTTTGATGAAAACTCTCTGAAATCCACCTGTAACTTCAAGTTTATGCATCTTTCTATGCTTTCAGGTTGAAACTTGACTGAAAACTCACTTTGAACAAAAGTTATGGCTGTTTTGTGTCATAGGTCACAAATAGCGTTTTCTCAGCGAGAGAAGGCCAAAATGAACACTTCATGCAGCACTCCTGTATTTTGATGAAAACTCACTGAAATCAAGCTGTAACTTAGAGTTTATGCATCTTTCTATGCTTTCAGGTTGAAACTTGATTGAAAACTCACTTTGAACAAAAGTTATGGCTGTTTTATGTCACAGGTCACAAATAGCGTTTTCTCAGCGAGAGAAGGCCAAAATAAACACTTCATGCAGAACTCCTGTATTTTGATGAAAACTCACTGAAATCCACCTGTGACTTCAAGTTTATGCATCTTTCTATGCTTTCAGGTTGATACTTGACTGAAAACTCACTTTGAACAAAAGTTATGGCTGTTTTGTTTCACAGGTCACAAATCGCGTTTTCTCAGCGAGAGAAGGCCAAAATGAACACTTCATGCAGCACTCCTGTATTTTGATGAAAACTCACTGAAATCAAGCTGTAACTTAGAGTTTATACATCTTTCGATGCTTTCAGGTTGAAACTTGACTGAAAACTCACTTTGAAGAAAAGTTATAGCATTTTTTTTATCGCAGGTCACAAATAGTGTTTTCTCAGCGAGAGAAGGCAAAAATGAAAACTTCATGCAGAACTCCTGTATTTTGATGAAAACTCCCAGAAATCCACCTGTAACTTCAAGTTTATACATCTTTCTATGCTTTCAGGTTGAAACTTGACTGAAAACTCACTTTGAACAAAAGTTATGACTTTTGTTTCACAGGTCACAAATAGCGTTTTCTCAGCGAGAGAAGGCCAATATGAACACTTCATGCAGAACTCCTGTATTTTGATGAAAACTCACTGAAATCAAGCTGTAACTTAGAGTTTATGCATCTTTCTATGCTTTCAGGTTGAAACTTGACTGAAAACTCACTTTGAACAAAAGTTATGGCTGTTTTGTGTCATAGGTCACAAATAGCGTTTTCTCAGCGAGAGAAGGCCAAAATGAACACTTCATGCAGCACTCCTGTATTTTGATGAAAACTCACTGAAATCAAGCTGTAACTTAGAGTTTATGCATCTTTCTATGCTTTCAGGTTGAAACTTGATTGAAAACTCACTTTGAACAAAAGTTATGGCTGTTTTATGTCACAGGTCACAAATAGCGTTTTCTCAGCGAGAGAAGGCCAAAATGAACACTTCATGCAGAACTCCTGTATTTTGATGAAAACTCACTGAAATCCACCTGTGACTTCAAGTTTATGCATCTTTCTATGCTTTCAGGTTGATACTTGACTGAAAACTCACTTTGAACAAAAGTTATGGCTGTTTTGTTTCACAGGTCACAAATCGCGTTTTCTCAGCGAGAGAAGGCCAAAATGAACACTACATGCAGCACTCCTGTATTTTGATGAAAACTCACTGAAATCAAGCTGTAACTTAGAGTTTATACATCTTTCTATGCTTTCAGGTTGAAACTTGACTGAAAACTCACTTTGAACCAAAGTTATGGCATTTTTGTGTCTCAGGTCACAAATAGTGTTTTCTCAGCGAGAGAAGGCCAAAATGAACACTTCATGCAGAACTCCTGTATTTTGATGAAAACTCTCTGAAATCCACCTGTAACTTCAAGTTTATGAATCTTTCTATGCTTTCAGGTTGAAACTTGACTGAAAACTCACTTTGAACAAAAGTGATGGCTGTTTTGTATCACAGGTCACAAATAGTGTTTTTTCAGCGAGAGAATGTCAAAATGAACACTTCATGCAGAACTCCTGTATTTTGAGGAAAACTCACTGAAATCTAGTTGTAACTTCAAGTTTATGCATCTTTCTATGTTTTCAGGTTGAAACTTGACTGAAAACTCACTTTGAACAAAAGTTATGGCTGTTTTGTGTCACACGTCACAAATAGCGTTTTCTCAGCGAGAGAAGGCCAAAATGAACACTTCATGCAGATCTCCTGTATTTTGATGAAAACTCACTGAAATCAAGCTGTAACTTAGAGTTTATGCATCTTTCTATGCTTTCAGGTTGAAACTTGACTGAAAACTCACTTTGAACAAAAGTTATGGCTGTTTTTTGTCACAGGTCACAAATAGCGTTTTCTCAGCGAGAGAAGGCCAAAATGAACACTTCATGCAGAACTCCTGTATTTTGATGAAAACTCACTGAAATCAAGCTGTAACTTAGAGTTTATGCATCTTTCTATGCTTTCAGGTTGAAACTTGACTGAAAACTCACTTTTAAAAAAAGTTATGGCATTTTTGTATCACAGGTCACAAATACTGTTTTCTCAGCGAGAGAAGGCCAAAATGAACACTTCATGCAGAACTCCTGTATTTTGATGAAAACTCTCTGAAATCCACCTGTAACCTCAAGTTTATGAATCTTTCTATGCTTTCAGGTTGAAACTTGACTGAAAACTCACTTTGAACAAAAGTTATGACTGTTTTGTTTCACAGGTCACAAATAGCGTTTTCTCAGCGAGAGAAGGCCAAAATGAACACTTCATGCAGAACTCCTGTATTTTGATGAAAACTCACTGAAATCAAGCTGTAACTTCAAGTTTATGCATCTTTCTATGCTTTCAGGTTGAAACTTGACTGAAAACTCACTTTGAAGAAAAGTTATGGCATTTTTGTATCACAGGTCACAAATAGTGTTTTCTCAGCAAGAGAAGGCCAAAATGAACACTTCATGCAGATCTCCTGTATTTTGATGAAAACTCACTGAAAGCAAGCTGTAACTTAGAGTTTATGCATCTTTCTATGCTTTCAGGTTGAAACTTGACTGAAAACTCACTTTGAACAAAAGTTATGGCATTTTTGTATCACAGGTCACAAATAGTGTTTTCTCAGCAAGAGAAGGCCAAAATGAACACTTCATGCAGAACTCCTGTATTTTGATGAAAACTCTCTGAAATCCACCTGTAACTTCAAGTTTATGCATCTTTCTATGCTTTCAGGTTGAAACTTGACTGAAAACTCACTTTGAACAAAAGTGATGGCTGTTTTGTATCACAGGTCACAAATAGTGTTTTTTCAGCGAGAGAATGTCAAAATGAACACTTCATGCAGAACTCCTGTATTTTGAGGAAAACTCACTGAAATCTAGTTGTAACTTCAAGTTTATGCATCTTTCTATGTTATCAGGTTGAAACTTGACTGAAAACTCACTTTGAACAAAAGTTATGGCTGTTTTGTGTCACACGTCACAAATAGCGTTTTCTCAGCGAGAGAAGGCCAAAATGAACACTTCATGCAGATCTCCTGTATTTTGATGAAAACTCACTGAAATCAAGCTGTAACTTAGAGTTTATGCATCTTTCTATGCTTTCAGGTTGAAACTTGACTGAAAACTCACTTTGAACAAAAGTTATGGCTGTTTTTTGTCACAGGTCACAAATAGCGTTTTCTCAGCGAGAGAAGGCCAAAATGAACACTTCATGCAGAACTCCTGTATTTTATGAAAACTCACTGAAATCAAGCTGTAACTTAGAGTTTATGCATCTTTCTATGCTTTCAGGTTGAAACTTGACTGAAAACTCACTTTTAAAAAAAGTTATGGCATTTTTGTATCACAGGTCACAAATACTGTTTTCTCAGCGAGAGAAGGCCAAAATGAACACTTCATGCAGAACTCCTGTATTTTGATGAAAACTCTCTGAAATCCACCTGTAACCTCAAGTTTATGAATCTTTCTATGCTTTCAGGTTGAAACTTGACTGAAAACTCACTTTGAACAAAAGTTATGACTGTTTTGTTTCACAGGTCACAAATAGCGTTTTCTCAGCGAGAGAAGGCCAAAATGAACACTTCATGCAGAACTCCTGTATTTTGATGAAAACTCACTGAAATCAAGCTGTAACTTCAAGTTTATGCATCTTTCTATGCTTTCAGGTTGAAACTTGACTGAAAACTCACTTTGAAGAAAAGTTATGGCATTTTTGTATCACAGGTCACAAATAGTGTTTTCTCAGCAAGAGAAGGCCAAAATGAAATCTTCATGCAGAACTCCTGTATTTTGATGAAAACTCTCTGAAATCCACCTGTAACTTCAAGTTTATGCATCTTTCTATGCTTTCAGGTTGAAACTTGACTGAAAACTCACTTTGAACAAAAGTTATGACTGTTTTGTTTCACAGGTCACAAATGGCGTTTTCTCAGCGAGAGAAGGCCAAAATGAACACTTCATGCAGAACTCCTGTATTTTGATGAAAACTCTCTGAAATCAAGCTGTAACTTAGAGTTTATGCATCTTTCTATGCTTTCAGGTTGAAACTTGATTGAAAACTCACTTTGAACAAAAGTTATGACTGTTTTGTGTCACAGGTCACAAAAAGCGTTTTCTCAGCGAGAGAAGGCCAAAATGAACACTTCATGCAGATCTCCTGTATTTTGATGAAAACTCACTGAAATCAAGCTGTAACTTAGAGTTTATGCATCTTTCTATGCTTTCAGGTTGAAACTTGACTGAAAACTCACTTTGAACAAGAGTTATGGCTGTTTTGTGTCACAGGTCACAAATAGCGTTTTCTCAGCGAGAGAAGGCCAAAATGAACACTTCATGAAGAACTCCTGTATTTTGATGAAAACTCACTGAAATCAAGCTGTAACTTAGAGTTTATGCATCTTTCTATGCTTTCAGGTTGAAACTTGACTGAAAACTCACTTTGAAGAAAAGTTATGGCATTTTTGTATCACAGGTCACAAATAGTGTTTTCTCAGCAAGAGAAGGCCAAAATGAACACTTCATGCAGAACTCCTGTATTTTGATGAAAACTCTCTGAAATCCACCTGTAACTTAGAGTTTATGCATCTTTCTATGCTTTCAGGTTGAAACTTGACTGAAAACTCACTTTGAACAAAAGTTATGACTGTTTTGTTTCACAGGTCACAAATAGCGTTTTCTCAGCGAGAGAAGGCCAAAATGAACACTTCATGCAGAACTCCTATATTTTGATGAAAACTCACTGAAATCAAGCTGTAACTTCAAGTTTATGCATCTTTCTATGCTTTCAGGTTGAAACTTGACTGAAAACTCACTTTGAACAAAAGTTATGACTGTTTTGTGTCACACGTCACAAATAGCGTTTTCTCAGCGAGAGAAGGCCAAAATGAACACTTCATGCAGAACTCCTGTATTTTGATGAAAACTCTCTAAAATCCACCTGTAACTTCAAGTTTATTCATCTTTCTATGCTTTCAGGTTGAAACTTGACTGAAAATTCACTTTGAACAAAAGTTATGACTTTTTTGTTTCACAGGTCACAAATAGCGTTTTCTTAGCAAGAGAAGGCCAAAGTGAACACTTCATGCAGAACTCCTGTATTTTGATGAAAACTCTCTGAAATCCACCTGTAACTTCAAGTTTATGCATCTTTCTATGCTTTCAGGTTGAAACTTGACTGAAAACTCACTTTGAACAAAAGTTATGGCTGTTTTGTGTCATAGGTCACAAATAGCGTTTTTTCAGCGAGAGAAGGCCAAAATGAAATCTTCATGCAGAACTCCTGTATTTTGATGAAAACTCTCTGAAATCCACCTGTAACTTCAAGTTTATGCATCTTTCTATGCTTTCAGGTTCAAACTTGACTGAAAACTCACTTTGAACAAAAGTTATGACTGTTTTGTTTCACAGGTCATAAATAGCGTTTTCTCAGCGAGAGAAGGCGAAAAATGAACACTTCATGCAGCACTCCTGTATTTTGATGAAAACTCACTGAAATCAAGCTGTAACTTAGAGTTTATGCATCTTTCTATTCTTTCAGGTTGAAACTTGATTGAAAACTCACTTTGAACAAAAGTTATGGCTGTTTTGTGTCACAGGTCACAAATAGCGTTTTCTCAGCGAGAGAAGGCCAAAATGAACACTTCATGCAGAACTCCTGTATTTTGATGAAAACTCTCTGAAATCCACCTGTAACTTCAAGTTTATGCATCTTTCTATGCTTTCAGGTTGAAACTTGACTGAAAACTCACTTTGAACAAAAGTTATGACTGTTTTGTTTCACAGGTCACAAATAGCGTTTTCTCAGCGAGAGAAGGCCAAAATGAACACTTCATGCAGAACTCCTGTATTTTGATGAAAACTCTCTGAAATCAAGCTGTAACTTAGAGTTTATGCATCTTTCTATGTTTTCAGGTTGAAACTTGATTGAAAACTCACTTTGAACAAAAGTTATGGCTGTTTTGTGTCACAGGTCACAAAAAGCGTTTTCTCAGCGAGAGAAGGCCAAAATGAACACTTCATGCAGATCTCCTGTATTTTGATGAAAACTCACTGAAAGCAAGCTGTAACTTAGAGTTTATGCATCTTTCTATGCTTTCAGGTTGAAACTTGACTGAAAACTCACTTTGAACAAGAGTTATGGCTGTTTTGTGTCACAGGTCACAAATAGCGTTTTCTCAGCGAGAGAAGGCCAAAATGAACACTTCATGCAGAACTCCTGTATTTTGATGAAAACTCACTGAAATCAAGCTGTAACTTAGAGTTTATGCATCTTTCTATGCTTTCAGGTTGAAACTTGACTGAAAACTCACTTTGAACAAAAGTTATGGCATTTTTGTATCACAGGTCACAAATAGTGTTTTCTCAGCAAGAGAAGGCCAAAATGAACACTTCATGCAGAACTCCTGTATTTTGATGAAAACTCTCTGAAATCCACCTGTAACTTCAAGTTTATGCATCTTTCTATGCTTTCAGGTTGAAACTTGACTGAAAACTCACTTTGAACAAAAGTTATGACTGTTTTGTTTCACAGGTCACAAATAGCGTTTTCTCAGCGAGAGAAGGCCAAAATGAACACTTCATGCAGAACTCCTGCATTTTGATGAAAACTCACTGAAATCAAGCTGTAACTTCAAGTTTATGCATCTTTCTATGCTTTCAGGTTGAAACTTGACTGAAAACTCACTTTGAACAAAAGTTATGACTGTTTTGTGTCACACGTCACAAATAGCGTTTTCTCAGCGAGAGAAGGCCAAAATGAACACTTCATGCAGAACTCCAGTATTTTGATGAAAACTCTCTGAAATCCACCTGTAACTTCAAGTTTATTCATCTTTCTATGCTTTCAGGTTGAAACTTGACTGAAAATTCACTTTGAACAAAAGTTATGACTTTTTTGTTTCACAGGTCACAAATAGCGTTTTCTTAGCGAGAGAATGCCAAAGTGAACACTTCATGCAGAACTCCTGTATTTTGATGAAAACTCTCTGAAATCCACCTGTAACTTCAAGTTTATGCATCTTTCTATGCTTTCAGGTTGAAACTTGACTGAAAACTCACTTTGAACAAAAGTTATGGCTGTTTTGTGTCATAGGTCACAAATAGCGTTTTTTCAGCGAGAGTAGGCCAAAATGAACACTTCATGCAGAACTCCTGTATTTTGATGAAAACTCTCTGAAATCCACCTGTAACTTCAAGTTTATGCATCTTTCTATGCTTTCAGGTTCAAACTTGACTGAAAACTCACTTTGAACAAAAGTTATGACTTTTTTGTTTCACAGGTCACAAATAGCGTTTTCTTAGCAAGAGAAGGCCAAAGTGAACACTTCATGCAGAACTCCTGTATTTTAATGAAAACTCACTGAAATCAAGCTGTAACTTCAAGTTTATGCATCTTTCTATGCTTTCAGGTTGAAACTTGACTGAAAACTCACTTTGAACAAAAGTTATGACTGTTTTGTGTCACACGTCACAAATAGCGTTTTCTCAGCGAGAGAAGGCCAAAATGAACACTTCATGCAGAACTCCTGTATTTAAATGAAAACTCACTTAAATCAAGCTGTAACTTAGAGTTTATGCATCTTTCTATTCTTTCAGGTTGAAACTTGATTGAAAACTCACTTTGAACAAAAGTTATGGCTGTTATGTGTCACAGGTCACAAATAGCGTTTTCTCAGCGAGAGAAGGCCAAAATGAACACTTCATGCAGAACTCCTGTATTTTGATGAAAACTCACTGAAATCAAGCTGTAACTTAGAGTTTATGCATCTTTCTATGCTTTCAGGTTGAAACTTGACTGAAAACTCACTTTTAAAAAAAGTTATGGCATTTTTGTATCACAGGTCACAAATACTGTTTTCTCAGCGAGAGAAGGCCAAAATGAACACTTCATGCAGAACTCCTGTATTTTGATGAAAACTCACTGAAATCCACCTGTAACTTAGAGTTTATGCATCTTTCTATGCTTTCAGGTTGAAACTTGACTGAAAACTCACTTTGAACAAAAGTTATGGCTGTTTTGTGTCACAGGTCACAAATAGCGTTTTCTCAGCGAGAGAAGGCCAAAATGAACACTTCATGCAGAACTCCTGTATTTTGATGAAAACTCACTGAAATCAAGCTGTAACTTAGAGTTTATGCATCTTTCTATGCTTTCAGGTTGAAACTTGACTGAAAACTCACTTTTAAAAAAAGTTATGGCATTTTTGTATCACAGGTCACAAATAGCGTTTTCTCAGCGAGAGAAGGCCAAAATGAACACTTCATGCAGAACTCCTGTATTTTGATGAAAACTCACTGAAATCAAGCTGTAACTTCAAGTTTATGCATCTTTCTATGCTTTCAGGTTGAAACTTGACTGAAAACTCACTTTGAACAAAAGTTATGACTGTTTTGTGTCACACGTCACAAATAGCGTTTTCTCAGCGAGAGAAGGCCAAAATGAACACTTCATGCAGAACTCCAGTATTTTGATGAAAACTCTCTGAAATCCACCTGTAACTTCAAGTTTATTCATCTTTCTATGCTTTCAGGTTGAAACTTGACTGAAAATTCACTTTGAACAAAAGTTATGACTTTTTTGTTTCACAGGTCACAAATAGCGTTTTCTTAGCGAGAGAATGCCAAAGTGAACACTTCATGCAGAACTCCTGTATTTTGATGAAAACTCTCTGAAATCCACCTGTAACTTCAAGTTTATGCATCTTTCTATGCTTTCAGGTTGAAACTTGACTGAAAACTCACTTTGAACAAAAGTTATGGCTGTTTTGTGTCATAGGTCACAAATAGCGTTTTTTCAGCGAGAGTAGGCCAAAATGAACACTTCATGCAGAACTCCTGTATTTTGATGAAAACTCTCTGAAATCCACCTGTAACTTCAAGTTTATGCATCTTTCTATGCTTTCAGGTTCAAACTTGACTGAAAACTCACTTTGAACAAAAGTTATGACTTTTTTGTTTCACAGGTCACAAATAGCGTTTTCTTAGCAAGAGAAGGCCAAAGTGAACACTTCATGCAGAACTCCTGTATTTTAATGAAAACTCACTGAAATCAAGCTGTAACTTCAAGTTTATGCATCTTTCTATGCTTTCAGGTTGAAACTTGACTGAAAACTCACTTTGAACAAAAGTTATGACTGTTTTGTGTCACACGTCACAAATAGCGTTTTCTCAGCGAGAGAAGGCCAAAATGAACACTTCATGCAGAACTCCTGTATTTAAATGAAAACTCACTTAAATCAAGCTGTAACTTAGAGTTTATGCATCTTTCTATTCTTTCAGGTTGAAACTTGATTGAAAACTCACTTTGAACAAAAGTTATGGCTGTTATGTGTCACAGGTCACAAATAGCGTTTTCTCAGCGAGAGAAGGCCAAAATGAACACTTCATGCAGAACTCCTGTATTTTGATGAAAACTCACTGAAATCAAGCTGTAACTTAGAGTTTATGCATCTTTCTATGCTTTCAGGTTGAAACTTGACTGAAAACTCACTTTTAAAAAAAGTTATGGCATTTTTGTATCACAGGTCACAAATACTGTTTTCTCAGCGAGAGAAGGCCAAAATGAACACTTCATGCAGAACTCCTGTATTTTGATGAAAACTCACTGAAATCCACCTGTAACTTAGAGTTTATGCATCTTTCTATGCTTTCAGGTTGAAACTTGACTGAAAACTCACTTTGAACAAAAGTTATGGCTGTTTTGTGTCACAGGTCACAAATAGCGTTTTCTCAGCGAGAGAAGGCCAAAATGAACACTTCATGCAGAACTCCTGTATTTTGATGAAAACTCACTGAAATCAAGCTGTAACTTAGAGTTTATGCATCTTTCTATGCTTTCAGGTTGAAACTTGACTGAAAACTCACTTTTAAAAAAAGTTATGGCATTTTTGTATCACAGGTCACAAATACTGTTTTCTTAGCGAGAGAAGGCCAAAATGAACACTTCATGCAGAACTCCTGTATTTTGATGAAAACTCTCTGAAATCCACCTGTAACCTCAAGTTTATGAATCTTTCTATGCTTTCAGGTTGAAACTTGACTTAAAACTCACTTTGAACAAAAGTTATGACTGTTTTGTTTCACAGGTCACAAATAGCGTTTTTTCCGCGAGAGAAGGCCAAAATGAACACTTCATGCAGAACTCCTGTAAGTTGATGAAAACTCGCTGAAATCAAGCTGTAACTTCAAGTTTATGCATCTTTCTATGCTTTCAGGTTGAAACTTGACTGAAAACTCACTTTGAAGAAAAGTTATGGCATTTTTGTATCACAGGTCACAAATAGTGTTTTCTCAGCGAGAGAAGGCCAAAATGAACACTTCATGCAGAACTCCTGTATTTTGATGAAAACTCTCTGAAATCCACCTGTAACTTCAAGTTTATGAATCTTTCTATGCTTTCAGGTAGAAACTTGACTGAAAACTCACTTTGAACAAAAGTTATGACTGTTTTGATTTCACAGGTCACAAATAGCGTTTTCTCAGCGAGAGAAGGCCAAAATGAACACTTCATGCAGAACTCCTGTATTTTGATGAAAACTCACTGAAATCAAGCTGTAACTTAGAGTTTATGCATCTTTCTATGCTTTCAGGTTGAAACTTGACTGAAAACTCACTTTGAACAAGAGTTATGGCTGTTTTGTGTCACAGGTCACAAATAGCGTTTTCTCAGCGAGAGAAGGCCAAAATGAACACTTCATGCAGAACTCCTGTATTTTGATGAAAACTCTCTGAAATCCACCTGTAACCTCAAGTTTATGAATCTTTCTATGCTTTCAGGTTGAAACTTGACTGAAAACTCACTTTGAACAAAAGTTATGACTGTTTTGTTTCACAGGTCACAAATAGCGTTTTTTCCGCGAGAGAAGGCCAAAATGAACACTTCAAGCAGAACTCCTGTAAGTTGATGAAAACTCGCTGAAATCAAGCTGTAACTTCAAGTTTATGCATCTTTCTATGCTTTCAGGTTGAAACTTGACTGAAAACTCACTTTGAAGAAAAGTTATGGCATTTTTGTATCACAGGTCACAAATAGTGTTTTCTCAGCGAGAGAAGGCCAAAATGAACACTTCATGCAGAACTCCTGTATTTTGATGAAAACTCTCTGAAATCCACCTGTAACTTCAAGTTTATGAATCTTTCTATGCTTTCAGGTAGAAACTTGACTGAAAACTCACTTTGAACAAGAGTTATGGCTGTTTTGTGTCACAGGTCACAAATAGCGTTTTCTCAGCGAGAGAAGGCCAAAATGAACACTTCATGCAGAACTCCTGTATTTTGATGAAAACTCTCTGAAATCCACCTGTAACCTCAAGTTTATGAATCTTTCTATGCTTTCAGGTTGAAACTTGACTGAAAACTCACTTTGAACAAAAGTTATGACTGTTTTGTTTCACAGGTCACAAATAGCGTTTTTTCCGCGAGAGAAGGCCAAAATGAACACTTCAAGCAGAACTCCTGTAAGTTGATGAAAACTCGCTGAAATCAAGCTGTAACTTCAAGTTTATGCATCTTTCTATGCTTTCAGGTTGAAACTTGACTGAAAACTCACTTTGAAGAAAAGTTATGGCATTTTTGTATCACAGGTCACAAATAGTGTTTTCTCAGCGAGAGAAGGCCAAAATGAACACTTCATGCAGAACTCCTGTATTTTGATGAAAACTCTCTGAAATCCACCTGTAACTTCAAGTTTATGAATCTTTCTATGCTTTCAGGTAGAAACTTGACTGAAAACTCACTTTGAACAAAAGTTATGACTGTTTTGATTTCACAGGTCACAAATAGCGTTTTCTCAGCGAGAGAAGGCCAAAATGAACACTTCATGCAGAACTCCTGTATTTTGATGAAAACTCACTGAAATCAAGCTGTAACTTAGAGTTTATGCATCTTTCTATGCTTTCAGGTTGAAACTTGACTGAAAACTCACTTTGAACAAGAGTTATGGCTGTTTTGTGTCACAGGTCACAAATAGCGTTTTCTCAGCGAGAGAAGGCCAAAATGAACACTTCATGCAGAACTCCTGTATTTTGATGAAAACTCTCTGAAATCCACCTGTAACTTCAAGTTTATGCATCTTTCTATGCTTTCAGGTTCAAACTTGACTGAAAACTCACTTTGAACAAAAGTTATGACTTTTTTGTTTCACAGGTCACAAATAGCGTTTTCTTAGCAAGAGAAGGCCAAAGTGAACACTTCATGCAGAACTCCTGTATTTTAATGAAAACTCACTGAAATCAAGCTGTAACTTCAAGTTTATGCATCTTTCTATGCTTTCAGGTTGAAACTTGACTGAAAACTCACTTTGAACAAAAGTTATGACTGTTTTGTGTCACACGTCACAAATAGCGTTTTCTCAGCGAGAGAAGGCCAAAATGAACACTTCATGCAGAACTCCTGTATTTAAATGAAAACTCACTTAAATCAAGCTGTAACTTAGAGTTTATGCATCTTTCTATTCTTTCAGGTTGAAACTTGATTGAAAACTCCCTTTGAACAAAAGTTATGGCTGTTATGTGTCACAGGTCACAAATAGCGTTTTCTCAGCGAGAGAAGGCCAAAATGAACACTTCATGCAGAACTCCTGTATTTTGATGAAAACTCACTGAAATCAAGCTGTAACTTAGAGTTTATGCATCTTTCTATGCTTTCAGGTTGAAACTTGACTGAAAACTCACTTTTAAAAAAAGTTATGGCATTTTTGTTTCACAGGTCACAAATACTGTTTTCTCAGCGAGAGAAGGCCAAAATGAACACTTCATGCAGAACTCCTGTATTTTGATGAAAACTCACTGAAATCCACCTGTAACTTAGAGTTTATGCATCTTTCTATGCTTTCAGGTTGAAACTTGACTGAAAACTCACTTTGAACAAAAGTTATGGCTGTTTTGTGTCACAGGTCACAAATAGCGTTTTCTCAGCGAGAGAAGGCCAAAATGAACACTTCATGCAGAACTCCTGTATTTTGATGAAAACTCACTGAAATCAAGCTGTAACTTAGAGTTTATGCATCTTTCTATGCTTTCAGGTTGAAACTTGACTGAAAACTCACTTTTAAAAAAAGTTATGGCATTTTTGTATCACAGGTCACAAATACTGTTTTCTTAGCGAGAGAAGGCCAAAATGAACACTTCATGCAGAACTCCTGTATTTTGATGAAAACTCTCTGAAATCCACCTGTAACCTCAAGTTTATGAATCTTTCTATGCTTTCAGGTTGAAACTTGACTGAAAACTCACTTTGAACAAAAGTTATGACTGTTTTGTTTCACAGGTCACAAATAGCGTTTTTTCCGCGAGAGAAGGCCAAAATGAACACTTCAAGCAGAACTCCTGTAAGTTGATGAAAACTCGCTGAAATCAAGCTGTAACTTCAAGTTTATGCATCTTTCTATGCTTTCAGGTTGAAACTTGACTGAAAACTCACTTTGAAGAAAAGTTATGGCATTTTTGTATCACAGGTCACAAATAGTGTTTTCTCAGCGAGAGAAGGCCAAAATGAACACTTCATGCAGAACTCCTGTATTTTGATGAAAACTCTCTGAAATCCACCTGTAACTTCAAGTTTATGAATCTTTCTATGCTTTCAGGTAGAAACTTGACTGAAAACTCACTTTGAACAAAAGTTATGACTGTTTTGATTTCACAGGTCACAAATAGCGTTTTCTCAGCGAGAGAAGGCCAAAATGAACACTTCATGCAGAACTCCTGTATTTTGATGAAAACTCACTGAAATCAAGCTGTAACTTAGAGTTTATGCATCTTTCTATGCTTTCAGGTTGAAACTTGACTGAAAACTCACTTTGAACAAGAGTTATGGCTGTTTTGTGTCACAGGTCACAAATAGCGTTTTCTCAGCGAGAGAAGGCCAAAATGAACACTTCATGCAGAACTCCTGTATTTTGAGGAAATCTCACTGAAATCCAACTGTACCTTCAAGTTTATGCATCTTTCTATGCTTTCAGGTTGAAACTTGACTGAAAACTCACTTTGAACAAAAGTTATGACTGTTTTGTTTCACAGGTCACAAATAGCGTTTTCTCAGCGAGAGAAGGCCAAAATGAACACTTCATGCAGAACTCCTGTATTTTGATGAAAACTCTCTGAAATCCACCTGTAACTTCAAGTTTATGCATCTTTCTATGCTTTCAGGTTGAAACTTGACCGAAAATTCACTTTGAACAAAAGTTATGACTGTTTTGTTTCACAGGTCACAAATAGCGTTTTCTCAGCGAGAGAAGGCCAAAATGAACACTTCATGCAGAACTCCTGTATTTTGATGAAAACTCACTGAAATCAAGCTGTAACTTAGAGTTTATGCATCTTTCTATGCTTTCAGGTTGAAACTTGACTGAAAACTCACTTTGAACAAAAGTTATGGCTGTTTTGTGTCACAGGTCACAAATAGCGTTTTCTCCGCGAGAGAAGGCCAAAATGAACACTTCATGCAGAACTCCTGTATTTTGATGAAAACTCACTGAAATCAAGCTGGAACTTCAAGTTTATGCATCGTTCTATGCTTTCAGGTTGAAACTTGACTGAAAACTCACTTTGAAGAAAAGTTATGGCATTTTTGTATCACAGGTCACAAATAGTGTTTTCTCAGCGAGAGAAGGCCAAAATGAACACTTCATGCAGAACTCCTGTATTTTGATGAAAACTCACTGAAATCAAGCTGGAACTTCAAGTTTATGCATCGTTCTATGCTTTCAGGTTGAAACTTGACTGAAAACTCACTTTGAAGAAAGGTTATGGCATTTTTGTATCACAGGTCACAAATAGTGTTTTCTCAGCGAGAGAAGGCCAAAATGAACACTTCATGCAGAACTCCTGTATTTTGATGAAAACTCTCTGAAATCCACCTGTAACTTCAAGTTTATGCATCTTTCTATGCTTTCAGGTTGAAACTTGACTGAAAACTCACTTTGAACAAAAGTTATGACTGTTTTGTTTCACAGGTCACAAATAGCGTTTTCTCAGCGAGAGAAGGCCAAAATGAACACTTCATGCAGAACTCCTGTATTTTGATGAAAACTCACTGAAATCAAGCTGTATTTTAGAGTTTATGCATCTTTCTATGCTTTCAGGTTGAAACTTGACTGAAAACTCACTTTGAAGAAAAGTTATGGCATTTTTGTATCACAGGTCACAAATAGTGTTTTTTCAGCGAGAGAAGGCCAAAATGAACACTTCATGCAGAACTCCTGTATTTTGATGAAAACTCTCTGAAATCCACCTGTAACTTCAAGTTTATGAATCTTTCTATGCTTTCAGGTAGAAACTTGACTGAAAACTCACTTTGAACAAAAGTTATGACTGTTTTGATTTCACAGGTCACAAATAGAGTTTTCTCAGCGAGAGAAGGCCAAAATGAACACTTCATGCAGAACTCCTGTATTTTGATGAAACCTCACTGAAATCAAGCTGTAACTTAGAGTTTATGCATCTTTCTATGCTTTCAGGTTGAAACTTGACTGAAAACTCACTTTGAACAAGAGTTATGGCTGTTTTGTGTCACAGGTCACAAATAGCGTTTTCTCAGCGAGAGAAGGCCAAAATGAACACTTCATGCAGAACTCCTGTATTTTGAGGAAATCTCACTGAAATCCAACTGTACCTTCAAGTTTATGCATCTTTCTATGCTTTCAGGTTGAAACTTGACTGAAAACTCACTTTGAACAAAAGTTATGACTGTTTTGTTTCACAGGTCACAAATAGCGTTTTCTCAGCGAGAGAAGGCCAAAATGAACACTTCATGCAGAACTCCTGTATTTTGATGAAAACTCTCTGAAATCCACCTGTAACTTCAAGTTTATGCATCTTTCTATGCTTTCAGGTTGAAACTTGACTGAAAACTCACTTTGAACAAAAGTTATGGCTGTTTTATGTCACAGGTCACAAATAGCGTTTTCTCAGCGAGAGAAGGCCAAAATGAACACTTCATGCAGAACTCCTGTATTTTGATGAAAACTCACTGAAATCAAGCTGTAACTTAGAGTTTATGCATCTTTCTATGCTTTCAGGTTGAAACTTGACTGAAAACTCACTTTGAACAAAAGTTATGGCTGTTTTGTGTCACAGGTCACAAATAGCGTTTTCTCCGCGAGAGAAGGCCAAAATGAACACTTCATGCAGAACTCCTGTATTTTGATGAAAACTCACTGAAATCAAGCTGGAACTTCAAGTTTATGCATCGTTCTATGCTTTCAGGTTGAAACTTGACTGAAAACTCACTTTGAAGAAAAGTTATGGCATTTTTGTATCACAGGTCACAAATAGTGTTTTCTCAGCGAGAGAAGGCCAAAATGAACACTTCATGCAGAACTCCTGTATTTTGATGAAAACTCACTGAAATCAAGCTGGAACTTCAAGTTTATGCATCGTTCTATGCTTTCAGGTTGAAACTTGACTGAAAACTCACTTTGAAGAAAAGTTATGGCATTTTTGTATCACAGGTCACAAATAGTGTTTTCTCAGCGAGAGAAGGCCAAAATGAACACTTCATGCAGAACTCCTGTATTTTGATGAAAACTCTCTGAAATCCACCTGTAACTTCAAGTTTATGCATCTTTCTATGCTTTCAGGTTGAAACTTGACTGAAAACTCACTTTGAACAAAAGTTATGACTCTTTTGTTTCACAGGTCACAAATAGCGTTTTCTCAGCGAGAGAAGGCCAAAATGAACACTTCATGCAGCACTCCTGTATTTTGATGAAAACTCACTGAAATCAAGCTGTATTTTAGAGTTTATGCATCTTTCTATGCTTTCAGGTTGAAACTTGACTGAAAACTCACTTTGAAGAAAAGTAATGGCATTTTTGTATCACAGGTCACAAATAGTGTTTTCTCAGCGAGAGAAGGCCAAAATGAACACTTCATGCAGAACTCCTGTATTTTGATGAAAACTCTCTGAAATCCTCCTGTAACTTAGAGTTTATGCATCTTTCTATGCTTTCAGGTTGAAACTTGACTGAAAACTCACTTTGAACAAAAGTTATGGCTGTTTTGTGTCACAGGTCACAAATAGCGTTTTCTCAGCGAGAGAAGGCCAAAATGAACACTTCATGCAGAACTCCTGTATTTTGATGAAAACTCACTGAAATCAAACTGTAACTTTGAGTTTATGCATCTTTCTATGCTTTCAGGTTGAAACTTGACTGAAAACTCACTTTTAAAAAAAGTTATGGCATTTTTGTATCACAGGTCACAAATACTGTTTTCTCAGCGAGAGAAGGCCAAAATGAACACTTCATGCAGAACTCCTGTATTTTGAGGAAATCTCACTGAAATCCAACTGTACCTTCAAGTTTATGCATCTTTCTATGCTTTCAGGTTGAAACTTGACTGAAAACTCACTTTGAACAAAAGTTATGGCTGTTTTGTATCACAGGTCACAAATAGTGTTTTTTCAGCGAGAGAAGGTCAAAATGAACACTTCATGCAGAACTCCTGTATTTTGAGGAAAACTCACTGAAATCAAGCTGTAACTTAGAGTTTATGCATCTTTCTATGCTTTCAGGTTGAAACTTGACTGAAAACTCACTTTTAAAAAAAGTTATGGCATTTTTGTATCACAGGTCACAAATACTGTTTTCTCAGCGAGAGAAGGAAAAAAATGAACACTTCATGCAGAACTCCTGTATTTTGATGAAAACTCTCTGAAATCCACCTGTAACCTCAAGTTTATGAATCTTTCTATGCTTTCAGGTTGAAACTTGACTGAAAACTCACTTTAAACAAGAGTTATGGCTGTTTTGTGTCACAGGTCACAAATAGCGTTTTCTCAGCGAGAGAAGGCCAAAATGAACACTTCATGCAGAACTCCTGTATTTTGAGGAAATCTCACTGAAATCCAACTGTACCTTCAAGTTTATGCATCTTTCTATGCTTTCAGGTTGAAACTTGACTGAAAAGTCACTTTGAACAAAAGTTATGACTGTTTTGTTTCACAGGTCACAAATAGCGTTTTCTCAGCGAGAGAAGGCCAAAATGAACACTTCATGCAGAACTCCTGTATTTTGATGAAAACTCTCTGAAATCCACCTGTAACTTCAAGTTTATGCATCTTTCTATGCTTTCAGGTTGAAACTTGACCGAAAACTCACTTTGAACAAAAGTTATGACTGTTTTGTTTCACAGGTCACAAATAGCGTTTTCTCAGCGAGAGAAGGCCAAAATGAACACTTCATGCAGAACTCCTGTATTTTGATGAAAACTCACTGAAATCAAGCTGTAACTTCAAGTTTATGCATCTTTCTATGCTTTCAGGTTGAAACTTGACTGAAAACTCACTTTGAACAAAAGTTATGGCTGTTTTATTTCACAGGTCACAAATAGCGTTTTCTCAGCGAGAGAAGGCCAAAATGAACACTTCATGCAGAACTCCTGTATTTTGATGAAAACTCACTGAAATCAAGCTGTAACTTAGAGTTTATGCATCTTTCTATGCTTTCAGGTTGAAACTTGACTGAAAACTCACTTTGAACAAAAGTTATGGCTGTTTTGTGTCACAGGTCACAAATAGCGTTTTCTCCGCGAGAGAAGGCCAAAATGAACACTTCATGCAGAACTCCTGTATTTTGATGAAAACTCACTGAAATCAAGCTGTAACTTAGAGTTTATGCATCTTTCTATGCTTTCAGGTTGAAACTTGACTGAAAACTCACTTTGAAGAAAAGTTATGGCATTTTTGTACCACAGGTCACAAATAGTGTTTTCTCAGCGAGAGAAGGCCAAAATGAACACTTCATGCAGAACTCCTGTATTTTGATGAAAACTCACTGAAATTAAGCTGGAACTTCAAGTTTATGCATCGTTCTATGCTTTCAGGTTGAAACTTGACTGAAAACTCACTTTGAAGAAAAGTTATGGCATTTTTGTATCACAGGTCACAAATAGTGTTTTCTCAGCGAGAGAAGGCCAAAATGAACACTTCATGCAGAACTCCTGTATTTTGATGAAAACTCTCTGAAATCCACCTGTAACTTCAAGTTTATGCATCTTTCTATGCTTTCAGGTTGAAACTTGACTGAAAACTCACTTTGAACAAAAGTTATGACTGTTTTGTTTCACAGGTCACAAATAGCGTTTTCTCAGCGAGAGAAGGCCAAAATGAACACTTCATGCAGAACTCCTGTATTTTGATGAAAACTCACTGAAATCAAGCTGTATTTTAGAGTTTATGCATCTTTCTATGCTTTCAGGTTGAAACTTGACTGAAAACTCACTTTGAAGAAAAGTAATGGCATTTTTGTATCACAGGTCACAAATAGTGTTTTCTCAGCGAGAGAAGGCCAAAATGAACACTTCATGCAGAACTCCTGTATTTTGATGAAAACTCACTGAAATCAAGCTGTAACTTAGAGTTTATGCATCTTTCTATGCTTTCAGGTCGAAACTTGATTGAAAACTCACTTTGAACAAAAGTTATGGCTGTTTTGTGTCACAGGTCACAAATAGCGTTTTCTCAGCCAGAGAAGGCCAAAATGAACACTTCATGCAGAACTCCTGCATTTTGATGAAAACTCCCTGAATCAAGCTGTAACTTAGAGTTTATGCATCTTTCTATGCTTTCAGGTTGAAACTTGACTGAAAACTCACTTTGAACAAGAGTTATGGCTGTTTTGTGTCACAGGTCACAAATAGCGTTTTCTCAGCGAGAGAAGGCCAAAATGAACACTTCATGCAGAACTCCTGTATTTTGAGGAAATCTCACTGAAATCCAACTGTACCTTCAAGTTTATGCATCTTTCTATGCTTTCAGGTTGAAACTTGACTGAAAACTCACTTTGAACAAAAGTTATGACTGTTTTGTTTCACAGGTCACAAATAGCGTTTTCTCAGCGAGAGAAGGCCAAAATGAACACTTCATGCAGAACTCCTGTATTTTGATGAAAACTCTCTGAAATCCAGCTGTAACTTCAAGTTTATGCATCTTTCTATGCTTTCAGGTTGAAACTTGACTGAAAACTCACTTTGAACAAAAGTTATGACTGTTTTGTTTCACAGGTCACAAATAGCGTTTTCTCCGCGAGAGAAGGCCAAAATGAACACTTCATGCAGAACTCCTGTATTTTGATGAAAACTCACTGAAATCAAGCTGGAACTTCAAGTTTATGCATCTTTCTATGCATTCAGGTTGAAACTTGACTGAAAACTCACTTTGAAGAAAAGTTATGGCATTTTTGTATCACAGGTCACAAATAGTGTTTTCTCAGCGAGAGAAGGCCAAAATGAACACTTCATGCAGAACTCCTGTATTTTGATGAAAACTCTCTGAAATCCACCTGTAACTTCAAGTTTATGCATCTTTCTATGCGTTCAGGTTGAAACTTGACTGAAAACTCACTTTGAACAAAAGTTATGGCTGTTTTGTTTCACAGGTCACAAATAGCGTTTTCTCAGCGAGAGAAGGCCAAAATGAACACTTCATGCAGAACTCCTGTATTTTGAGGAAAACTCACTGAAATCTAGCTGTTACTTTAAGTTTATGCATCTTTCTATGCTTTCAGGTTGAAACTTGACTGAAAACTCACTTTGCACAAAAGTTATGACTGTTTTGTGTCACAGGTCACAAATAGCGTTTTCTCAGCGAGAGAAGGCCAAAATGAACACTTCATGCAGAACTCCTGTATTTTGATGAAAAGTCACTGAAATCAAGCTGTAACTTCAAGTTTATGCATCTTTCTATGCTTTCAGGTTGAAACTTGACTGAAAACTCACTTTTAAAAAAAGTTATGGCATTTTTGTATCACAGGTCACAAATAGTGTTTTCTCAGCGAGAGAAGGCCAAAATGAACACTTCATGCAGAACTCCTGTATTTTGATGAAAACTCTCTGAAATCCACCTGTAACTTCAAGTTTATGCATCTTTCTATGCTTTCAGGTTCAAACTTGACTGAAAACTCACTTTGAAAAAAAAGTTATGGCTGTTTTGTGTCACAAGTCACAAATAGCGTTTTCTCAGCGAGAGAAGGCCAAAATGAACACTTCATGCAGAACTCCTGTATTTTGATGAAAACTCTCTGAAATCCACCTGTTACTTCAAGTTTATGCATCTTTCTATGCTTTCAGGTTGAAACTTGACTGAAAACTCACTTTGAACAAAAGTTATGACTGTTTTGTTTCACAGGTCACAAATAGCGTTTTCTCAGCGAGAGAAGGCCAAAATGAACACTTCATGCAGAACTCCTGTATTTTGATGAAAACTCACTGAAATCAAGCTGTAACTTAGAGTTTATGCATCTTTCTATGCTTTCAGGTTGAAACTTGACTGAAAACTCACTTTGAACAAAAGTTATGGCTGTTTTGTATCACAGGTCACAAATAGCGTTTTCTCAGCGAGAGAAGGCCAAAATGAACACTTCATGCAGAACTCCTGTATTTTGAGGAAATCTCACTGAAATCCAACTGTACCTTCAAGTTTATGCATCTTTCTATGCTTTCAGGTTGAAACTTGACTGAAAACTCACTTTGAAGAAAAGTTATGGCTGTTTTGTGTCACATGTCACAAATAGCGTTTTCTCAGCGAGAGAAGGCCAAAATGAACACTTCATGCAGAACTCCTGTATTTTGATGAAATCTCACTGAAATCAAGCTGTTACTTAGAGTTTATGCATCTTTCTATGCTTTCAGGTTGAAACTTGACTGAAAACTCACTTTGAACAAAAGTTATGACTGTTTTGTTTCACAGGTCACAAATAGCGTTTTCTCAGCGAGAGAAGGCCAAAATGAACACTTCATGCAGAACTCCTGTATTTTGAGGAAAACTCACTGAAATCTAGCTGTAACTTCAAGTTTATGCATCTTTCTATGCTTTCAGGTTGAAACTTGACTGAAAACTCACTTTGAACAAAAGTTATGGCTGTTTTGTATGACAGGTCACAAATAGCGTTTTCTCAGCGAGAGAAGGCCAAAATGAACACTTCATGCAGAACTCCTGTTTTTTGAGGAAAACTCACTGAAATCAAGCTGTAACTTCAAGTTTATGCATCTTTCTATGCTTTCAGGTTGAAACTTGACTGAGAACTCACTTTGAACAAAAGTTATGGCTATTTTGTGTCACACGTCACAAATAGTGTTTTCTCAGCGAGAGAAGGCAAAAATGAACACTTCATGCAGAACTCCTGTATTTTGATGAAAACTCACTGAAATCAAGCTGTAACTTAGAGTTTATGCATCTTTCTATGCTTTTAGGTTGAAACTTGACTGAAAACTCACTTTGAACAAAAGTTATGACTGTTTTGTGTCACAGGTCACAAATAGCATTTTCTCAGCGAGAGAAGGCCAAAATGAACACTTCATGCAGAACTCCTGTATTTTGATGAAAACTCACTGAAATCAAGCTGTAACTGAGAGTTTATGCATCTTTCTACGCTTTCAGGTTGAAACTTGACTGAAAACTCACTTTTAAAAAAAGTTATGGCATTTTTGTATCACAGGTCACAAATAGTGTTTTCTCAGCGAGAGAAGGCCAAAATGAACACTTCATGCAGAACTCCTGTATTTTGATGAAAAGTCACTGAAATCCACCTGTAACTTCAAGTTTATGCATCTTTCTATGCTTTCAGGTTGAAACTTGACTGAAAACTCACTTTGAACAAAAGTTATGGCTGTTTTGTATCACAGGTCACAAATAGCGTTTTCTCAGCGAGAGAAGGCCTAAATGAACACTTCATGCAGAACTCCTGTATTTTGATGAAAACTCACTGAAATCAAGCTGTAACTGAGAGTTTATGCATCTTTCTATGCTTTCAGAATATACTTGACTGAAAACTCACTTTGAAGAAAAGTTATGGCATTTTTGTATCACAGGTCACAAATAGTGTTTTCTCAGCGAGAGAAGGCCAAAATGAACACTTCATGCAGAACTCCTGTATTTTGATGAAAACTCTCTGAAATCCACCTGTTACTTCAAGTTTATGCATCTTTCTATGCTTTCAGGTTGAAACTTGACTGAAAACTCACTTTGAACAAAAGTTATGACTGTTTTGTTTCACAGGTCACAAATAGCGTTTTCTCAGCGAGAGAAGGCCAAAATGAACACTTCATGCAGAACTCCTGTATTTTGATGAAAACTCACTGAAATCAAGCTGTAACTTAGAGTTTATGCATCTTTCTATGCTTTCAGGTTGAAACTTGACTGAAAACTCACTTTGAACAAAAGTTATGGCTGTTTTGTATCACAGGTCACAAATAGCGTTTTCTCAGCGAGAGAAGGCCAAAATGAACACTTCATGCAGAACTCCTGTATTTTGAGGAAATCTCACTGAAATCCAACTGTACCTTCAAGTTTATGCATCTTTCTATGCTTTCAGGTTGAAACTTGACTGAAAACTCACTTTGAACAAAAGTTATGGCTGTTTTGTATGACAGGTCACAAATAGCGTTTTCTCAGCGAGAGAAGGCCAAAATGAACACTTCATGCAGAACTCCTGTTTTTTGAGGAAAACTCACTGAAATCAAGCTGTAACTTCAAGTTTATGCATCTTTCTATGCTTTCAGGTTGAAACTTGACTGAGAACTCACTTTGAACAAAAGTTATGGCTATTTTGTGTCACACGTCACAAATAGTGTTTTCTCAGCGAGAGAAGGCAAAAATGAACACTTCATGCAGAACTCCTGTATTTTGATGAAAACTCACTGAAATCAAGCTGTAACTTAGAGTTTATGCATCTTTCTATGCTTTTAGGTTGAAACTTGACTGAAAACTCACTTTGAACAAAAGTTATGACTGTTTTGTGTCACAGGTCACAAATAGCATTTTCTCAGCGAGAGAAGGCCAAAATGAACACTTCATGCAGAACTCCTGTATTTTGATGAAAACTCACTGAAATCAAGCTGTAACTGAGAGTTTATGCATCTTTCTACGCTTTCAGGTTGAAACTTGACTGAAAACTCACTTTTAAAAAAAGTTATGGCATTTTTGTATCACAGGTCACAAATAGTGTTTTCTCAGCGAGAGAAGGCCAAAATGAACACTTCATGCAGAACTCCTGTATTTTGATGAAAAGTCACTGAAATCCACCTGTAACTTCAAGTTTATGCATCTTTCTATGCTTTCAGGTTGAAACTTGACTGAAAACTCACTTTGAACAAAAGTTATGGCTGTTTTGTATGACAGGTCACAAATAGCGTTTTCTCAGCGAGAGAAGGCCTAAATGAACACTTCATGCAGAACTCCTGTATTTTGATGAAAACTCACTGAAATCAAGCTGTAACTGAGAGTTTATGCATCTTTCTATGCTTTCAGAATATACTTGACTGAAAACTCACTTTGAAGAAAAGTTATGGCATTTTTGTATCACAGGTCACAAATAGTGTTTTCTCAGCGAGAGAAGGCCAAAATGAACACTTCATGCATAACTCCTGTATTTTGAGGAAAACTCACTGAAATCCACCTGTAACTTCAAGTTTATGCATCTTTCTATGCTTTCAGGTTGAAACTTGACTGAAAACTCACTTTGAAAAAAAAGTTATGGCTGTTTTGTGTCACAAGTCACAAATAGCGTTTTCTCAGCGAGAGAAGGCCAAAATGAACACTTCATGCAGAACTCCTGTATTTTGATGAAAACTCACTGAAATCCACCTGTAACTTCAAGTTTATGCATCTTTCTATGCTTTCAGGTTGAAACTTGACTGAAAACTCACTTTGAACAAAAGTTATGACTCTTTTGTTTCACAGGTCACAAATAGCGTTTTCTCAGCGAGAGAAGGCCAAAATGAACACTTCATGCAGAACTCCTGTATTTTGATGAAAACTCACTGAAATCAAGCTGTAACTTAGAGTTTATGCATCTTTCTATGCTTTCAGGTTGAAACTTGACTGAAAACTCACTTTGAACAAAAGTTATGGCTGTTTTGTATCACAGGTCACAAATAGCGTTTTCTCAGCGAGAGAAGGCCAAAATGAACACTTCATGCAGAACTCCTGTATTTTGAGGAAAACTCACTGAAATCTAGCTGTAACTTCAAGTTTATGCATCTTTCTATGCTTTCAGGTTGAAACTTGACTGAAAACTCACTTTGAACAAAAGTTATGGCTGTTTTGTATGACAGGTCACAAATAGCGTTTTCTCAGCGAGAGAAGGCCAAAATGAACACTTCATGCAGAACTCCTGTATTTTGATGAAAACTCTCTGAAATCCACCTGTAACTTCAAGTTTATGCATCTTTCTATGCTTTCAGGTTGAAACTTGACGGAAAACTCACTTTGAACAAAAGTTATGACTGTTTTGTTTCACAGGTCACAAATAGCGTTTTCTCAGCGAGAGAAGGCCAAAATGAACACTTCATGCAGAACTCCTGTATTTTGATGAAAACTCACTGAAATCAAGCTGTTTCTTAGAGTTTATGCATCTTTCTATGCTTTCAGGTTGAAACTTGACTGAAAACTCACTTTGAACAAAAGTTATGGCTGTTTTGTATCACAGGTCACAAATAGCGTTTTCTCAGCGAGAGAAGGCCAAAATGAACACTTCATGCAGAACTCCTGTATTTTGAGGAAAACTCACTGAAATCTAGCTGTAACTTCAAGTTTATGCATCTTTCTATGCTTTCAGGTTGAAACTTGACTGAAAACTCACTTTGAACAAAAGTTATGGCTGTTTTGTATCACAGGTCACAAATAGTGTTTTATCAGCGAGAGAAGGCCAAAATGAACACTTCATGCAGAACTCCTGTATTTTGATGAAGACTCTCTGAAATCCACCTGTAACTTCAAGTTTATGCATCTTTCTATGCTTTCAGGTTGAAACTTGACTGAAAACTCACTTTGAAAAAAGTTATGACTGTTGTTATGACCACCTGTAACTTCAAGTTTATGCATCTTTCTATGCTTTCAGGTTGAAACTTGACTGAAAACTCACTTTGAACAAAAGTTATGGCTGTTTTGTGTCACAGGTCACAAATAGCGTTTTCTCAGCGAGAGAAGGCCAAAATGAACACTTCATGCAGAACTCCTGTATTTTGATGAAAACTCTCTGAAATCCACCTGTAACTTCAAGTTTATGCATCTTTCTATGCTTTCAGGTTGAAACTTGACTGAAAACTCACTTTGAACAAAAGTTATGGCTGTTTTGTGTCATAGGTCACAAATAGCGTTTTCTCAGCGAGAGAAGGCCAAAATGAACACGTCATGCAGAACTCCTGTATTTTGATGAAAACTCTCTGAAATCCACTTGTAACTTCAAGTTTATGCATCTTTCTATGCTTTCAGGTTGAAACTTGACTGAAAACTCACTTTTAAAAAAGTTATGACTGTTTTGTTTCAAAGGTCACAAATAGCGTTTTCTCAGCGAGAGAAGGCCAAAATGAACACTTCATGCAGAACTCCTGTATTTTGATGAAAACTCTCTGAAATCCACCTGTAACTTCAAGTTTATGCATCTTTCTATGCTTTCAGGTTGAAACTTGACTGAAAACTCACTTTGAAAAAAGTTATGACTGTTTTGTTTCACAGGTCACAAATAGCGTTTTCTCAGCGAGAGAAGGCCAAAATGAACACTTCATGCAGAACTCCTGTATTTTGAGGAAATCTCACTGAAATCCAACTGTACCTTCAAGTTTATGCATCTTTCTATGCTTTTAGGTTGAAACTTGAATGAAAACTCACTTTGAACAAAAGTTATGGCTGTTTTGTGTCACAGGTCACAAATAGCCTTTTCTAAGCGAGAGAAGGCCAAAATGAACACTTCATGCAGAACTCCTGTATTTTGATGAAAACTCAATGAAATCCACCTGTAACTTCAAGTTTATGCATCTTTCTATGCTTTCAGGTTGAAACTTGACTGAAAACTCACTTTGAACAAAAGTTATGGCTGTTTTGTATCACAGGTCACAAATTGTGTTTTATCAGCGAGAGAAGGCCAAAATGAACACTTCATGCAGAACTCCTGTATTTTGATGAAGACTCTCTGAAATCCACCTGTAACTTCAAGTTTCTGCATCTTTCTATGCTTTCAGGTTGAAACTTGACTGAAAACTCACTTTGAACAAAAGTTATGGCTGTTTTGTGTCACAGGTCACAAATAGCGTTTTTTCAGCGAGAGAAGGCCAAAATGAACACTTCATGCAGAACTCCTGTATTTTGATGAAAACTCTCTGAAATCCACCTGTAACTTCAAGTTTATGCATCTTTCTATGCTTTCAGGTTGAAACTTGACTGAAAACTCAATTTGAACAAAAGTTATGGCTGTTTTGTGTCATAGGTCACAAATAGCGTTTTCTCAGCGAAAGAAGGCCAAAATGAACACGTCATGCAGAACTCCTGTATTTTGATGACAATTCTCTGAAATCCACCTGTAACTTCAAGTTTATGCATCTTTCTATGCTTTCAGTTTGAAACTTGACTGAAAACTCACTTTGAACAAAAGTTCTGACTGTTTTGTTTCACAGGTCACAAATAGCGTTTTCTCAGCGAGAGAAGGCCAAAATGAACACTTCATGCAGAACTCCTGTATTTTGATGAAAACTCTCTGAAATCCACCTGTAACTTCAAGTTTATGCATCTTTCTATGCTTTCAGGTTGAAACTTGACTGAAAACTCACTTTGAACAAAAGTTATGGCTGTTTTGTATCAGAGGTCACAAATTGTGTTTTATCAGCGAGAGAAGGCCAAAATGAACACTTCATGCAGAACTCCGGTATTTTGATGAAAACTCTCTGAAATCCACCTCTAACTTCAAGTTTATGCATCTTTCTATGCTTTCAGGTTGAAACTTGACTGAAAACTCACTTTGAAGAAAAGTTATGGCTGTTTTGTATCAGAGGTCACAAATAGTGTTTTCTCAGCGAGAGAAGGCCAAAATGAACACTTCATGCAGAACTCCTGTATTTTGATGAAAACTCACTGAAATCAAGCTGTACCTTAGAGTTTATGCATCTTTCTATGCTTTCAGGTTGAAACTTGACTGAAAACTCACTTTGAACAAAAGTTATGGCTGTTTTGTATCACAGGTCACAAATAGTGTTTTATCAGCGAGAGAAGGCCAAAATGAACACTTCATGCAGAACTCCTGTATTTTGAGGAAAACTCACTGAAATCTAGCTGTAACTTCAAGTTTATGCATCTTTCTATGCTTTCAGGTTGAAACTTGACTGTAAACTCACTTTGAACAAAAGTTATGGCTGTTTTATGTCACACGTCACAAATAGCGTTTTATCAGCGAGAGAAGGCCAAAATGAACACTTCATGCAGAACTCCTGTATTTTGATGAAGACTCTCTGAAATCCACCTGTAACTTCAAGTTTCTGCATCTTTCTATGCTTTCAGGTTGAAACTTGACTGAAAACACACTTTGAACAAAAGTTATGGCTGTTTTGTGTCACAGGTCACAAATAGCGTTTTTTCAGCGAGAGAAGGCCAAAATGAACACTTCATGCAGAACTCCTGTATTTTGATGAAAACTCTCTGAAATCCACCTGTAACTTCAAGTTTATGCATCTTTCTATGCTTTCAGGTTGAAACTTGACTGAAAACTCAATTTGAACAAAAGTTATGGCTGTTTTGTGTCATAGGTCACAAATAGCGTTTTCTCAGCGAAAGAAGGCCAAAATGAACACGTCATGCAGAACTCCTGTATTTTGATGACAATTCTCTGAAATCCACCTGTAACTTCAAGTTTATGCATCTTTCTATGCTTTCAGTTTGAAACTTGACTGAAAACTCACTTTGAACAAAAGTTATGACTGTTTTGTTTCACAGGTCACAAATAGCGTTTTCTCAGCGAGAGAAGGCCAAAATGAACACTTCATGCAGAACTCCTGTATTTTGATGAAAACTCTCTGAAATCCACCTGTAACTTCAAGTTTATGCATCTTTCTATGCTTTCAGGTTGAAACTTGACTGAAAACTCACTTTGAACAAAAGTTATGGCTGTTTTGTATCAGAGGTCACAAATTGTGTTTTATCAGCGAGAGAAGGCCAAAATGAACACTTCATGCAGAACTCCTGTATTTTGATGAAAACTCTCTGAAATCCATCTCTAACTTCAAGTTTATGCATCTTTCTATGCTTTCAGGTTGAAACTTGACTGAAAACTCACTTTGAAGAAAAGTTATGGCTGTTTTGTATCAGAGGTCACAAATAGTGTTTTCTCAGCGAGAGAAGGCCAAAATGAACACTTCATGCAGAACTCCTGTATTTTGATGAAAACTCACTGAAATCAAGCTGTACCTTAGAGTTTATGCATCTTTCTATGCTTTCAGGTTGAAACTTGACTGAAAACTCACTTTGAACAAAAGTTATGGCTGTTTTGTATCACAGGTCACAAATAGTGTTTTATCAGCGAGAGAAGGCCAAAATGAACACTTCATGCAGAACTCCTGTATTTTGAGGAAAACTCACTGAAATCTAGCTGTAACTTCAAGTTTATGCATCTTTCTATGCTTTCAGGTTGAAACTTGACTGTAAACTCACTTTGAACAAAAGTTATGGCTGTTTTATGTCACACGTCACAAATAGCGTTTTCTCAGCGAGAGAAGGCCAAAATGAACACTTCATGCAGAACTCCTGTATTTTGAGGAAATCTCACTGAAATCCAACTGTACCTTCAAGTTTATGCATCTTTCTATGCTTTCAGGTTGAAACTTGAATGAAAACTCACTTTGAACAAAAGTTATGGCTGTTTTGTGTCACAGGTCACAAATAGCCTTTTCTAAGCGAGAGAAGGCCAAAATGAACACTTCATGCAGAACTCCTGTATTTTGATGAAAACTCAATGAAATCCACCTGTAACTTCAAGTTTATGCATCTTTCTATGCTTTCAGGTTGAAACTTGACTGAAAACTCACTTTGAACAAAAGTTATGGCTGTTTTGTATCACAGGTCACAAATTGTGTTTTATCAGCGAGAGAAGGCCAAAATGAACACTTCATGCAGAACTCCTGTATTTTGATGAAGACTCTCTGAAATCCACCTGTAACTTCAAGTTTCTGCATCTTTCTATGCTTTCAGGTTGAAACTTGACTGAAAACTCACTTTGAACAAAAGTTATGGCTGTTTTGTGTCACAGGTCACAAATAGCGTTTTTTCAGCGAGAGAAGGCCAAAATGAACACTTCATGCAGAACTCCTGTATTTTGATGAAAACTCTCTGAAATCCACCTGTAACTTCAAGTTTATGCATCTTTCTATGCTTTCAGGTTGAAACTTGACTGAAAACTCAATTTGAACAAAAGTTATGGCTGTTTTGTGTCATAGGTCACAAATAGCGTTTTCTCAGCGAAAGAAGGCCAAAATGAACACGTCATGCAGAACTCCTGTATTTTGATGACAATTCTCTGAAATCCACCTGTAACTTCAAGTTTATGCATCTTTCTATGCTTTCAGGTTGAAACTTGACTGAAAACTCACTTTGAACAAAAGTTATGACTGTTTTGTTTCACAGGTCACAAATAGCGTTTTCTCAGCGAGAGAAGGCCAAAATGAACACTTCATGCAGAACTCCTGTATTTTGATGAAAACTCTCTGAAATCCACCTGTAACTTCAAGTTGATGCATCTTTCTATGCTTTCAGGTTGAAACTTGACTGAAAACTCACTTTGAACAAAAGTTATGGCTGTTTTGTATCACAGGTCACAAATAGCGTTTTCTCAGCGAGAGAAGGCCAAAATGAACACTTCATGCAGAACTCCTGTATTTTGATGAAAACTCACTGAAATCTAGCTGTAAATTCAAGTTTATGCATCTTTCTATGCTTTCAGGTTGAAACTTGACTGAAAACTCACTTTGAACAAAAGTTATGGCTGTTTTGTATCAGAGGTCACAAATTGTGTTTTATCAGCGAGAGAAGGCCAAAATGAACACTTCATGCAGAACTCCTGTAATTTGATGAAAACTCACTGAAATCCACCTGTGACTTAATGTTTATGCATCTTTCTTTGCTTTCAGGTTTAAACTTGACTGAAAACTCACTTTGAAGAAAAGTTATGGCTGTTTTGTATCAGAGGTCACAAATAGTGTTTTCTCAGCGAGAGAAGGCCAAAATGAACACTTCATGCAGAACTCCTGTATTTTGATGAAAACTCACTGAAATCAAGCTGTAACTTAGAGTTTATGCATCTTTCTATGCTTTCAGGTTGAAACTTGACTGAAAACTCACTTTGAACAAAAGTTATGGCTGTTTTGTATCACAGGTAACAAATAGTGTTTTATCAGCGAGAGAAGGCCAAAATGAACACTTCATGCAGAACTCCTGTATTTTGAGGAAAACTCACTGAAATCTAGCTGTAACTTCAAGTTTATGCATCTTTCTATGCTTTCAGGTTGAAACTTGACTGTAAACTCACTTTGAACAAAAGTTATGTCTGTTTTATGTCACACGTCACAATTAGCGTTTTCTCAGCGAGAGAAGGCCAAAATGAACACTTCATGCAGAACTCCTGTATTTTGATGAAAACTCTCTGAAATCCACCTGTAACTTCAAGTTTATGCATCTTTCTATGCTTTCAGGTTGAAACTTGACTGAAAACTCACTTTGAAAAAAGTTATGACTGTTTTGTTTCACAGGTCACAAATAGCGTTTTCTCAGCGAGAGAAGGCCAAAATGAACACTTCATGCAGAACTCCTGTATTTTGAGGAAATCTCACTGAAATCCAACTGTACCTTCAAGTTTATGCATCTTTCTATGCTTTCAGGTTGAAACTTGACTGAAAACTCACTTTGAACAAAAGTTATGGCTGTTTTGTTTCACAGGTCACAAATAGCGTTTTCTCAGCGAGAGAAGGCCAAAATGAACACTTCATGCAGAACTCCTGTATTTTGAGGAAAACTCACTGAAATCTAGCTGTAACTTCAAGTTTATGCATCTTTCTATGCTTTCAGGTTGAAACTTGACTGAAAACTCACTTTGAACAAAAGTTATGGCTGTTTTGTGTCACACGTCACAAATAGCGTTTTCTCAGCGAGAGAAGGCCAAAATGAACACTTCATGCAGAACTCCTGTATTTTGATGAAAACTCTCTAAAATCCACCTGTAACTTCAAGTTTATGCATCTTTCTATGCTTTCAGGTTGAAACTTGACTGAAAACTCACTTTGAACAAAAGTTATGGCTTTTTTGTGTCACAGGTCACAAGTAGCGTTTTCTCAGCGAGAGAAGGCCAAAATGAACACTTCATGCAGAACTCCTGTATTTTGATGAAAACTCACTGAAATCAAGCTGTAACTTAGAGTTTATGCATCTTTCTATGCTTTCAGGTTGAAACGTGACTGAAAACTCACTTTGAAGAAAAGTTATGGCATTTTTGTATCACAGGTCACAAATAGTGTTTTCTCAGCGAGAGAAGGCCAAAATGAACACTTCATGCAGAACTCCTGTATTTTGATGAAAACTCACTGAAATCCACCTGTGACTTAATGTTTATGCATCTTTCTATGCTTTCAGGTTGAAACTTGACTGAAAACTCACTTTGAAGAAAAGTTATGGCTGTTTTGTATCAGAGGTCACAAATACTGTTCTCTCAGCGAGAGAAGGCCAAAATGAACACTTCATGCAGAACTCCTTTATTTTGAGGAAAACTCACTGAAATCTAGCTGTAACTTCAAGTTTATGCATCTTTCTATGCTTTCAGGTTGAAACTTGACTGAAAACTCACTTTGAACAAAAGTTATGGCTGTTTTGTGTCACAGGTCACAAATAGCGTTTTCTCAGCGAGAGAAGGCCAAAATGAACACTTCATGCAGAACTCCTGTATTTTGATGAAAACTCACTGAAATCAAGCTGTAACTTAGAGTTTACGCATCTTTCTATGCTTTCAGGTTGAAACTTGACTGAAAACTAACTTTTAAAAAAAGTTATGGCATTTTTGTATCACAGGTCACAAATAGTGTTTTCTCAGCGAGAGAAGGCCAAAATGAACACTTCATGCAGAACTCCCGTATTTTGATGAAAACTCTCTGAAATCCACCTGTAACTTCAAGTTTATGCATTTTTCTATGCTTTCAGGTTGAAACTTGATTGAAAACTCACTTTGAAAAAAGTTATGACTGTTTTGTTTCACAGGTCACAAATAGTGTTTTATCAGCGAGAGAAGGCCAAAATGAACACTTCATGCAGAACTCCTGTATTTTGATGAAAACTCTCTGAAATCAAGCTGTAACTTCAAGTTTATGCATCTTTCTATGCTTTCAGGTTGAAACTTGACTGAAAACTCACTTTGAAGAAAAGTTATGGCATTTTTGTATCACAGGTCACAAATAGTGTTTTCTCAGTGAGAGAAGGCCAAAATGAACACTTCATGCAGAACTCCTGTATTTTGATGAAAACTCACTGAAATCCACCTGTGACTTAATGTTTATGCATCTTTCTATGCTTTCAGGTTGAAACTTGACTGAAAACTCACTTTGAAGAAAAGTTATGGCTGATTTGTATCAGAGGTCACAAATAGTGTTTTCTCAGCGAGAGACGGCCAAAATGAACACTTCATGCAGAACTCCTGTATTTTGATGAAAACTCACTGAAATCAAGCTGTAACTTCAAGTTTATGCATCTTTCTATGCTTTCAGGATCAAACTTGACTGAAAACTCACTTTGAACAAAAGTTATGGCTGTTTTGTGTCACAGGTCACAAATAGCGTTTTCTCAGCGAGAAAAGGCCAAAATGAACACTTCATGCAGAACTCCTGTATTTTGATGAAAACTCACTGAAATCAAGCTGTAACTTAGAGTTGATGCATCTTTCTATGCTTTCAGGTTGAAACTTGACTGAAAACTCACTTTTAAAAAAAGTTATGGCATTTTTGTATCACAGGTCACAAATAGTGTTTTCTCAGCGAGAGAAGGCCAAAATGAACACTTCATGCAGAACTCCTGTATTTTGATGAAAACTCACTGAAATCCACCTGTGACTTAATGTTTATGCATCTTTCTATGCTTTCAGGTTGAAACTTGACTGAAAACTCACTTTGAACAAAAGTTATGGCTGTTTTGTATCACAGGTCACAAATAGCGTTTTCTCAGCGAGAGAAGGCCAAAATGAACACTTCATGCAGAACTCCTGTATTTTGAGGAAAACTCACTGAAATCCACCTGTGACTTAATGTTTATGCATCTTTCTATGCTTTCAGGTTGAAACTTGACTGAAAACTCACTTTGAAGAAAAGTTATGGCTGTTTTGTATCAGAGGTCACAAATAGTGTTTTCTCAGTGAGAAAAGGCCAAAATGAATACTTCATGCAGAACTCCTGTATTTAGATGAAAACTCACTGAAATCAAGCTGTAACTTAGAGTTTATGCATCTTTCTATGCTTTCAGGTTGAAACTTGACTGAAAACTCACTTTGAACAAAAGTTATGGCTGTTTTGTATCACAGGTCACAAATAGTGTTTTATCAGCGAGAGAAGGCCAAAATGAACACTTCATGCAGAACTCCTTTATTTTGAGGAAAACTCACTGAAATCTAGCTGTAACTTCAAGTTTATGCATCTTTCTATGCTTTCAGGTTGAAACTTGACTGAAAACTCACTTTGAACAAAAGTTATGGCTGTTTTGTGTCACACGTCACAAATAGCGTTTTCTCAGCGAGAGAAGGCCAAAATGAACACTTCATGCAGAACTCCTGTATTTTGATGAAAACTCACTGAAATCAAGTGTAACTTAGAGTTTATGCATCTTTCTATGCTTTCAGGTTGAAACTTGACTGAAAACTCACTTTGAACAAAAGTTATGGCTGTTTTGTGTCACAGGTCACAAATAGCGTTTTCTCAGCGAGAAAAGGCCAAAATGAACACTTCATGCAGAACTCCTGTATTTTGATGAAGACTCTCTGAAATCCACCTGTAACTTCAAGTTTATGCATCTTTCTATGCTTTCAGGTTGAAACTTGACTGAAAACTCACTTTTAAAAAAAGTTATGGCATTTTTGTGTCACAGGTCACAAATAGTGTTTTCTCAGCGAGAGAAGGCCAAAATGAACACTTCATGCAGAACTCCTTTATTTTGAGAAAAACTAGCTGAAATCTAGCTGTTACTTCAAGTTTATGCATCTTTCTATGCTTTCAGGTTGAAACTTGACTGAAAACTCACTTTGAACAAAAGTTATGGCTGTTTTGTGTCACAGGTCACAAATAGCGTTTTCTCAGCGAGAGAAGGCCAAAATGAACACTTCATGCAGAACTCCTGTATTTTGATGAAAACTCACTGAAATCAAGCTGTAACTTAGAGTTTAAGCATCTTTCTATGCTTTCAGTTTGAAACTTGACTGAAAACTCACTTTTAAAAAAAGTTATGGCATTTTTGTATCACAGGTCACAAATAGTGTTTTCTCAGCGAGAGATGGCCAAAATGAACACTTCATGCAGAACTCCTGTATTTTGATGAAAACTCTCTGAAATCCACCTGTAACTTCAAGTTTATGCATCTTTCTATGCTTTCAGGTTGAAACTTGACTGAAAACTCACTTTGAAAAAAGTTATGACTGTTTTGTTTCACAGGTCACAAATAGCGTTTTCTCAGCGAGAGAAGGCCAAAATGAACACTTCATGCAGAACTCCTGTATTTTGATGAAAACTCACTGAAATCAAGCTGTAACTTCAAGTTTCTGCATCTTTCTATGCTTTCAGGTTGAAACTTGACTGAAAACTCACTTTGAAGAAAAATTATGGCATTTTTGTATCACAGGTCACACATAGTGTTTTCTCAGCGAGAGAAGGCCAAAATGAACACTTCATGCAGAACTCCTGTATTTTGATGAAATCTCACTGAAATCCACCTGTGACTTAATGTTTATGCATCTTTCTATGCTTTCAGGTTGAAACTTGACTGAAAACTCACTTTGAAGAAAAGTTATGGCTGTTTTGTATCAGAGGTCACAAATAGTGTTTTCTCAGCGAGAGAAGGCCAAAATGAATACTTCATGCAGAACTCCTGTATTTTGATGAAAACTCACTGAAATCAAGCTGTAACTTAGAGTTTATGCATCTTTCTATGCTTTCAGGTTGAAACTTGACTGAAAACTCACTTTGAACAAAAGTTATGGCTGTTTTGTATCACAGGTCACAAATAGTGTTTTATCAGCGAGAGAAGGCCAAAATTAACACTTCATGAAGAACTCCTTTATTTTGAGAAAAACTCACTGAAATCTAGCTGTAACTTCAAGTTTATGCATCTTTCTATGCTTTCAGGTTGAAACTTGACTGAAAACTCACTTTGAAGAAAAGTTATGGCTGTTTTGTGTCACACGTCACAAATAGCGTTTTCTCAGCGAGAGAAGGCCAAAATGAACACTTCATGCAGAACTCCTGTATTTTGATGAAAACTCTCTGAAATCCACCTGTAACTTCAAGTTGATGCATCTTTCAATGCTTTCAGGTTGAAACTTGACTGAAAACTCACTTTGAACAAAAGTTATGACTGTTTTGTTTCACAGGTCACAAATAGCGTTTTCTCAGCGAGAGAAGGCCAAAATGAACACTTCATGCAGAACTCCTGTATTTTGATGAAAACTCACTGAAATCAAGCTGTAACTTCAAGTTTATGCATCTTTCTATGCTTTCAGGTTGAAACTTGACTGAAAACTCACTTTGAAGAAAAGTTATGGCATTTTTGTATCACAGGTCACAAATAGTGTTTTCTCAGCGAGAGAAGGCCAAAATGAACACTTCATGCAGAACTCCTGTATTTTGATAAAAACTCTCTGAAATCCACCTGTAACTTCAAGTTTATGCATCTTTCTATGCTTTCAGGTTGAAACTTGACTGAAAACTCACTTTGAACATAAGTTATGACTGTTTTGTTTCACAGGTCACAAATAGCGTTTTCTCAGCGAGAGAAGGCCAAAATGAACACTTCATGCAGAACTCCTGTATTTTGATGAAAACTCACTGAAATCAAGCTGTACCTTAGAGTTTATGCATCTTTCTATGCTTTCAGGTTGAAACTTGACTGAAAACTCACTTTGAACAAAATTTATGGCTGTTTTGTGTCACAGGTCACAAATAGCGTTTTCTAAGCGAGAGAAGGCCAAAATGAACACTTCATGCAGAACTCCTGTATTTTGATGAAAACTCACTGAAATCAAGCTGTAAATTCAAGTTTATGGATCTTTCTATGCTTTCAGGTTGAAACTTGACTGAAAACTCACTTTTAAAAAAAGTTATGGCATTTTTGTATCACAGGTCACAAATAGTGTTTTCTCAGCGAGAGAAGGCCAAAATGAACACTTCATGCAGAACTCCTGTATTTTGATGAAAACTCTCTGAAATCCACCTGTAACTTCAAGTTTATGCATCTTTCTATGCTTTCAGGTTGAAACTTGACTGAAACCTCATTTTAAAAAAAGTTATGGCATTTTTGTATCACAGGTCACAAATAGTGTTTTCTCAGCGAGAGAAGGCCAAAATGAACACTTCATGCAGAACTCCTGTATTTTGATGAAAACTCTCTAAATTCCACCTGTAACTTCAAGTTTATGCATCTTTCTATGCTTTCAGGTTGAAACTTGACAGAAAACTCACTTTGAACAAAAGTTATGGCTGTTTTGTGTCACAGGTCACAAATAGCGTTTTCTCAGCGAGAGAAGGCCAAAATGAACACTTCATGGAGAACTCCTGTATTTTGATGAAAACTCTCTGAAATCCATCTGTAACTTCAAGTTTATTCATCTTTCTATGCTTTCAGGTTTAAACTTGACTGAAAACTCACTTTGAACAAAAGTTATGGCTGTTTTGTGTCACAGGTCACAAATAGCGTTTTCTCAGCGAGAGAAGGCCAAAATGAACACTTCATGCAGAACTCCTGTATTTTGATGAAAACTCTCTGAAATCCACCTGTAACTTCAAGTTTCTGCATCTTTCTATGCTTTCAGGTTGAAACTTGACTGAAAACTCACTTTGAACAAAAGTTATGGCTGTTTTGTGTCACAGGTCACAAATAGCGTTTTCTCAGCGAGAGAAGGCCAAAATGAACACTTCATGCAGAACTCCTGTATTTTGATGAAAACTCTCTGAAATCCACCTGTAACTTCAAGTTTATGCATCTTTCTATGCTTTCAGGTTGAAACTTGACTGAAAACTCACTTTGAACAAAAGTTATGACTGTTTTGTTTCACAGGTCACAAATAGCGTTTTCTCAGCGAGAGAAGGCCAAAATGAACACCTCATGCAGAACTCCTGTATTTTGATGAAAACTCACTGAAATCAAGCTGTACCTTAGAGTTTATGCATCTTTCTATGCTTTCAGGTTGAAACTTGACTGAAAACTAACTTTGAACAAAATTTATGGCTGTTTTGTGTCACAGGTCACAAATAGCGTGTTCTCAGCGAGATAAGGCCAAAATGAACACTTCATGCAGAACTCCTGTATTTTTATGAAAACTCACTGAAATCAAGCTGTAACTTCAAGTTTATGCATCTTTCTATGCTTTCAGGTTGAAACTTGACTGAAAACTCACTTTTAAAAAAAGTTATGGCATTTTTGTATCACAGGTCACAAATAGTGTTTTCTCAGCGAGAGAAGGCCAAAATGAACACTTCATGCAGAACTCCTGTATTTTGATGAAAACTCACTGAAATCCAACTGTACCTTCAAGTTTATGCATCTTTCTATGCTTTCAGGTTGTAACTTGACTGAAAACTCACTTTGAAAAAAAATTATATCTCTTTTGTGTCGCAGGTCACAAATAGCGTTTTCTCAGCGAGAGAAGGCCAAAATGAACACTTCATGCAGAACTCCTGTATTTTGAGGAAATCTCACTGAAATCAAACTGCACCTTCAAGTTTATGCATCTTTCGATGCTTTCAGGTTGAAACTTGACTGAAAACTCACTTTGAACAAAAGTTATGGCATTTTTGTATCACAGGTCACAAATAGTATTTTCTCAGCGAGAGAAGGCCAAAATGAACACTTCATGCAGAACTCCTGTATTTTGATGAAAACTCACTGAAATCAAGCTGTACCTTAGAGTTTATGCATCTTTCTATGCTTTCAGGTTGAAACTTGACTGAAAACTCAATTTGAACAAAATTTATGGCTGTTTTGTGTCACAGGTCACAAATAGCGTTTTCTCAGCGAGAGAAGGCCAAAATGAACACTTCATGCAGAACTCCTGTATTTTGATGAAAACTCACTGAAATCAAGCTGTAACTTCAAGTTTATGCATCTTTCTATGCTTTCAGGTTGAAACTTGACTGAAAACTCACTTTTAAAAAAAGTTATGGCATTTTTGTATCACAGGTCACAAATAGTGTTTTCTCAGCGAGAGAAGGCCAAAATAAACACTTCATGCAGAACTCCTGTATTTTGATGAAAACTCTCTGAAATCCACCTGTAACTTCAAGTTTATGCATCTTTCTATGCTTTCAGGTTGAAACTTGACTGAAAAATCACTTTGAACAAAAGTTATGGCTGTTTTGTATCACAGGTCACAAATAGTGTTTTCTCAGCGAGAGAAGGCCAAAATGAACACTTCATGCAGAACTCCTGTATTTTGAGGAAAACTCACTGAAATCTAGCTGTAACTTCAAGTTTATGCATCTTTCTATGCTTTCAGGTTGAAACCTGACTGAAAACTCACTTTGAAGAAAAGTTATGGCATTTTTGTATCACAGGTCACAAATAGTATTTTCTCAGCGAGAGAAGGCCAAAATGAACACTTCATGCATAACTCCTATATTTTGAGGAAATCTCACTGAAATCCAATTGTAACTTCAAGATTATGCATCTTTCTATGCTTTCAGGTTGAAATTTGACTGAAAACTCACTTTGAACAAAAGTTATGGCTGTTTTGTGTCACAGGTCACAAAAAGTGTTTTCTCAGCGAGAGAAGGCCAAAATGAACACTTCATGCAGAACTCCTGTATTTGATGAAAACTCACTGAAATCAAGCTGTAACTTCAAGTTTCTGCATATTTCTATGCTTTCAGGTTGAAACTTGACTGAAAACTCACTTTTAAAAAAAGTTATGGCATTTTTGTATCACAGGTCACAAATAGTGTTTTCTCAGCGAGAGAAGGCCAAAATGAACACTTCATGCAGAACTCCTGTATTTTGATGAAAACTCACTGAAATCCACCTGTAACTTCAAGTTTATGCATCTTTCTATGCTTTCAGGTTGAAACTTGACTGAAAACTCACTTTGAAGAAAAGTTATTGCATTTTTGTATCACAGGTCACAAATAGTGTTTTCTCAGCGAGAGAAGACCAAAATGAACACTTCATGCAGAACTCCTGTATTTTGATGAAAACTCACTGAAATCAAGCTGTAACTTCAAGTTTATGCATCTTTCTATGCTTTCAGGTTGAAACTTGACTGAAAACTCACTTTGAAGAAAAGTTATTGCATTTTTGTATCACAGGTCACAAATAGTGTTTTCTCAGCGAGAGAAGGCCAAAATGAACACTTCATGCAGAACTCCTGTATTTTGAGGAAATCTCACTGAAATCCAATTGTAACTTCAAGATTATGCATCTTTTTTTGCTTTCAGGTTGAAACTTGACTGAAAACTCACTTTGAACAAAAGTTATGGTTTTTTTGTGTCGCAGGTCACAAATAGCGTTTTCTCAGCGAGAGAAGGCCAAAATGAACACTTCATGCAGAACTCCTGAATTTTGATGAAAACTATCTGAAATCCATCTGTAACTTCAAGTTTATGCATCTTTCTATGTTTTCAGGTTGAAACTTGACTGAAAACTCACTTTGAACAAAAGTTATGGCTGTTTTGTGTCACAGGTCACAAATAGCGTTTTCTCAGCGAGAGAAGGCCAAAATGAACACTTCATGCAGAACTCCTGTATTTGATGAAAATTCTCTGAAATCCACCTGTAAATTCAAGTTTATGCATCTTTCTATGCTTTCAGGTTGAAACTTGACTGAAAACTCACTTTGAAAAAAAATTATGGCATTTTTGTGTCGCAGGTCACAAATAGCGTTTTCTCTGCGAGACAAGGCCAAAATGAACACTTCATGCAGAACTCCTGTATTTAGAGGAAATCTCACTGAAATCAAACTGTAACTTCAAGTTTCTGCATCTTTCAATGCTTTCAGGTTGAAACTTGACTGAAAACTCACTTTGAAGAAAAGTTATGGCATTTTTGTATCACAGGTCACAAATCGCGTTTTCTCAGCGAGAGAAGGCCAAAATGAACACTTCATGCAGAACTCCTGTATTTTGCTGAAAACTCACTGAAATCATCCTGTAACTTCAAGTTTATGCATCTTTCTATGCTTTCAGGTTGAAACTTGACTGAAAACTCAATTTGAACAAAAATTATGGCTCTTTTGTTTCGCAGGTCACAAATAGCGTTTTCTCAGCGAGAGAAGGCCAAAATGAACACTTCATGCAGAACTCCTGTATTTTGAGGAAATCTCACTGAAATCAAACTGCAACTTCAAGTTTATGCATCTTTCGATGCTTTCAGGTTGAAACTTGACTGAAAACTCACTTTGAAGAAAAGTTATTGCATTTTTGTATCACAGGTCACAAATAGTGTTTTCTCAGCGAGAGAAGGCCAAAATGAATACTTCATGCAGAACTCCTGTATTTTGAGGAAATCTCACTGAAATCCAATTGTAACTTCAAGATTATGCATCTTTTTTTGCTTTCAGGTTGAAACTTGACTGAAAACTCACTTTGAACAAAAGTTATGGTTTTTTTGTGTCGCAGGTCACAAATAGCGTTTTCTCAGCGAGAGAAGGCCAAAATGAACACTTCATGCAGAACTCCTGAATTTTGATAAAAACTCTCTGAAATCAAGCTGTAACTTCAAGTTTATGCATCTTTCTATGCTTTCAGGTTGAAACTTGACTGAAAACTCACTTTGAACAAAAGTTATGGCTGTTTTGTGTCACAGGTCACAAATAGCGTTTTCTCAGCGAGAGAAGGCCAAAATGAACACTTCATGCAGAACTCCTGTATTTGATGAAAATTCTCTGAAATCCACCTGTAAATTCAAGTTTATGCATCTTTCGATGCTTTCAGGTTGAAACTTGACTGAAAACTCACTTTTAAAAAAAGTTATGGCATTTTTGTATCACAGGTCACAAATAGTGTTTTCTCAGCGAGAGAAGGCCAAAATAAACACTTCATGCAGAACTCCTGTATTTTGATGAAAACTCTCTGAAATCCACCTGTAACTTCAAGTTTATGCATCTTTCTATGCTTTCAGGTTGAAAAATGACTGAAAACTCACTTTGAACAAAAATTATGGCTGTTTTTTGTCGCAGGTCACAAATAGCGTTTTCTCAGCGAGAGAAGGCCAAAATGAACACTTCATGCAGAACTCCTGTATTTTGATGAAAACTCACTGAAATCCACCTGTAAATTCAAGTTTATGCATCTTTCGATGCTTTCGGGTTGAAACTTGACTGAAAACTCACTTTTAACAAAAGTTATGGAATTTTTGTGTCACAGGTCACAAATAGTGTTTTCTCAGCGAGAGAAGGCCAAAATGAACACTTCATGCAGAACTCCTGTATTTTGATCAAAAGTCACTGAAATCAAGCTGTAACTTCAAGTTTATGCATCATTCTATGCTTTCAGGTTGAAACTTGACTGAAAACTCACTTTTAAAAAAAGTTATGGATTTTTGTATCACAGGTCACAAATAGTGTTTTCTCGGTGAGAGAAGGCCAAAATTAACACTTCATGCAGAACTCCTGTATTTTGATGAAAACTCACTGAAATCTAGCTGTAAATTCAAGTTTATGCATCTTTCTATGCTTTCAGGTTGAAACTTGACTGAAAACTCACTTTGAACAAAAATTATGGCTGTTTTGTGTCGCAGGTCACAAATAGCGTTTTCTCAGCGAGGGAAGGCCAAAATGAACACTTCATGCAGAACTCGATTATTTTGAAGAAAACTCTCTGAAATCCACCTGTTTCTTCAAGTTTATGCATCTTTCTATGCTTTCAGGTTGAAACTTGACCAAAAGCTTACTTTGAACAAAAGTTATGGCATTTTTGTATCACAGGTCAAAAATAGTGTTTTCTCAGCGAGAGAAGGCCAACATGAACACTTCATGCAGAACTCCTGTATTTTGATGAAAACTCACTGAAATCCACCTGTAACTTCAAGTTTCTGCATCTTTCTATGCTTTCAGGTTGAAACTTGACTGAAAACTCACTTTGAACAAAAATTATGGCTGTTTTGTGTCGCAGGTCACAAATAGCGTTTTCTCAGCGAGAGAAGGCCAAAATGAACACTTCATGCATAACTCCTGTATTTTGAGGAAATCTCACTGAAATCAAAATGTAACTTCAAGTTTATGCATCTTTCTATGCTTTCAGGTTGAAACTTGACTGAAAACTCACTTTGAACAAAAGTTATGGCATTTTTGTATCACAGGTCACAAATAGTGTTTTCTCAGCGAGAGAAGGCCAACATGAACACTTCATGCAGAACTCCTGTATTTTGATGAAAACTCACTGAAATCTAGCTGTAACTTCAAGTTTCTGCATCTTTCCATGCTTTCAGGTTGAAACTTGACTGAAAACTCACTTTGAACAAAAATTATGGCTTTTTTGTGTCACAGGTCACAAATAGTGTTTTCTCAGCGAAAGAAGGCCAAAATGAACACTTCATGCATAACTCCTGTATTTTGATGAAAACTCACTGAAATCAAGCTGTAACTTCAAGTTTATGCATCTTTCTATGCTTTCAGGTTGAAACTTGACTGAAAACTCACTTTTAAAAAAAGTTATGGCTGTTTTGTGTCACAGGTCACAAATAGCGTTTTCTCAGCGAGAGAAGGCCAAAATGAACACTTCATGCAGAACTCCAGTATTTTGATGAAAACTCTCTGAAATCCATCTGTAACTTCAAGTTTATTCATCTTTCTATGCTTTCAGGTTTAAACTTGACTGAAAACTCACTTTGAAGAAAAGTTATGGCATTTTTGTATTACAGGTCACAAATAGTGTTTTCTCAGTGAGAGAAGGCCAAAATGAACACTTCATGCAGAACTCCTGTATTTTGATGAAAACTCTCTGAAATCCACCTGTAACTTCAAGTTGATGCATCTTTCTATGCTTTCAGGTTGAAACTTGACTGAAAACTCACTTTGAACAAAAGTTATGGCTGTTTTGTGTCACAGGTCACAAATAGCGTTTTCTCAGCGAGAGAAGGCCAAAATGAACACTTCATGCAGAACTCCTGTATTTTGATGAAAACTCACTGAAATCAAGCTGTACCTTAGAGTTTATGCATCTTTCTATGCTTTCAGGTTGAAACTTGACTGAAAACTCACTTTGAACAAAATTTTTGGCTCTTTTGTGTCACAGGTCACAAATAGCGTTTTCTCAGCGAGAGAAGGCCAAAATGAACACTTCATGCAGAACTCCTGTATTTTGATGAAAACTCACTGAAATCAAGCTGTAACTTCAAGTTTATGCATCTTTCTATGCTTTCACGTTGAAACTTGACTGAAAACTCACTTTTCAAAAAAGTTATGGCATTTTTGTATCACAGGTCACAAATAGTGTTTTCTCAGCGAGAGAAGGCCAACATGAACACTTCATGCAGAACTCCTGTATTTTGATGAAAACTCACTGAAATCCACCTGTAACTTCAAGTTTCTGCATCTTTCCATGCTTTCAGGTTGAAACTTGACTGAAAACTCACTTTGAACAAAAATTATGGCTTTTTTGTGTCACAGGTCACAAATAGTGTTTTCTCAGCGAAAGAAGGCCAAAATGAACACTTCATGCATAACTCCTGTATTTTGATGAAAACTCACTGAAATCAAGCTGTAACTTCAAGTTTATGCATCTTTCTATGCTTTCAGGTTGAAACTTGACTGAAAACTCACTTTTAAAAAAAGTTATGGCTGTTTTGTGTCACAGGTCACAAATAGCGTTTTCTCAGCGAGAGAAGGCCAAAATGAACACTTCATGCAGAACTCCAGTATTTTGATGAAAACTCTCTGAAATCCATCTGTAACTTCAAGTTTATTCATCTTTCTATGCTTTCAGGTTTAAACTTGACTGAAAACTCACTTTGAAGAAAAGTTATGGCATTTTTGTATTACAGGTCACAAATAGTGTTTTCTCAGTGAGAGAAGGCCAAAATGAACACTTCATGCAGAACTCCTGTATTTTGATGAAAACTCTCTGAAATCCACCTGTAACTTCAAGTTGATGCATCTTTCTATGCTTTCAGGTTGAAACTTGACTGAAAACTCACTTTGAACAAAAGTTATGGCTGTTTTGTGTCACAGGTCACAAATAGCGTTTTCTCAGCGAGAGAAGGCCAAAATGAACACTTCATGCAGAACTCCTGTATTTTGATGAAAACTCACTGAAATCAAGCTGTACCTTAGAGTTTATGCATCTTTCTATGCTTTCAGGTTGAAACTTGACTGAAAACTCACTTTGAACAAAATTTTTGGCTCTTTTGTGTCACAGGTCACAAATAGCGTTTTCTCCGCGAGAGAAGGCCAAAATGAACACTTCATGCAGAACTCCTGTATTTTGATGAAAACTCACTGAAATCAAGCTGTAACTTCAAGTTTATGCATCTTTCTATGCTTTCACGTTGAAACTTGACTGAAAACTCACTTTTCAAAAAAGTTATGGCATTTTTGTATCACAGGTCACAAATAGTGTTTTATCAGCGAGAGAAGGCCAACATGAACACTTCATGCAGAACTCCTGTATTTTGATGAAAACTCACTGAAATCCACCTGTAACTTCAAGTTTCTGCATCTTTCTATGCTTTCAGGTTGAAACTTGACTGAAAACTCACTTTGAACAAAAATTATGGCTTTTTTGTGTCACAGGTCACAAATAGTGTTTTCTCAGCGAAAGAAGGCCAAAATGAACACTTCATGCATAACTCCTGTATTTTGATGAAAACTCACTGAAATAAAGCTGTAACTTCAAGTTTATGCATCTTTCTATGCTTTCAGATTGAAACTTGACTGAAAACTCACTTTTAAAAAAAGTTATGGCTGTTTTGTGTCACAGGTCACAAATAGCGTTTTCTCAGCGAGAGAAGGCCAAAATGAACACTTCATGCAGAACTCCTGTATTTTGATGAAAACTCTCTGAAATCCACCTGTAACTTCAAGTTTATTCATCTTTCTATGCTTTCAGGTTTAAACTTGACTGAAAACTCACTTTGAAGAAAAGTTATGGCATTTTTGTATTACAGGTCACAAATAGTGTTTTCTCAGTGAGAGAAGGCCAAAATGAACACTTCATACAGAACTCCTGTATTTTGATGAAAACTCTCTGAAATCCACCTGTAACTTCAAGTTGATGCATCTTTCTATGCTTTCAGGTTGAAACTTGACTGAAAACTCACTTTGAACAAAAGTTATGGCTGTTTTGTGTCACAGGTCACAAATAGCGTTTTCTCAGCGAGAGAAGGCCAAAATGAACACTTCATGCAGAACTCCTGTATTTTGATGAAAACTCACTGAAATCAAGCTGTACCTTAGAGTTTATGCATCTTTCTATGCTTTCAGGTTGAAACTTGACTGAAAACTCACTTTGAACAAAAGTTATGGCTATTTTGTGTCACAGGTCACAAATAGCGTTTTCTCAGTGAGAGAAGGCCAAAATGAACACTTCATGCAGAACTCCTGTATTTTGATGAAAACTCTCTGAAATCCACCTGTAACTTCAAGTTGATGCATCTTTCTATGCTTTCAGGTTGAAACTTGACTGAAAACTCACTTTGAACAAAAGTTATGGCTGTTTTGTGTCACAGGTCACAAATAGCGTTTTCTCAGCGAGAGAATGCCAAAATGAACACTTCATGCAGAACTCCTGTATTTTGATGAAAACTCACTGAAATCAAGCTGTACCTTAGAGTTTATGCATCTTTCTATGCTTTCAGGTTGATACTTGACTGAAAACTCACTTTGAACAAAATTTATGGCTCTTTTGTGTCACAGGTCACAAATAGCGTTTTCTCAGCGAGAGAAGGCCAAAATGAACACTTCATGCAGAACTCCTGTATTTTGATGAAAACTCACTGAAATAAAGCTGTAACTTCAAGTTTCTGCATCTTTCTATGCTTTCAGGTTGAAACTTGACTGAAAACTCACTTTGAACAAAAATTATGGCTTTTTTGTGTCACAGGTCACAAATAGTGTTTTCTCAGCGAAAGAAGGCCAAAATGAACACTTCATGCATAACTCCTGTATTTTGATGAAAACTCACTGAAATCAAGCTGTAACTTCAAGTTTATGCATCTTTCTATGCTTTCAGGTTGAAACTTGACTGAAAACTCACTTTTAAAAAAAGTTATGGCTGTTTTGTATCACAGGTCACAAATAGCGTTTTCTCAGCGAGAGAAGGCCAAAATGAACACTTCATGCAGAACTCCTGTATTTTGATGAAAACTCTCTGAAATCCACCTGTAACTTCAAGTTGATGCATCTTTCTATGCTTTCAGGTTGAAACTTGACTGAAAACTCACTTTGAACAAAAGTTATGGCTGTTTTGTGTCACAGGTCACAAATAGCGTTTTCTCAGCGAGAGAAGGCCAAAATGAACACTTCATGCAGAACTCCTGTATTTTGATGAAAACTCACTGAAATCAAGCTGTACCTTAGAGTTTATGCATCTTTCTATGCTTTCAGGTTGAAACTTGACTGAAAACTCACTTTGAACAAAAGTTATGGCTCTTTTGTGTCACAGGTCACAAATAGCGTTTTCTCAGCGAGAGAAGGCCAAAATGAACACTTCATGCAGAACTCCTGTATTTTGATGAAAACTCACTGAAATAAAGCTGTAACTTCAAGTTTATGTATCTTTCCATGCTTTCACGTTGAAACTTGACTGAATACTCACTTTTCAAAAAAGTTATGGCATTTTTGTGTCACAGGTCACAAATAGTGTTTTCTCAGCGAGAGAAGGCCAAAATGAACACTTCATGCAGAACTCCTGTATTTTGATGAAAACTCACTGAAATCCACCTGTAACTTCAAGTTTCTGCATCTTTCCATGCTTTCAGGTTGAAACTTGACTGAAAACTCACTTTGAACAAAAATTATGGCTTTTTTGTGTCACAGGTCACAAATAGTGTTTTCTCAGCGAAAGAAGGCCAAAATGAACACTTCATGCATAACTCCTGTATTTTGATGAAAACTCACTGAAATCAAGCTGTAACTTCAAGTTTATGCATCTTTCTATGCTTTCAGGTTGAAACTTGACTGAAAACTCACTTTTAAAAAAAGTTATGGCTGTTTTGTGTCACAGGTCATAAATAGCGTTTTCTCAGCGAGAGAAGGCCAAAATGAACACTTCATGCAGAACTCCAGTATTTTGATGAAAACTCTCTGAAATCCATCTGTAACTTCAAGTTTATTCATCTTTCTATGCTTTCAGGTTTAAACTTGACTGAAAACTCACTTTGAAGAAAAGTTATGGCATTTTTGTATTACAGGTCACAAATAGTGTTTTCTCAGTGAGAGAAGGCCAAAATGAACACTTCATGCAGAACTCCTGTATTTTGATGAAAACTCTCTGAAATCCACCTGTAACTTCAAGTTGATGCATCTTTCTATGCTTTCAGGTTGAAACTTGACTGAAAACTCACTTTGAACAAAAGTTATGGCTGTTTTGTGTCACAGGTCACAAATAGCGTTTTCTCAGCGAGAGAAGGCCAAAATGAACACTTCATGCAGAACTCCTGTATTTTGATGAAAACTCACTGAAATCAAGCTGTACCTTAGAGTTTATGCATCTTTCTATGCTTTCAGGTTGAAACTTGACTGAAAACTCACTTTGAACAAAATTTTTGGCTCTTTTGTGTCACAGGTCACAAATAGCGTTTTCTCAGCGAGAGAAGGCCAAAATGAACACTTCATGCAGAACTCCTGTATTTTGATGAAAACTCTCTGAAATCCACCTGTAACTTCAAGTTGATGCATCTTTCTATGCTTTCACGTTGAAACTTGACTGAAAACTCACTTTTCAAAAAAGTTATGGCATTTTTGTATCACAGGTCACAAATAGTGTTTTATCAGCGAGAGAAGGCCAACATGAACACTTCATGCAGAACTCCTGTATTTTGATGAAAACTCACTGAAATCCACCTGTAACTTCAAGTTTCTGCATCTTTCTATGCTTTCAGGTTGAAACTTGACTGAAAACTCACTTTGAACAAAAATTATGGCTTTTTTGTGTCACAGGTCACAAATAGTGTTTTCTCAGCGAAAGAAGGCCAAAATGAACACTTCATGCATAACTCCTGTATTTTGATGAAAACTCACTGAAATCAAGCTGTAACTTCAAGTTTATGCATCTTTCTATGCTTTCAGGTTGAAACTTGACTGAAAACTCACTTTTAAAAAAAGTTATGGCTGTTTTGTGTCACAGGTCACAAATAGCGTTTTCTCAGCGAGAGAAGGCCAAAATGAACACTTCATGCAGAACTCCTGTATTTTGATGAAAACTCTCTGAAATCCACCTGTAACTTCAAGTTTATTCATCTTTCTATGCTTTCAGGTTTAAACTTGACTGAAAACTCACTTTGAAGAAAAGTTATGGCATTTTTGTATTACAGGTCACAAATAGTGTTTTCTCAGTGAGAGAAGGCCAAAATGAACACTTCATACAGAACTCCTGTATTTTGATGAAAACTCTCTGAAATCCACCTGTAACTTCAAGTTGATGCATCTTTCTATGCTTTCAGGTTGAAACTTGACTGAAAACTCACTTTGAACAAAAGTTATGGCTGTTTTGTGTCACAGGTCACAAATAGCGTTTTCTCAGCGAGAGAAGGCCAAAATGAACACTTCATGCAGAACTCCTGTATTTTGATGAAAACTCACTGAAATCAAGCTGTACCTTAGAGTTTATGCATCTTTCTATGCTTTCAGGTTGAAACTTGACTGAAAACTCACTTTGAACAAAAGTTATGGCTATTTTGTGTCACAGGTCACAAATAGCGTTTTCTCAGTGAGAGAAGGCCAAAATGAACACTTCATGCAGAACTCCTGTATTTTGATGAAAACTCTCTGAAATCCACCTGTAACTTCAAGTTGATGCATCTTTCTATGCTTTCAGGTTGAAACTTGACTGAAAACTCACTTTGAACAAAAGTTATGGCTGTTTTGTGTCACAGGTCACAAATAGCGTTTTCTCAGCGAGAGAATGCCAAAATGAACACTTCATGCAGAACTCCTGTATTTTGATGAAAACTCACTGAAATCAAGCTGTACCTTAGAGTTTATGCATCTTTCTATGCTTTCAGGTTGATACTTGACTGAAAACTCACTTTGAACAAAATTTATGGCTCTTTTGTGTCACAGGTCACAAATAGCGTTTTCTCAGCGAGAGAAGGCCAAAATGAACACTTCATGCAGAACTCCTGTATTTTGATGAAAACTCACTGAAATAAAGCTGTAACTTCAAGTTTCTGCATCTTTCTATGCTTTCAGGTTGAAACTTGACTGAAAACTCACTTTGAACAAAAATTATGGCTTTTTTGTGTCACAGGTCACAAATAGTGTTTTCTCAGCGAAAGAAGGCCAAAATGAACACTTCATGCATAACTCCTGTATTTTGATGAAAACTCACTGAAATCAAGCTGTAACTTCAAGTTTATGCATCTTTCTATGCTTTCAGGTTGAAACTTGACTGAAAACTCACTTTTAAAAAAAGTTATGGCTGTTTTGTATCACAGGTCACAAATAGCGTTTTCTCAGCGAGAGAAGGCCAAAATGAACACTTCATGCAGAACTCCTGTATTTTGATGAAAACTCTCTGAAATCCACCTGTAACTTCAAGTTGATGCATCTTTCTATGCTTTCAGGTTGAAACTTGACTGAAAACTCACTTTGAACAAAAGTTATGGCTGTTTTGTGTCACAGGTCACAAATAGCGTTTTCTCAGCGAGAGAAGGCCAAAATGAACACTTCATGCAGAACTCCTGTATTTTGATGAAAACTCACTGAAATCAAGCTGTACCTTAGAGTTTATGCATCTTTCTATGCTTTCAGGTTGAAACTTGACTGAAAACTCACTTTGAACAAAAGTTATGGCTCTTTTGTGTCACAGGTCACAAATAGCGTTTTCTCAGCGAGAGAAGGCCAAAATGAACACTTCATGCAGAACTCCTGTATTTTGATGAAAACTCACTGAAATAAAGCTGTAACTTCAAGTTTATGTATCTTTCCATGCTTTCACGTTGAAACTTGACTGAAAACTCACTTTTCAAAAAAGTTATGGCATTTTTGTGTCACAGGTCACAAATAGTGTTTTCTCAGCGAGAGAAGGCCAAAATGAACACTTCATGCAGAACTCCTGTATTTTGATGAAAACTCACTGAAATCCACCTGTAACTTCAAGTTTCTGCATCTTTCCATGCTTTCAGGTTGAAACTTGACTGAAAACTCACTTTGAACAAAAATTATGGCTTTTTTGTGTCACAGGTCACAAATAGTGTTTTCTCAGCGAAAGAAGGCCAAAATGAACACTTCATGCATAACTCCTGTATTTTGATGAAAACTCACTGAAATCAAGCTGTAACTTCAAGTTTATGCATCTTTCTATGCTTTCAGGTTGAAACTTGACTGAAAACTCACTTTTAAAAAAAGTTATGGCTGTTTTGTGTCACAGGTCATAAATAGCGTTTTCTCAGCGAGAGAAGGCCAAAATGAACACTTCATGCAGAACTCCAGTATTTTGATGAAAACTCTCTGAAATCCATCTGTAACTTCAAGTTTATTCATCTTTCTATGCTTTCAGGTTTAAACTTGACTGAAAACTCACTTTGAAGAAAAGTTATGGCATTTTTGTATTACAGGTCACAAATAGTGTTTTCTCAGTGAGAGAAGGCCAAAATGAACACTTCATGCAGAACTCCTGTATTTTGATGAAAACTCTCTGAAATCCACCTGTAACTTCAAGTTGATGCATCTTTCTATGCTTTCAGGTTGAAACTTGACTGAAAACTCACTTTGAACAAAAGTTATGGCTGTTTTGTGTCACAGGTCACAAATAGCGTTTTCTCAGCGAGAGAAGGCCAAAATGAACACTTCATGCAGAACTCCTGTATTTTGATGAAAACTCACTGAAATCAAGCTGTACCTTAGAGTTTATGCATCTTTCTATGCTTTCAGGTTGAAACTTGACTGAAAACTCACTTTGAACAAAATTTTTGGCTCTTTTGTGTCACAGGTCACAAATAGCGTTTTCTCAGCGAGAGAAGGCCAAAATGAACACTTCATGCAGAACTCCTGTATTTTGATGAAAACTCACTGAAATCAAGCTGTAACTTCAAGTTTATGCATCTTTCTATGCTTTCACGTTGAAACTTGACTGAAAACTCACTTTTCAAAAAAGTTATGGCATTTTTGTATCACAGGTCACAAATAGTGTTTTATCAGCGAGAGAAGGCCAACATGAACACTTCATGCAGAACTCCTGTATTTTGATGAAAACTCACTGAAATCCACCTGTAACTTCAAGTTTCTGCATCTTTCTATGCTTTCAGGTTGAAACTTGACTGAAAACTCACTTTGAACAAAAATTATGGCTTTTTTGTGTCACAGGTCACAAATAGTGTTTTCTCAGCGAAAGAAGGCCAAAATGAACACTTCATGCATAACTCCTGTATTTTGATGAAAACTCACTGAAATCAAGCTGTAACTTCAAGTTTATGCATCTTTCTATGCTTTCAGGTTGAAACTTGACTGAAAACTCACTTTTAAAAAAAGTTATGGCTGTTTTGTGTCACAGGTCACAAATAGCGTTTTCTCAGCGAGAGAAGGCCAAAATGAACACTTCATGCAGAACTCCTGTATTTTGATGAAAACTCTCTGAAATCCACCTGTAACTTCAAGTTTATTCATCTTTCTATGCTTTCAGGTTTAAACTTGACTGAAAACTCACTTTGAAGAAAAGTTATGGCATTTTTGTATTACAGGTCACAAATAGTGTTTTCTCAGTGAGAGAAGGCCAAAATGAACACTTCATGCAGAACTCCTGTATTTTGATGAAAACTCTCTGAAATCCACCTGTAACTTCAAGTTGATGCATCTTTCTATGCTTTCAGGTTGAAACTTGACTGAAAACTCACTTTGAACAAAAGTTATGGCTGTTTTGTGTCACAGGTCACAAATAGCGTTTTCTCAGCGAGAGAAGGCCAAAATGAACACTTCATGCAGAACTCCTGTATTTTGATGAAAACTCACTGAAATCAAGCTGTACCTTAGAGTTTATGCATCTTTCTATGCTTTCAGGTTGAAACTTGACTGAAAACTCACTTTGAACAAAATTTATGGCTCTTTTGTGTCACAGGTCACAAATAGCGTTTTCTCAGCGAGAGAAGGCCAAAATGAAAACTTCATGCAGAACTCCTGTATTTTGATGAAAACTCACTGAAATAAAGCTGTAACTTCAAGTTTATGCATCTTTCTATGCTTTCACGTTGAAACTTGACTGAAAACTCACTTTTCAAAAAAGTTATGGCATTTTTGTATCACAGGTCACAAATAGTGTTTTCTCAGCGAGACAAGGCCAAAATGAAAACTTCATGCAGAACTCCTGTATTTTGATGAAAACTCATTGAAATCCACCTGTAACTTCAAGTTTATGCATCTTTCTATGCTTTCACGTTGAAACTTGACTGAAAACTCACTTTGAACAAAAGTTATGGCATTTTTGTGTCACAGGTCACAAATAGTGTTTTCTCAGCGAGAGAAGGCCAAAATGAACACTTCATGCAGAACTCCTGTATTTTGATGAAAACTCACTGAAATCCACCTGTAACTTCAAGTTTCTGCATCTTTCCATGCTTTCAGGTTGAAACTTGACTGAAAACTCACTTTGAACAAAAATTATGGCTTTTTTGTGTCACAGGTCACAAATAGTGTTTTCTCAGCGAAAGAAGGCCAAAATGAACACTTCATGCATAACTCCTGTATTTTGATGAAAACTCACTGAAATCAAGCTGTAACTTCAAGTTTATGCATCTTTCTATGCTTTCAGGTTGAAACTTGACTGAAAACTCACTTTTAAAAAAAGTTATGGCTGTTTTGTGTCACAGGTCACAAATAGCGTTTTCTCAGCGAGAGAAGGCCAAAATGAACACTTCATGCAGAACTCCAGTATTTTGATGAAAACTCTCTGAAATCCATCTGTAACTTCAAGTTTATTCATCTTTCTATGCTTTCAGGTTTAAACTTGACTGAAAACTCACTTTGAAGAAAAGTTATGGCATTTTTGTATTACAGGTCACAAATAGTGTTTTCTCAGTGAGAGAAGGCCAAAATGAACACTTCATGCAGAACTCCTGTATTTTGATGAAAACTCTCTGAAATCCACCTGTAACTTCAAGTTGATGCATCTTTCTATGCTTTCAGGTTGAAACTTGACTGAAAACTCACTTTGAACAAAAGTTATGGCTGTTTTGTGTCACAGGTCACAAATAGCGTTTTCTCAGCGAGAGAAGGCCAAAATGAACACTTCATGCAGAACTCCTGTATTTTGATGAAAACTCACTGAAATCAAGCTGTACCTTAGAGTTTATGCATCTTTCTATGCTTTCAGGTTGAAACTTGACTGAAAACTCACTTTGAACAAAATTTTTGGCTCTTTTGTGTCACAGGTCACAAATAGCGTTTTCTCAGCGAGAGAAGGCCAAAATGAACACTTCATGCAGAACTCCTGTATTTTGATGAAAACTCACTGAAATCAAGCTGTAACTTCAAGTTTATGCATCTTTCTATGCTTTCACGTTGAAACTTGACTGAAAACTCACTTTTCAAAAAAGTTATGGCATTTTTGTATCACAGGTCACAAATAGTGTTTTATCAGCGAGAGAAGGCCAACATGAACACTTCATGCAGAACTCCTGTATTTTGATGAAAACTCACTGAAATCCACCTGTAACTTCAAGTTTCTGCATCTTTCTATGCTTTCAGGTTGAAACTTGACTGAAAACTCACTTTGAACAAAAATTATGGCTTTTTTGTGTCACAGGTCACAAATAGTGTTTTCTCAGCGAAAGAAGGCCAAAATGAACACTTCATGCATAACTCCTGTATTTTGATGAAAACTCACTGAAATCAAGCTGTAACTTCAAGTTTATGCATCTTTCTATGCTTTCAGGTTGAAACTTGACTGAAAACTCACTTTTAAAAAAAGTTATGGCTGTTTTGTGTCACAGGTCACAAATAGCGTTTTCTCAGCGAGAGAAGGCCAAAATGAACACTTCATGCAGAACTCCTGTATTTTGATGAAAACTCTCTGAAATCCACCTGTAACTTCAAGTTTATTCATCTTTCTATGCTTTCAGGTTTAAACTTGACTGAAAACTCACTTTGAAGAAAAGTTATGGCATTTTTGTATTACAGGTCACAAATAGTGTTTTCTCAGTGAGAGAAGGCCAAAATGAACACTTCATGCAGAACTCCTGTATTTTGATGAAAACTCTCTGAAATCCACCTGTAACTTCAAGTTGATGCATCTTTCTATGCTTTCAGGTTGAAACTTGACTGAAAACTCACTTTGAACAAAAGTTATGGCTGTTTTGTGTCACAGGTCACAAATAGCGTTTTCTCAGCGAGAGAAGGCCAAAATGAACACTTCATGCAGAACTCCTGTATTTTGATGAAAACTCACTGAAATCAAGCTGTACCTTAGAGTTTATGCATCTTTCTATGCTTTCAGGTTGAAACTTGACTGAAAACTCACTTTGAACAAAATTTATGGCTCTTTTGTGTCACAGGTCACAAATAGCGTTTTCTCAGCGAGAGAAGGCCAAAATGAAAACTTCATGCAGAACTCCTGTATTTTGATGAAAACTCACTGAAATAAAGCTGTAACTTCAAGTTTATGCATCTTTCTATGCTTTCACGTTGAAACTTGACTGAAAACTCACTTTTCAAAAAAGTTATGGCATTTTTGTATCACAGGTCACAAATAGTGTTTTCTCAGCAAGACAAGGCCAAAATGAACACTTCATGCAGAACTCCTGTATTTTGATGAAAACTCATTGAAATCCACCTGTAACTTCAAGTTTATGCATCTTTCTATGCTTTCAGGTTGAAACTTGACTGAAAACTCACTTTGAACAAAAGTTATGGCTATTTTGTGTCACAGGTCACAAATAGCGTTTTCTCAGTGAGAGAAGGCCAAAATGAACACTTCATGCAGAACTCCTGTATTTTGATGAAAACTCTCTGAAATCCACCTGTAACTTCAAGTTGATGCATCTTTCTATGCTTTCAGGTTGAAACTTGACTGAAAACTCACTTTGAACAAAAGTTATGGCTGTTTTGTGTCACAGGTCACAAAAAGCGTTTTCTCAGCGAGAGAATGCCAAAATGAACACTTCATGCAGAACTCCTGTATTTTGATGAAAACTCACTGAAATCAAGCTGTACCTTAGAGTTTATGCATCTTTCTATGCTTTCAGGTTGATACTTGACTGAAAACTCACTTTGAACAAAATTTATGGCTCTTTTGTGTCACAGGTCACAAATAGCGTTTTCTCAGCGAGAGAAGGCCAAAATGAACACTTCATGCAGAACTCCTGTATTTTGATGAAAACTCACTGAAATAAAGCTGTAACTTCAAGTTTCTGCATCTTTCTATGCTTTCAGGTTGAAACTTGACTGAAAACTCACTTTGAACAAAAATTATGGCTTTTTTGTGTCACAGGTCACAAATAGTGTTTTCTCAGCGAAAGAAGGCCAAAATGAACACTTCATGCATAACTCCTGTATTTTGATGAAAACTCACTGAAATCAAGCTGTAACTTCAAGTTTATGCATCTTTCTATGCTTTCAGGTTGAAACTTGACTGAAAACTCACTTTTAAAAAAAGTTATGGCTGTTTTGTGTCACAGGTCACAAATAGCGTTTTCTCAGCGAGAGAAGGCCAAAATGAACACTTCATGCAGAACTCCTGTATTTTGATGAAAACTCTCTGAAATCCACCTGTAACTTCAAGTTGATGCATCTTTCTATGCTTTCAGGTTGAAACTTGACTGAAAACTCACTTTGAACAAAAGTTATGGCTGTTTTGTGTCACAGGTCACAAATAGCGTTTTCTCAGCGAGAGAAGGCCAAAATGAACACTTCATGCAGAACTCCTGTATTTTGATGAAAACTCACTGAAATCCACCTGTAACTTCAAGTTTCTGCATCTTTCCATGCTTTCAGGTTGAAACTTGACTGAAAACTCACTTTGAACAAAAATTATGGCTTTTTTGTGTCACAGGTCACAAATAGTGTTTTCTCAGCGAAAGAAGGCCAAAATGAACACTTCATGCATAACTCCTGTATTTTGATGAAAACTCACTGAAATCAAGCTGTAACTTCAAGTTTATGCATCTTTCTATGCTTTCAGGTTGAAACTTGACTGAAAACTCACTTTGAAGAAAAGTTATGGCATTTTTGTATCACAGGTCACAAATAGTGTTTTCTCAGCGAGAGAAGGCCAAAATGAACACTTCATGCAGAACTCCTGTATTTTGAGGAAATCTCACTGAAATCCAACTGTAACTTCAAGTTTATGCATCTTTCTATGCTTTCAGGTTGAAACTTGACTGAAAACTCACTTTGAATAAAAGTTATGGCTGTTTTGTATCACAGGTCACAAACAGTGTTTTCTCAGCGAGAGAAGGCCAAAATGAACACTTCATGCAGAACTCCTGTATTTTGATGAAAACTCACTGAAATCCACCTGTCATTTCAAGTTTATGCATCTTTCTATGCTTCCAGGTTGAAACTTGACTGAAAACTAACTTTGAAAAAAAGTTATGGCTGTTTTGTGTCACAGGTCACAAATAGCGTTTTCTCAGCCAGAGAAGGCAAAAATGAACACTTCATGCAGAACTCCCGTATTTTGATGAAAACTAACTGAAATCCAACTGTACCTTCAAGTTTATGCATCTTTCTATGCTTTCAGGTTTAAACTTGACTGAAAACTCACTTTGAAGAAAAATTATGGCTGTTTTGTGTCGCAGGTCACAAATCGCGTTTTCTCAGCGAGATAAGGCCAAAATGAACACTTCATGCATAACTCCTGTATTTTGAGGAAATCTCACTGAAATAAAGCTGTAACTTCAAGTTTATGCATCTTTCTATGCTTTCACGTTGAAACTTGACTGAAAACTCACTTTTCAAAAAAGTTATGGCATTATTGTATCACAGGTCACAAATAGTGTTTTCTCAGCGAGAGAAGGCCAAAATGAACACTTCATGCAGAACTCCTGTATTTTGAGGAAATCTCACTGAAATCCAACTGTAACTTCAAGTTTATGCATCTTTCTATGCTTTCAGGTTGAATCTTGACTGAAAGCTTACTTTGAACAAAAGTTATGGCATTTTTGTATCACAGGTCAAAAATAGTGTTTTCTCAGCGAGAGAAGGCCAACATGAACACTTCATGCAGAACTCCTGTATTTTGATGAAAACTCACTGAAATCCACCTGTAACTTCAAGTTTCTGCATCTTTCTATGCTTTCAGGTTGAAACTTGACTGAAAACTCACTTTGAACAAAAATTATGGCTGTTTTGTGTCACAGGTCACAAATAGTGTTTTCTCAGCGAGAGAAGGCCAAAATGAACACTTCATGCAGAACTCCTGTATTTTGAGGAAATCTCACTGAAATCAAAATGTAACTTCAAGTTTATGTATCTTTCCATGCTTTCAGGTTGAAACTTGACTGAAAACTCACTTTGAAGAAAAGTTATGGCATTTTTGTATCACAGGTCACAAATAGTGTTTTCTCAGCGAGAGAAGGCCAAAATGAACACTTCATGCAGAACTCCTGGTTTTTGATGAAAACTCACTGAAATCCACCTGTAACTTCAAGTTTATGCATCTTTCTATGCTTTCAGGTTGAAACTTGACTTAAAACTCACTTTGAACAAAAGTTATGGCTGTTTTGTGTCACAGGTCACAAATAGCGTTTTCTCAGCCAGAGAAGGCCAAAATGAACACTTCATGCAGAACTCCTGTATTTTGAGGAAATCTCACTGAAATCAAAATGTAACTTCAAGTTTATGCATCTTTCTATGCTTTCAGGTTGAAACTTGACTGAAAACTCACTTTGAAGAAAAGTTATGGCATTTTTGTATCACAGGTCACAAATAGAGTTTTCTCAGCGAGAGAAGGCCAAAATGAACACTTCATGCAGAACTCCTGGTTTTTGATGAAAACTCACTGAAATCCACCTGTAACTTCAAGTTTCTTTATCTTTCTATGCTTTCAGGTTGAAACTTGACTTAAAACTCACTTTGAACAAAATTTATGGCTGTTTTGTGTCACAGGTCACAAATAGTGTTTTCTCAGCGAGAGAAGGCCAAAATGAACACTTCATGCAGAACTCCTGTATTTTGATGAAAACTCACTGAAATCCACCTTTAACTTCAAGTTTATGCATCTTTCTATGCTTTAAGGTTGAAACTTGACTGAAAACTCACTTTGAAGAAAAGTTATGGCATTTTTGTATCACAGGTCACAAAGTGTTTTCTCAGCGAGAGAAGGCCAAAATGAACACTTCATGCAGAACTCCTGGTTTTTGATGAAAACTCACTGAAATCCACATGTAACTTCAAGTTTCTTTATCTTTCTATGCTTTCAGGTTGAAACTTGACTTAAAACTCACTTTGAACAAAAGTTATGGCTGTTTTGTGTCACAGGTCACAAATAGCGTTTTCTCAGCCAGAGAAGGCCAAAATGAAAACTTCATGCAGAACTCCTGTATTTTGAGGAAAACTCACTGAAATCAAAATGTAACTTCAAGTTTATGCATCTTTCTATGCTTTCAGGTTGAAACTTGACTTAAAACTCACTTTGAACAAAAGTTATGGCTGTTTTGTGTCACAGGTCACAAATAGTGTTTTCTCAGCGAGAGAAGGCCAAAATGAACACTTCATGCAGAAGTCCTGTATTTTGATGAAAACTCTCTGAAATCCACCTGTAACTTCAAGTTTATGCATCTTTCTATGCTTTCAGGTTGAAACTTGACTGAAAACTCACTTTGAAGAAAAGTTATGGCATTTTTGTATCACAGGTCACAAAGTGTTTTCTCAGCGAGAGAAGGCCAAAATGAACACTTCATGCAGAACTCCTGTATTTTGAGGAAATCTCACTGAAATCCAACTGTAACTTCAAGTTTATGCATCTTTCTATGCTTTCAGGTTGAAACTTGACTGAAAACTCACTTTGAACAAAAGTTATGGCTGTTTTGTGTCACACTTCACAAATAGCGTTTTCTCAGCCAGAGAAGGCCAAAATGAACACTTCATGCAGAACTCCTGTATTTTGATGAAAACTAACTGAAATCCAACTGTACCTTCAAGTTTATGCATCTTTCTATGCTTTCAGGTTTAAACTTGACTGAAAACTCACTTTGAACAAAAATTATGGCTGTTTTGTGTCGCAGGTCACAAATAGCGTTTTCTCAGCGAGATAAGGCCAAAATGAACACTTCATGCATAACTCCTGTATTTTCAGGAAATCTCACTGAAATCAAAATGTAACTTCAAGTTTATGCATCTTTCTATGCTTTCAGGTTGAAACTTGACTGAAAACTCACTTTGAACAAATGTTATGGCATTTTTGTATCACAGGTTACAAATAGTGTTTTCTCAGCGAGAGAAGGCCAAAATGAACACTTCATGCAGAACTCCTGTATTTTGATGAAAACTCACTGAAATCAAGCTGTAACTTCAAGTTTCTGCATCTTTCTATGCTTTCAGGTTGAAACTTGACTGAAAACTCAATTTGAACAAAAGTTATGGCTGTTTTGTGTCACACGTCACAAATAGCGTTTTCTCAGCGAGAGAAGGCCAAAATGAACACTTCATGCAGAACTCCTGTATTTTGATGAAAACTCACTGAAATCCAACTGTACCTTCAAGTTTATGCATCTTTCTATGCTTTCAGGTTGAAACTTGACTGAAAACTCACTTTGAACAAAAGTTATGGCATTTTTGTATCACAGGTCACAAATAGTGTTTTCTCAGCGAGAGAAGGCCAAAATGAACACTTCATGCAGCACTCCTGTATTTTGATGAAAACTCACTGAAATCAAGCTGTAACTTCAAGTTTCTGCATCTTTCTATGCTTTCAGGTTGAAACTTGACTGAAAACTCAATTTGAAAAAAACTTATGGCTGTTTTGTGTCACACGTCACAAATAGCGTTTTCTCAGCGAGAGAAGGCCAAAATGAACACTTCATGCAGAACTCCTGTATTTTGATGAAAACTCACTGAAATCCAACTGTACTTCAAGTTTATGCATCTTTCTATGCTTTCAGGTTGAAACTTGACTGAAAACTCACTTTGAACAAAAGTTATGGCATTTTTGTATCACAGGTCACAAATAGTGTTTTCTCAGCGAGAGAAGGCCAAAATGAACACTTCATGCAGAACTCCTGGTTTTTGAGGAAAACTCATTGAAATCCACCTGTAACTTCAAGTTTCTTTATCTTTCTATGCTTTCAGGTTGAAACTTGACTTAAAACTAATTTTGAACAAAAGTTATGGCTGTTTTGTGTCACAGGTCACAAATAGTGTTTTCTCAGCGAGAGAAGGACAAAATGAACACTTCATGCAGAACTCCTGTATTTTGAGGAAATCTCACTGAAATCCAACTGTAACTTCAAGTTTATGCATCTTTCTATGCTTTCAGGTTGAAACTTGACTGAAAACTCACTTTGAACAAAAGTTATGGCTGTTTTGTATCACATGTCACAAATAGTGTTTTCTCAGCGAGAGAAGGCCAAAATGAACACTTCATGCAGAACTCCTGTATTTTGATGAAAACTCACTGAAATCCACCTGTAATTTCAAGTTTATGCATCTTTCTATGCTTTCAGGTTGAAACTTGACTGAAAACTCACTTTTAAAAAAGTTATGGCATTTTTGTATCACAGGTCACAAATAGCGTTTTCTCAGCGAGAGAAGGCCAAAATGAACACTTCATGCATAACTCCTGTATTTTGAGGAAATCTCACTGAAATCAAAATGTAACTTCAAGTTTATGCATCTTTCTATGCTTTCAGGTTGAAACTTGACTGAAAACTCACTTTGAACAAAAGTTATGGCTGTTTTGTGTCACAGGTCACAAATAGGGTTTTCTCAGTGAGAGAAGGCCAAAATGAACACTTCATGCAGCACTCCTGTATTTTGATGAAAACTCACTGAAATCAAGTTGTAACTTCAAGTTTATGCATCTTTCTATTCTTTCAGGTTGAAACTTGACTGAAAACTCACTTTGAACAAAAGTTATGGCTGTTTTTTGTCGCAGGTCACAAATAGTGTTTTCTCAGCGAGAGAAGGCCAAAATGAACACTTCATGCAGAACTCCTGTATTTTGAGGAAATCTCACTGAAATCAAAATGTAACTTCAAGTTTATGCATCTTTCTATGCTTTCAGGTTGAAACTTGACTGAAAACTCACTTTGAACAAAAGTTATGGCATTTTTGTATCACAGGTCACAAATAGTGTTTTCTCAGCGAGAGAAGGCCAAAATGAACACTTCATGCAGAACTCCTGGTTTTTGATGAAAACTCACTGAAATCCACCTGTCACTTCAAGTTTCTTTATCTTTCTATGCTTTCAGGTTGAAACTTGACTTAAAACTCACTTTGAACAAATGTTATGGCATTTTTGTATCACAGGTCACAAATAGTGTTTTCTCAGCGAGAGAAGGCCAAAATGAACACTTCATGCAGAACTCCTGTATTTTGATGAAAACTCACTGAAATCAAGCTGTAACTTCACGTTTATGCATCTTTCTATGCTTTCAGGTTGAAACTTGACTGAAAACTCACTTTTAAAAAAAGTTATGGCATTTTTGTATCACAGGTCACAAATTGTGTTTTCTCAGCGAGAGAAGGCCAAAATGAACACTTCGTGCAGAACTCCTGTATTTTGATGAAAACTCACTGAAATCAAGCTGTAACTTCAAGTTTCTGCATCTTTCTATGCTTTCAGGTTGAAACTTGACTGAAAACTCAATTTGAAAAAAAGTTATGGCTGTTTAGTGTCACACGTCACAAATAGCGTTTTCTCAGCGAGAGAAGGCCAAAATGAACACTTCATGCAGAACTCCTGTATTTTTATGAAAACTCACTGAAATCCAACTGTACCTTCAAGTTTATGCATCTTTCTATGCTTTCAGGTTGAAACTTGACTGAAAACTCACTTTGAACAAAAATTATGGCTGTTTTGTGTCGCAGGTCAAAAAAAGCGTTTTCTCAGCGAGATAAGGCCAAAATGAACACTTCATGCATAACTCCTGTATTTTGAGGAAATCTCACTGAAATCAAAATGTAACTTCAAGTTTATGCATCTTTCTATGCTTTCAGGTTGAAACTTGACTGAAAACTCACTTTGAACAAAAGTTATGGCATTTTTGTATCACAGGTCACAAATAGTGTTTTCTCAGCGAGAGAAGGCCAAAATGAACACTTCATGCAGAACTCCTGGTTTTTGAGGAAAACTCATTGAAATCCACCTGTAACTTCAAGTTTCTTTATCTTTCTATGCTTTCAGGTTGAAACTTGACTTAAAACTAATTTTGAACAAAAGTTATGGCTGTTTTGTGTCACAGGTCACAAATAGTGTTTTCTCAGCGAGAGAAGGCCAAAATGAACACTTCATGCAGAACTCCTGTATTTTTAGGAAATCTCACTGAAATCCAACTGTAACTTCAAGTTTATGCATCTTTCTATGCTTTCAGGTTGAAACTTGACTGAAAACTCACTTTGAACAAAAGTTATGGCTGTTTTGTATCACATGTCACAAATAGTGTTTTCTCAGCGAGATAAGGCCAAAATGAACACTTCATGCAGAACTCCTGTATTTTGATGAAAACTCACTGAAATCCAACTGTACCTTCAAGTTTATGCATCTTTCTATGCTTTCAGGTTGAAACTTGACTGAAAACTCACTTTGAACAAAAGTTATGGCTGTTTTGTGTCACAGGTCACAAATAGCGTTTTCTCAGTGAGAGAAGGCCAAAATGAACACTTCATGCAGAACTCCTGTATTTTGATGAAAACTCACTGAAATCAAGCTGTAACTTCAAGTTTATGCATCTTTCTATGCTTTCAGGTTGAAACTTGACTGAAAACTCACTTTGAACTTAAATTATGGCTGTTTTGTGTGACAGGTCACAAATAGCGTTTTCTCAGCGAGAGAAGGCCAAAATGAACACTTCATACATAACTCCTGTATTTTGAGGAAATCTCACTGAAATCAAAATGTAACTTCAAGTTTATGCATCTTTCTATGCTTTCAGGTTGAAACTTGACTGAAAACTCACTTTGAACAAAAGTTATGGCTGTTTTGTGTCACAGGTCACAAATAGGGTTTTCTCAGTGAGAGAAGGCCAAAATGAACACTTCATGCAGCACTCCTGTATTTTGATGAAAACTCACTGAAATCAAGTTGTAACTTCAAGTTTATGCATCTTTCTATTCTTTCAGGTTGAAACTTGACTGAAAACTCACTTTGAACAAAAGTTATGGCTGTTTTTTGTCGCAGGTCACAAATAGTGTTTTCTCAGCGAGAGAAGGCCAAAATGAACACTTCATGCAGAACTCCTGTATTTTGAGGAAATCTCACTGAAATCAAAATGTAACTTCAAGTTTATGCATCTTTCTATGCTTTCAGGTTGAAACTTGACTGAAAACTCACTTTGAACAAAAGTTATGGCATTTTTGTATCACAGGTCACAAATAGTGTTTTCTCAGCGAGAGAAGGCCAAAATGAACACTTCATGCAGAACTCCTGGTTTTTGATGAAAACTCACTGAAATCCACCTGTCACTTCAAGTTTCTTTATCTTTCTATGCTTTCAGGTTGAAACTTGACTTAAAACTCACTTTGAACAAATGTTATGGCATTTTTGTATCACAGGTCACAAATAGTGTTTTCTCAGCGAGAGAAGGCCAAAATGAACACTTCATGCAGAACTCCTGTATTTTGATGAAAACTCACTGAAATCAAGCTGTAACTTCACGTTTATGCATCTTTCTATGCTTTCAGGTTGAAACTTGACTGAAAACTCACTTTTAAAAAAAGTTATTGCATTTTTGTATCACAGGTCACAAATTGTGTTTTCTCAGCGAGAGAAGGCCAAAATGAACACTTCATGCAGAACTCCTGTATTTTGATGAAAACTCACTGAAATCAAGCTGTAACTTCAAGTTTCTGCATCTTTATATGCTTTCAGGTTGAAACTTGACTGAAAACTCAATTTGAAAAAAAGTTATGGCTGTTTTGTGTCACACGTCACAAATAGCGTTTTCTCAGCGAGAGAAGGCCAAAATGAACACTTCATGCAGAACTCCTGGTTTTTGAGGAAAACTCATTGAAATCCACCTGTAACTTCAAGTTTCTTTATCTTTCTATGCTTTCAGGTTGAAACTTGACTTAAAACTCACTTTGAAAAAAAGTTATGGCTTTTGTGTCACAGGTCACAAATAGTGTTTTCTCAGCGAGAGAAGGCCAAAATGAACACTTCATGCAGAACTCCTGTGTTTTGATGTAAACTCACTGAAATCAAGCTGTAACTTACAGTTTATGCATTTTTCTTTGCTTTCAGGTTGAAACTTGACTGAAAACTCACTTTGAACAAAAGTTATGGCTGTTTTGTATCACAGGTCACAAATAGTGTTTTCTCAGCGAGAGAAGGCAAAAATGAACACTTCATGCAGAACTCCTGTATTTTGAGGAAAACTCACTGAAATCTACCTGTAACTTCAAGTTTATGCATCTTTCTATGCTTTCAGGTTGAAACTTGACTGAAAACTCACTTTGAAGAAAAGTTTTGGCTGTTTTGTATCACAGGTCACAAATAGTGTTTTCTCAGCGAGAGAAGGCCAAAATGAACACTTCATGCAGAACTCCTGTATTTTGATGAAAACTCACTGAAATCAAGCTGTAACTTCAAGTTTAAGCATCCTTCTATGCTTTCAGGTTGAAACTTGACTGAAAACTCACTTTTAAAAAAAGTTATGGCATTTTTGTAATACAGGTCACAAATAGTGTTTTCTCAGCGAGAGAAGGCCAAAATGAACACTTCATGCAGAACTCCTGTATTTTGAGGAAAACTCACTGAAATCTACCTGTAACTTCAAGTTTATGCATCTTTCTATGCTTTCAGGTGGAAACTTGACTGACAAATCACTTTGAACAAAAGTTATGGCTGTTTTGTGTCACAGGTCACAAATAGCGTTTTCCCAGCGAGAGAAGGCCAGAATGAACACTTCATGCAGAACTCCTGTATTTTGATGAAAATTCACTGAAATCCACCTGTAACTTCAACTTTCTGCATCTTTCTAAGCTTTCAGGTTGAAACTTGACTGAAAACTCACTTTGAAGAAAAGTTTTGGCTGTTTTGTATCACAGGTCACAAATAGTGTTTTCTCAGCGAGAGAAGGCCAAAATGAACACTTCATGCAGAACTCCTGTATTTTGATGAAAACTCTCTGAAATCCAAATGTAACTTCAAGTTTATGCATCTTTCTAGTCTTTCAGGTTGAAACTTGACTGAAAACTCACTTTGAACAAAAGTTATGGCTGTTTTGTGTCACAGGTCACAAATAGCGTTTTCTCAGAGAGAGAAGGTCAAAATCAACAGTTCATGCAGAACTCCTGTATTTTTTAGGAAATCTCACTGAAATCCAACTGTAACTTCAAGTTGATGCATCTTTCTATGCTTTCAGGTTGAAACTTGACTGAAAACTCACTTTGAACAAAAGTTTTGGCTGTTTTGTGTCACAGGTCACAAATAGCGTTTTCCCAGAAGAGAAGGCCAAAATGAACACTTCATGCAGAACTCCTGTATTATGATGAAAACTCACTGAAATCCACCTTTAACTTAAAGTTTCTGCATCTTTCTATGCTTTCAGGTTGAAACTTGACTGAAAACTCACTTTGAAGAAAAGTTATGGCATTTTTGTATCACAGGTCACAAATCGTGTTTTCTCAGCGAGAGAAGGCCAAAATTAACACTTCATGCAGAACTCCTGTATTTTGAGGAAAACTAACTGAAATCAAGCTGTAACTTCAAGTTTATGCATCTTTCTATGCTTTCAGGTTGAAACTTGACTGAAAGCTCACTTTTAAAAAAAGTTATGGCATTTTTGTATCACAGGTCACAAATAGTGTTTATTCAGCGAGAGAAGGCCAAAATGAACACTTCATGCAGAACTCCTGTATTTTGATGAAAACTCACTGAAATCAAGTTGTAACTTCAAGTTTATGCATCTTTCTATTCTTTCAGGTTGAAACTTGACTGAAAACTCACTTTGAACAAAAGTTATGGCTGTTTTTTGTCGCAGGTCACAAATAGTGTTTTCTCAGCGAGAGAAGGCCAAAATGAACACTTCATGCAGAACTCCTGTATTTTGAGGAAATCTCACTGAAATCAAAATGTAACTTCAAGTTTATGCATCTTTCTATGCTTTCAGGTTGAAACTTGACTGAAAACTCACTTTGAACAAAAGTTATGGCATTTTTGTATCACAGGTCACAAATAGTGTTTTCTCAGCGAGAGAAGGCCAAAATGAACACTTCATGCAGAACTCCTGGTTTTTGATGAAAACTCACTGAAATCCACCTGTCACTTCAAGTTTCTTTATCTTTCTATGCTTTCAGGTTGAAACTTGACTTAAAACTCACTTTGAACAAATGTTATGGCATTTTTGTATCACAGGTCACAAATAGTGTTTTCTCAGCGAGAGAAGGCCAAAATGAACACTTCATGCAGAACTCCTGTATTTTGATGAAAACTCACTGAAATCAAGCTGTAACTTCACGTTTATGCATCTTTCTATGCTTTCAGGTTGAAACTTGACTGAAAACTCACTTTTAAAAAAAGTTATTGCATTTTTGTATCACAGGTCACAAATTGTGTTTTCTCAGCGAGAGAAGGCCAAAATGAACACTTCATGCAGAACTCCTGTATTTTGATGAAAACTCACTGAAATCAAGCTGTAACTTCAAGTTTCTGCATCTTTATATGCTTTCAGGTTGAAACTTGACTGAAAACTCAATTTGAAAAAAAGTTATGGCTGTTTTGTGTCACACGTCACAAATAGCGTTTTCTCAGCGAGAGAAGGCCAAAATGAACACTTCATGCAGAACTCCTGGTTTTTGAGGAAAACTCATTGAAATCCACCTGTAACTTCAAGTTTCTTTATCTTTCTATGCTTTCAGGTTGAAACTTGACTTAAAACTCACTTTGAAAAAAAGTTATGGCTTTTGTGTCACAGGTCACAAATAGTGTTTTCTCAGCGAGAGAAGGCCAAAATGAACACTTCATGCAGAACTCCTGTGTTTTGATGTAAACTCACTGAAATCAAGCTGTAACTTACAGTTTATGCATTTTTCTTTGCTTTCAGGTTGAAACTTGACTGAAAACTCACTTTGAACAAAAGTTATGGCTGTTTTGTATCACAGGTCACAAATAGTGTTTTCTCAGCGAGAGAAGGCAAAAATGAACACTTCATGCAGAACTCCTGTATTTTGAGGAAAACTCACTGAAATCTACCTGTAACTTCAAGTTTATGCATCTTTCTATGCTTTCAGGTTGAAACTTGACTGAAAACTCACTTTGAAGAAAAGTTTTGGCTGTTTTGTATCACAGGTCACAAATAGTGTTTTCTCAGCGAGAGAAGGCCAAAATGAACACTTCATGCAGAACTCCTGTATTTTGATGAAAACTCACTGAAATCAAGCTGTAACTTCAAGTTTAAGCATCCTTCTATGCTTTCAGGTTGAAACTTGACTGAAAACTCACTTTTAAAAAAAGTTATGGCATTTTTGTAATACAGGTCACAAATAGTGTTTTCTCAGCGAGAGAAGGCCAAAATGAACACTTCATGCAGAACTCCTGTATTTTGAGGAAAACTCACTGAAATCTACCTGTAACTTCAAGTTTATGCATCTTTCTATGCTTTCAGGTGGAAACTTGACTGACAAATCACTTTGAACAAAAGTTATGGCTGTTTTGTGTCACAGGTCACAAATAGCGTTTTCCCAGCGAGAGAAGGCCAGAATGAACACTTCATGCAGAACTCCTGTATTTTGATGAAAATTCACTGAAATCCACCTGTAACTTCAACTTTCTGCATCTTTCTAAGCTTTCAGGTTGAAACTTGACTGAAAACTCACTTTGAAGAAAAGTTTTGGCTGTTTTGTATCACAGGTCACAAATAGTGTTTTCTCAGCGAGAGAAGGCCAAAATGAACACTTCATGCAGAACTCCTGTATTTTGATGAAAACTCTCTGAAATCCAAATGTAACTTCAAGTTTATGCATCTTTCTAGTCTTTCAGGTTGAAACTTGACTGAAAACTCACTTTGAACAAAAGTTATGGCTGTTTTGTGTCACAGGTCACAAATAGCGTTTTCTCAGAGAGAGAAGGTCAAAATCAACAGTTCATGCAGAACTCCTGTATTTTTTAGGAAATCTCACTGAAATCCAACTGTAACTTCAAGTTGATGCATCTTTCTATGCTTTCAGGTTGAAACTTGACTGAAAACTCACTTTGAACAAAAGATTTGGCTGTTTTGTGTCACAGGTCACAAATAGCGTTTTCCCAGAAGAGAAGGCCAAAATGAACACTTCATGCAGAACTCCTGTATTATGATGAAAACTCACTGAAATCCACCTTTAACTTAAAGTTTCTGCATCTTTCTATGCTTTCAGGTTGAAACTTGACTGAAAACTCACTTTGAAGAAAAGTTATGGCATTTTTGTATCACAGGTCACAAATCGTGTTTTCTCAGCGAGAGAAGGCCAAAATTAACACTTCATGCAGAACTCCTGTATTTTGAGGAAAACTAACTGAAATCAAGCTGTAACTTCAAGTTTATGCATCTTTCTATGCTTTCAGGTTGAAACTTGACTGAAAGCTCACTTTTAAAAAAAGTTATGGCATTTTTGTATCACAGGTCACAAATAGTGTTTATTCAGCGAGAGAAGGCCAAAATGAACACTTCATGCAGAACTCCTGTATTTTGAGGAAATCTCAATGAAATCCAACTGTACCTTCAAGTTTATGCATCTTTCTATGCTTTCAGGTTGAAACTTGACTTAAAACTCACTTTGAACAAAAGTTATGGCTGTTTTGTGTCACAGGTCACAAATAGCGTTTTCTCAGCGAGAGAAGGCCAAAATGAACACTTCATGCAGAACTCCTGTATTTTGATGAAAACTCACTGAAATAAAGCTGTAACTTCAAGATTATGCATCTTTCTATGCTTTCAGGTGGAAACTTGACTGAAAACTCACTTTGAAGAAAAGTTATGGCTGTTTTGTGTCGCAGGTCACAAATGGTGTTTTCTCAGCGAGAGAAGGCCAAAATGAACACTTCATGCAGAACTCCTGGTTTTTGATGAAAACTCACTGAAATCCACCTGTAACTTCAAGTTTATGTATTTTTCTATGCTTTCAGGTTGAAACTTGACTGAAAACTCACTTTGAACAAATGTTATGGCATTTTTGTATCACAGGTCACAAATAGTGTTTATTCAGCGAGAGAAGGCCAAAATGAACACTTCATGCAGAACTCCTGTATTTTGAGGAAATCTCAATGAAATCCAACTGTACCTTCAAGTTTATGCATCTTTCTATGCTTTCAGGTTGAAACTTGACTGAAAACTCACTTTGAACAAAAGTTATGGCTGTTTTGTGTCACAGGTCACAAATAGCGTTTTCTCAGCGAGAGAAGGCCAAAATGAACACTTCATGCAGAACTCCTGTATTTTGATGAAAACTCACTGAAATAAAGCTGTAACTTCAAGATTATGCATCTTTCTATGCTTTCAGGTGGAAACTTGACTGAAAACTCACTTTGAAGAAAAGTTATGGCTGTTTTGTGTCGCAGGTCACAAATGGTGTTTTCTCAGCGAGAGAAGGCCAAAATGAACACTTCATGCAGAACTCCTGTATTTTGAGGAAAACTCACTGAAATCAAGCTGTAACTTCAAGTTTATGCATCTTTCTATGCTTTCAGGTTGAAACTTGACTGAAAACTCACTTTGAACAAAAGTTATGGCATTTTTGTATCACAGGTCACAAATAGTGTTTTCTCAGCGAGAGAAGGCCAAAATGAACACTTCATGCAGAACTCCTGGTTTTTGACGAAAACTCACTGAAATCCACCTGTAACTTCAAGGTTCTTTATCTGTCTATGCTTTCGGATTGAAACTTGACAGAAAACTCACTTTGAAGAAAAGTTATGGCATTTTTGTATCACAGGTCACAAATAGTGTTTTCTCAGCGAGAGAAGGCCAAAATGAACACTTCATGCAGAACTCCTGTATTTTGAGGAAAACTCACTGAAATCTAGCTGTTACTTCAAGTTTATGCATCTTTCTATGCTTTCAGGTTGAAACTTGACTGAAAACTCACTTTTAAAAAAAGTTATGGCATTTTTGTATCACAGGTCACAAATAGTGTTTTCTCAGCGAGAGAAGGCCAAAATGAACACTTCATGCATAACTCCTGTATTTTGAGGAAAACTCACTGAAATCTAGCTGTAACTTCAAGTTTCTTTATCTTTCTATGCTTTCAGGTTGAAACTTGACTGAAAACTCACTTTGAACAAAAGTTATGGCTGTATTGTGTCACAGGTCACAAATAGTGTTTTCTCAGCGAGAGAAGGCCAAAATGAACACTTCATGCATAAGTCCTGTATTTTGAGGAAATCTCACTGAAATCCAACTGTAACTTCAAGTTTATGCATCTTTCTATGCTTTCAGGTTGAAACTTGACTTAAAACTCACTTTGAACAAAAGTTATGGCTGTTTTGTGTCACAGGTCACTAATAGCGTTTTCCCAGCGAGACAAGGCCAAAATGAACACTTCATGCAGAACTCCTGTATTATGATGAAAACTCACTGAAATCCACCTTTAACTTCAAGTTTCTGCATCTTTCTATGCTTTCAGGTTGAAACTTGACTGAAAACTCACTTTGAAGAAAAGTTATGCCATTTTTGTATCACAGGTCACAAATCGTGTTTTCTCAGCGAGAGAAGGCCAAAATGAACACTTCATGCAGAACTCCTGTATTTTGAGGAAAATTAACTGAAATCAAGCTGTAACTTCAAGTTTATGCATCTTTCTTTGCTTTCAGGTTGAAACTTGACTGAAAGCACACTTTTAAAAAAAGTTATGGCATTTTTGTATCACAGGTCACAAATAGTGTTTATTCAGCGAGAGAAGGCCAAAATGAACACTTCATGCAGAACTCCTGTATTTTGAGGAAATCTCAATGAAATCCAACTGTACCTTCAAGTTTATGCATCTTTCTATGCTTTCAGGTTGAAACTTGACTGAAAACTCACTTTGAACAAAAGTTATGGCTGTTTTGTGTCACAGGTCACAAATAGCGTTTTCTCAGCGAGAGAAGGCCAAAATGAACACTTCATGCAGAACTCCTGTATTTTGATGAAAACTCACTGAAATAAAGCTGTAACCTCAAGATTATGCATCTTTCTATGCTTTCAGGTGGAAACTTGACTGAAAACTCACTTTGAAGAAAAGTTATGGCTGTTTTGTGTCACAGGTCACAAATGGTGTTTTCTCAGCGAGAGAAGGCCAAAATGAACACTTCATGCAGAACTCCTGGTTTTTGATGAAAACTCACTGAAATCCACCTTTGACTTCAAGTTTCTGCATCTTTCTATGCTTTCAGGTTGAAACTTGACTGAAAACTCACTTTGAAGAAAAGTTATGGCATTTTTGTATCACAGGTCACAAATCGTGTTTTCTCAGCGAGAGAAGGCCAAAATGAACACTTCATGCAGAACTCCTGTATTTTGATGAAAACTAACTGAAATCAAGCTGTAACTTCAAGTTTATGCATCTTTCTATGCTTTCAGGTTGAAACTTGACTGAAAGCTCACTTTTAAAAAAAGTTATGGCATTTTTGTATCACAGGTCACAAATAGTGTTTTCTCAGCGAGAGAAGGCCAAAATGAACACTTCATGCAGAACTCCTTTATTTTGAGGAAATCTCAATGAAATCCAACTGTACCTTCAAGTTTATGCATCTTTCTATGCTTTCAGGTTGAAACTTGACTGAAAACTCACTTTGAACAAAAGTTATGGCTGTTTTGTGTCACAGGTCACAAATAGTGTTTTCTCAGCGAGAGAAGGCCAAAATGAACACTTCATGCAGAACTCCTGTATTTTGAGGAAAACTCACTGAAATCAAGCTGTAACTTCAAGATTATGCATCTTTCTATGCTTTCAGGTTGAAACTTGACTGAAAACTCACTTTGAAGAAAAGTTATGGCTGTTTTGTGTCACAGGTCACAAATGGTGTTTTCTCAGCGAGAGAAGGCCAAAATGAACACTTCATGCAGAACTCCAGGTTTTTGATGAAAACTCACTGAAATCCACCTGTAACTTCAAGTTTATGCATTTTTCTATGCTTTCAGGTTGAAACTTGACTGAAAACTCACTTTTAAAAAAAGTTATGGCTGTTTTGTGTCACAGGTCAAAAATAGCGTTTTCCCAGCGAGATAAGGCCAAAATGAACACTTCATGCAGAACTCCTGTATTTTGAGGAAAACTCACTGAAATCTAGCTGTAACTTCAAGTTTATGAATCTTTCTATGCTTTCAGGTTGAAACTTGACTGAAAACTCACTTTGAACAAAAGTTATGGCTGAATTGTGTCACAGGTCACAAATAGTGTTTTCTCAGCGAGAGAAGGCCAAAATGAACACTTCATGCATAACTCCTGTATTTTGAGGAAATCTCACTGAAATCCAACTGTAACTTCAAGTTTATGCATCTTTCTATGCTTTCAGGTTGAAACTTGACTTAAAACTCACTTTGAACAAAAGTTATGGCTGTTTTGTGTCACAGGTCACAAATAGTGTTTTCTCAGCGAGAGAAGGCCAAAATGAACACTTCATGCAGAACTCCTGTATTTTGAGGAAAACCCACTGAAATCTAGCTGTAACTTCAAGTTTATGCATCTTTCTATGCTTTCAGGTTTAAAGTTGACTGAAAAATCACTTTGAAGAAAAGTTATGGCATTTTTGTATCACAGGTCACAAATGGTGTTTTCTCAGCGAGAGAAGGCCAAAATGAACACTTCATGCATAACTCCTGTATTTTGAGGAAAACTCACTGAAATCAAGCTGTAACTTCAAGTTTATGCATCTTTCTATGCTTTCAGGTTGAAACTTGACTGAAAACTCACTTTGAACAAAAGTTATGGCATTTTTGTATCACAGGTCACAAATAGTGTTTTCTCAGCGAGAGAAGGCCAAAATGAACACTTCATGCAGAACTCCTGGTTTTTGACGAAAACTCACTGAAATCCACCTGTAACTTCAAGGTTCTTTATCTTTCTATGCTTTCGGATTGAAACTTGACAGAAAATTCACTTTGAAGAAAAGTTATGGCATTTTTGTATCACAGGTCACAAATAGTGTTTTCTCAGCGAGAGAAGGCCAAAATGAACACTTCATGCAGAACTCCTGTATTTTGATGAAATCTCACTGATATCCAACTGTACCTTCAAGTTTCTGCATCTTTCTATGCTTTCAGGTTGAAACTTGACCTAAAACTCACTTTGAACAAAAGTTATGGCTATTTTGTGTCACAGATCACAAATAGCATTTTCTCAGCGAGAGAAGGCCAAAATGAACACTTCATGCAAAACTCCTGTATTTTGATGAAAACTCACTGAAATCTAGCTGTAACTTCAAGTTTATGCATCTTTCTATGCTTTCAGGTTGAAACTTGACTGAAAACTCACTTTTAAAAAAAGTAATGGCATTTTTGTATCACAGGTCACAAAAAGTGTTTTCTCAGCGAGAGAAGGCCATAATGAACACTTCATGCATAACTCCTGTATTTTGAGGAAAATTCACTGAAATCTAGCTGTAACTTCAAGTTTATGAATCTTTCTATGCTTTCAGGTTGAAACTTGACTGAAAACTCACTTTGAACAAAAGTTATGGCTGTATTGTGTCACAGGTCACAAATACTGTGTTCTCAGCGAGAGAAGGCCAAAATGAACACTTCATGCATAACTCCTGTATTTTGAGGAAATCTCACTGAAATCCACCTGTAACTTCAAGTTTATGCATCTTTCTATGCTTTCAGGTTGAAACTTGACTGAAAACTCACTTTGAAGAAAGGTTATGGCATTTTTTTATCACAGGTCACAAATAGTGTTTTCTCAGCGAGAGAAGGCCAAAATGAACACTTCATGCAGAACTCCTGTATTTTGAGGAAATCTCACTGAAATCCAACTGTACCTTCAAGTTTCTGCATCTTTCTATGCTTTCAGGTTGAAACTTGACTGAAAACTCACTTTGAACAAAAGTTATGGCTGTTTTGTTTCACAGGTCACAAATAGTGTTTTCTCAGCGAGAGAAGGCAAAAATGAACACTTCATGCAGAACTCCTGTATTTTGATGAAAACTCACTGAAATCAAGCTGTAACTTCAAGTTTATGGATCTTTCTATGCTTTCAGGTTGAAACTTCACTGAAAATTCACTTTTAAAAAAAGTTATGGCATTTTTGTATCACAGGTCACAAATAGTGTTTTCTCAGAGAGAGAAGGCCAAAATGAACACTTCATGCAGAACTCCTGTATTTTGAGGAAAACTCACTGAAATCCACCTGTAACTTCAAGTTTATGCATCTTTCTATGTTTTCAGGTTGAAACTTGACTGAAAACTCACTTTGAACAAAAGTTATGGCTGTTTTGTGTGACAGGTCACAAATAGCGTTTTCTCAGCGAGAGAAGGCCAAAATGAACACTTCATGCAGAACTCCTGTATTTTGAGGAAATCTCACTGAAATCCAACTGTACCTTCAAGTTTCTGCATCTTTCTATGCTTTCAGGTTGAAACTTGACTGAAAACTCACTTTGAACAAAAGTTATGGCTGTTTTGTGTCACAGGTCACAAATAGCGATTTCCCAGCGAGAGAAGGCCAAAATGAACACTTCATGCAGAACTCCTGTATTTTGATGAAAACTCACTGAAATCTAGCTGTAACTTCAAGTTTATGCATCTTTCTATGCTTTCAGGTTGAAACTTGACTGAAAGCACACTTTTAAAAAAAGTTATGGCATTTTTGTATCACAGGTCACAAATAGTGTTTATTCAGCGAGAGAAGGCCAAAATGAACACTTCATGCAGAACTCCTGTATTTTGAGGAAATCTCAATGAAATCCAACTGTACCTTCAAGTTTATGCATCTTTCTATGCTTTCAGGTTGAAACTTGACTGAAAACTCACTTTGAACAAAAGTTATGGCTGTTTTGTGTCACAGGTCACAAATAGCGTTTTCTCAGCGAGAGAAGGCCAAAATGAACACTTCATGCAGAACTCCTGTATTTTGATGAAAACTCACTGAAATAAAGCTGTAACTTCAAGATTATGCATCTTTCTATGCTTTCAGGTGGAAACTTGACTGAAAACTCACTTTGAAGAAAAGTTATGGCTGTTTTGTGTCACAGGTCACAAATGGTGTTTTCTCAGCGAGAGAAGGCCAAAATGAACACTTCATGCAGAACTCCTGGTTTTTGATGAAAACTCACTGAAATCCACCTGTAACTTCAAGTTTATGCATTTTTCTATGCTTTCAGGTTGAAACTTGACTGAAAACTCACTTTTAAAAAAAGTTATGGCTGTTTTGTGTCACAGGTCACAAATAGCGTTTTCCCAGCGAGAGAAGGCCAAAATGAACACTTCATGCAGAACTCCTGTATTTTGAGGAAAACTCACTGAAATCTAGCTGTAACTTCAAGTTTATGAATCTTTCTATGCTTTCAGGTTGAAACTTGACTGAAAACTCACTTTGAACAAAAGTTATGGCTGTTTTGTGTCACAGGTCACAAATAGTGTTTTCCCAGCGAGAGAAGGCCAAAATGAACACTTCATGCAGAACTCCTGTATTATGATGAAAACTCACTGAAATCCACCTTTAACTTCAAGTTTCTGCATCTTTCTATGCTTTCAGGTTGAAACTTGACTGAAAACTCACTTTGAAGAAAAGTTATGGCATTTTTGTATCACAGGTCACAAATGGTGTTTTCTCAGCGAGAGAAGGCCAAAATGAACACTTCATGCATAACTCCTGTATTTTGAGGAAAACTCACTGAAATCAAGCTGTAACTTCAAGTTTATGCATCTTTCTATGCTTTCAGGTTGAAACTTGACTGAAAACTCACTTTGAACAAAAGTTATGGCATTTTTGTATCACAGGTCACAAATAGTGTTTTCTCAGCGAGAGAAGGCCAAAATGAACACTTCATGCAGAACTCCTGGTTTTTGACGAAAACTCACTGAAATCCACCTGTAACTTCAAGGTTCTTTATCTTTCTATGCTTTCGGATTGAAACTTGACAGAAAATTCACTTTGAAGAAAAGTTATGGCATTTTTGTATCACAGGTCACAAATAGTGTTTTCTCAGCGAGAGAAGGCCAAAATGAACACTTCATGCAGAACTCCTGTATTTTGATGAAATCTCACTGATATCCAACTGTACCTTCAAGTTTCTGCATCTTTCTATGCTTTCAGGTTGAAACTTGACCTAAAACTCACTTTGAACAAAAGTTATGGCTATTTTGTGTCACAGATCACAAATAGCATTTTCTCAGCGAGAGAAGGCCAAAATGAACACTTCATGCAAAACTCCTGTATTTTGATGAAAACTCACTGAAATCTAGCTGTAACTTCAAGTTTATGCATCTTTCTATGCTTTCAGGTTGAAACTTGACTGAAAACTCACTTTGAAGAAAAGTTATGGCATTTTTGTATCAGAGGTCACAAATGGTGTTTTCTCAGCGAGAGAAGGCCAAAATGAACACTTCATGCAGAACTCCTGTATTTTGAGGAAATCTCACTGAAATCCACCTGTAACTTAGAGTTTATGCATCTTTCTATGCTTTCAGGTTGAAACTTGACTGAAAACTCACTTTTAAAAAAAGTAATGGCATTTTTGTATCACAGGTCACAAATAGTGTTTTCTCAGCGAGAGAAGGCCATAATGAACACTTCATGCAGAACTCCTGTATTTTGAGGAAAATTCACTGAAATCTAGCTGTAACTTCAAGTTTATGAATCTTTCTATGCTTTCAGGTTGAAACTTGACTGAAAACTCACTTTGAACAAAAGTTATGGCTGTATTGTGTAACAGGTCACAAATACTGTGTTCTCAGCGAGAGAAGGCCAAAATGAACACTTCATGCATAACTCCTGTATTTTGAGGAAATCTCACTGAAATCCACCTGTAACTTCAAGTTTATGCATCTTTCTATGCTTTCAGGTTGAAACTTGACTGAAAACTCACTTTGAAGAAAGGTTATGGCATTTTTTTATCACAGGTCACAAATAGTGTTTTCTCAGCGAGAGAAGGCCAAAATGAACACTTCATGCAGAACTCCTGTATTTTGAGGAAATCTCACTGAAATCCAACTGTACCTTCAAGTTTCTGCATCTTTCTATGCTTTCAGGTTGAAACTTGACTGAAAACTCACTTTGAACAAAAGTTATGGCTGTTTTGTGTCACAGGTCACAAATAGTGTTTTCTCAGCGAGAGAAGGCAAAAATGAACACTTCATGCAGAACTCCTGTATTTTGATGAAAACTCACTGAAATCAAGCTGTAACTTCAAGTTTATGGATCTTTCTATGCTTTCAGGTTGAAACTTCACTGAAAATTCACTTTTAAAAAAAGTTATGGCATTTTTGTATCACAGGTCACAAATAGTGTTTTCTCAGAGAGAGAAGGCCAAAATGAACACTTCATGCAGAACTCCTGTATTTTGAGGAAAACTCACTGAAATCCAACTGTAACTTCAAGTTTATGCATCTTTCTATGCTTTCAGGTTGAAACTTGACTGAAAACTCACTTTGAACAAAAGTTATGGCTGTTTTGTGTGACAGGTCACAAATAGCGTTTTCTCAGCGAGAGAAGGCCAAAATGAACACTTCATGCAGAACTCCTGTATTTTGAGGAAATCTCACTGAAATCCAACTGTACCTTCAAGTTTCTGCATCTTTCTATGCTTTCAGGTTGAAACTTGACTGAAAACTCACTTTGAACAAAAGTTATGGCTGTTTTGTGTCACAGGTCACAAATAGCGATTTCCCAGCGAGAGAAGGCCAAAATGAACACTTCATGCAGAACTCCTGTATTTTGATGAAAACTCACTGAAATCTAGCTGTAACTTCAAGTTTATGCATCTTTCTATGCTTTCAGGTTGAAACTTGACTGAAAGCACACTTTTAAAAAAAGTTATGGCATTTTTGTATCACAGGTCACAAATAGTGTTTATTCAGCGAGAGAAGGCCAAAATGAACACTTCATGCAGAACTCCTGTATTTTGAGGAAATCTCAATGAAATCCAACTGTACCTTCAAGTTTATGCATCTTTCTATGCTTTCAGGTTGAAACTTGACTGAAAACTCACTTTGAACAAAAGTTATGGCTGTTTTGTGTCACAGGTCACAAATAGCGTTTTCTCAGCGAGAGAAGGCCAAAATGAACACTTCATGCAGAACTCCTGTATTTTGATGAAAACTCACTGAAATAAAGCTGTAACTTCAAGATTATGCATCTTTCTATGCTTTCAGGTGGAAACTTGACTGAAAACTCACTTTGAAGAAAAGTTATGGCTGTTTTGTGTCACAGGTCACAAATGGTGTTTTCTCAGCGAGAGAAGGCCAAAATGAACACTTCATGCAGAACTCCTGGTTTTTGATGAAAACTCACTGAAATCCACCTGTAACTTCAAGTTTATGCATTTTTCTATGCTTTCAGGTTGAAACTTGACTGAAAACTCACTTTTAAAAAAAGTTATGGCTGTTTTGTGTCACAGGTCACAAATAGCGTTTTCCCAGCGAGAGAAGGCCAAAATGAACACTTCATGCAGAACTCCTGTATTTTGAGGAAAACTCACTGAAATCTAGCTGTAACTTCAAGTTTATGAATCTTTCTATGCTTTCAGGTTGAAACTTGACTGAAAACTCACTTTGAACAAAAGTTATGGCTGTTTTGTGTCACAGGTCACAAATAGTGTTTTCCCAGCGAGAGAAGGCCAAAATGAACACTTCATGCAGAACTCCTGTATTATGATGAAAACTCACTGAAATCCACCTTTAACTTCAAGTTTCTGCATCTTTCTATGCTTTCAGGTTGAAACTTGACTGAAAACTCACTTTGAAGAAAAGTTATGGCATTTTTGTATCACAGGTCACAAATGGTGTTTTCTCAGCGAGAGAAGGCCAAAATGAACACTTCATGCATAACTCCTGTATTTTGAGGAAAACTCACTGAAATCAAGCTGTAACTTCAAGTTTATGCATCTTTCTATGCTTTCAGGTTGAAACTTGACTGAAAACTCACTTTGAACAAAAGTTATGGCATTTTTGTATCACAGGTCACAAATAGTGTTTTCTCAGCGAGAGAAGGCCAAAATGAACACTTCATGCAGAACTCCTGGTTTTTGACGAAAACTCACTGAAATCCACCTGTAACTTCAAGGTTCTTTATCTTTCTATGCTTTCGGATTGAAACTTGACAGAAAATTCACTTTGAAGAAAAGTTATGGCATTTTTGTATCACAGGTCACAAATAGTGTTTTCTCAGCGAGAGAAGGCCAAAATGAACACTTCATGCAGAACTCCTGTATTTTGATGAAATCTCACTGATATCCAACTGTACCTTCAAGTTTCTGCATCTTTCTATGCTTTCAGGTTGAAACTTGACCTAAAACTCACTTTGAACAAAAGTTATGGCTATTTTGTGTCACAGATCACAAATAGTGTTTTCTCAGCGAGAGAAGGCCATAATGAACACTTCATGCATAACTCCTGTATTTTGAGGAAAATTCACTGAAATCTAGCTGTAACTTCAAGTTTATGAATCTTTCTATGCTTTCAGGTTGAAACTTGACTGAAAACTCACTTTGAACAAAAGTTATGGCTGTATTGTGTAACAGGTCACAAATACTGTGTTCTCAGCGAGAGAAGGCCAAAATGAACACTTCATGCATAACTCCTGTATTTTGAGGAAATCTCACTGAAATCCACCTGTAACTTCAAGTTTATGCATCTTTCTATGCTTTCAGGTTGAAACTTGACTGAAAACTCACTTTGAAGAAAGGTTATGGCATTTTTTTATCACAGGTCACAAATAGTGTTTTCTCAGCGAGAGAAGGCCAAAATGAACACTTCATGCAGAACTCCTGTATTTTGAGGAAATCTCACTGAAATCCAACTGTACCTTCAAGTTTCTGCATCTTTCTATGCTTTCAGGTTGAAACTTGACTGAAAACTCACATTGAACAAAAGTTATGGCTGTTTTGTGTCACAGGTCACAAATAGTGTTTTCTCAGCGAGAGAAGGCAAAAATGAACACTTCATGCAGAACTCCTGTATTTTGATGAAAACTCACTGAAATCAAGCTGTAACTTCAAGTTTATGGATCTTTCTATGCTTTCAGGTTGAAACTTCACTGAAAATTCACTTTTAAAAAAAGTTATGGCATTTTTGTATCACAGGTCACAAATAGTGTTTTCTCAGAGAGAGAAGGCCAAAATGAACACTTCATGCAGAACTCCTGTATTTTGAGGAAAACTCACTGAAATCCACCTGTAACTTCAAGTTTATGCATCTTTCTATGCTTTCAGGTTGAAACTTCACTGAAAATTCACTTTGAAGAAAAGTTATGGCATTTTTGTATCACAGGTCACAAATGGTGTTTTCTCAGCGAGAGAAGGCCAAAATGAACACTTCATGCATAACTCCTGTATTTTGAGGAAAACTCACTGAAATCAAGCTGTAACTTCAAGTTTATGCATCTTTCTATGCTTTCAGGTTGAAACTTGACTGAAAACTCACTTTGAACAAAAGTTATGGCATTTTTGTATCACAGGTCACAAATAGTGTTTTCTCAGCGAGAGAAGGCCAAAATGAACACTTCATGCAGAACTCCTGGTTTTTGACGAAAACTCACTGAAATCCACCTGTAACTTCAAGGTTCTTTATCTTTCTATGCTTTCGGATTGAAACTTGACAGAAAATTCACTTTGAAGAAAAGTTATGGCATTTTTGTATCACAGGTCACAAATAGTGTTTTCTCAGCGAGAGAAGGCCAAAATGAACACTTCATGCAGAACTCCTGTATTTTGATGAAATCTCACTGATATCCAACTGTACCTTCAAGTTTCTGCATCTTTCTATGCTTTCAGGTTGAAACTTGACCTAAAACTCACTTTGAACAAAAGTTATGGCTATTTTGTGTCACAGATCACAAATAGCATTTTCTCAGCGAGAGAAGGCCAAAATGAACACTTCATGCAAAACTCCTGTATTTTGATGAAAACTCACTGAAATCTAGCTGTAACTTCAAGTTTATGCATCTTTCTATGCTTTCAGGTTGAAACTTGACTGAAAACTCACTTTGAAGAAAAGTTATGGCATTTTTGTATCAGAGGTCACAAATGGTGTTTTCTCAGCGAGAGAAGGCCAAAATGAACACTTCATGCAGAACTCCTGTATTTTGAGGAAATCTCACTGAAATCCACCTGTAACTTAGAGTTTATGCATCTTTCTATGCTTTCAGGTTGAAACTTGACTGAAAACTCACTTTTAAAAAAAGTAATGGCATTTTTGTATCACAGGTCACAAATAGTGTTTTCTCAGCGAGAGAAGGCCATAATGAACACTTCATGCATAACTCCTGTATTTTGAGGAAAATTCACTGAAATCTAGCTGTAACTTCAAGTTTATGAATCTTTCTATGCTTTCAGGTTGAAACTTGACTGAAAACTCACTTTGAACAAAAGTTATGGCTGTATTGTGTAACAGGTCACAAATACTGTGTTCTCAGCGAGAGAAGGCCAAAATGAACACTTCATGCATAACTCCTGTATTTTGAGGAAATCTCACTGAAATCCACCTGTAACTTCAAGTTTATGCATCTTTCTATGCTTTCAGGTTGAAACTTGACTGAAAACTCACTTTGAAGAAAGGTTATGGCATTTTTTTATCACAGGTCACAAATAGTGTTTTCTCAGCGAGAGAAGGCCAAAATGAACACTTCATGCAGAACTCCTGTATTTTGAGGAAATCTCACTGAAATCCAACTGTACCTTCAAGTTTCTGCATCTTTCTATGCTTTCAGGTTGAAACTTGACTGAAAACTCACATTGAACAAAAGTTATGGCTGTTTTGTGTCACAGGTCACAAATAGTGTTTTCTCAGCGAGAGAAGGCAAAAATGAACACTTCATGCAGAACTCCTGTATTTTGATGAAAACTCACTGAAATCAAGCTGTAACTTCAAGTTTATGGATCTTTCTATGCTTTCAGGTTGAAACTTCACTGAAAATTCACTTTTAAAAAAAGTTATGGCATTTTTGTATCACAGGTCACAAATAGTGTTTTCTCAGAGAGAGAAGGCCAAAATGAACACTTCATGCAGAACTCCTGTATTTTGAGGAAAACTCACTGAAATCCACCTGTAACTTCAAGTTTATGCATCTTTCTATGCTTTCAGGTTGAAACTTGACTGAAAACTCACTTTGAACAAAAGTTATGGCTGTTTTGTGTGACAGGTCACAAATAGCGTTTTCTCAGCGAGAGAAGGCCAAAATGAACACTTCATGCAGAACTCCTGTATTTTGAGGAAATCTCACTGAAATCCAACTGTACCTTGAAGTTTATGCATCTTTCTATGCTTTCAGGTTGAAACTTGACTGAAAACTCACTTTGAACAAAAGTTATGGCATTTTTGTATCACAGGTCACAAACAGTGTTTTCTCAGCGAGAGAAGGCCAAAATGAACACTTCATGCAGAACTCCTGTATTTTGATGAAAACTCACTGAAATCTAGCTGTAACTTCAAGTTTATGCATCTTTCTATACTTTCAGGTTGAAACTTGACTGAAAGCACACTTTTAAAAAAAGTTATGGCATTTTTGTATCACAGGTCACAAATAGTGTTTATTCAGCGAGAGAAGGCCAAAATGAACACTTCATGCAGAACTCCTGTATTTTGAGGAAATCTCAATGAAATCCAACTGTACCTTCAAGTTTCTGCATCTTTCTATGCTTTCAGGTTGAAACTTGACTGAAAACTCACTTTGAACAAAAGTTATGGCTGTTTTGTGTCACAGGTCACAAATAGTGTTTTCTCAGCGAGAGAAGGCAAAAATGAACACTTCATGCAGAACTCCTGTATTTTGATGAAAACTCACTGAAATCAAGCTGTAACTTCAAGTTTATGGACCTTTCTATGCTTTCAGGTTGAAACTTCACTGAAAATTCACTTTTAAAAAAAGTTATGGCATTTTTGTATCACAGGTCACAAATAGTGTTTTCTCAGAGAGAGAAGGCCAAAATGAACACTTCATGCAGAACTCCTGTATTTTGAGGAAAACTCACTGAAATCCACCTGTAACTTCAAGTTTATGCATCTTTCTATGCTTTCAGGTTGAAACTTGACTGAAAACTCACTTTGAACAAAAGTTATGGCATTTTTGTATCACAGGTCACAAATAGTGTTTATTCAGCGAGAGAAGGCCGAAATGAACACTTCATGCAGAACTCCTGTATTTTGAGGAAATCTCAATGAAATCCAACTGTACCTTCAAGTTTATGCATCTTTCTATGCTTTCAGGTTGAAACTTGACTGAAAACTCACTTTGAACAAAAGTTATGGCTGTTTTGTGTCACAGGTCACAAATAGCGTTTTCTCAGCGAGAGAAGGCCAAAATGAACACTTCATGCAGAACTCCTGTATTTTGATGAAAACTCACTGAAATAAAGCTGTAACTTCAAGATTATGCATCTTTCTATGCTTTCAGGTGGAAACTTGACTGAAATCTCACTTTGAAGAAAAGTTATGGCTGTTTTGTGTCACAGGTCACAAATGGTGTTTTCTCAGCGAGAGAAGGCCAAAATGAACACTTCATGCAGAACTCCTGGTTTTTGATGAAAACTCACTGAAATCCACCTGTAACTTCAAGTTTATGCATTTTTCTATGCTTTCAGGTTGAAACTTGACTGAAAACTCACTTTTAAAAAAAGTTATGGCTGTTTTGTGTCACAGGTCACAAATAGCGTTTTCCCAGCGAGAGAAGGCCAAAATGAACACTTCATGCAGAACTCCTGTATTTTGAGGAAAACTCACTGAAATCAAGCTGTAACTTCAAGTTTATGAATCTTTCTATGCTTTCAGGTTGAAACTTGACTGAAAACTCACTTTGAACAAAAGTTATGGCTGTTTTGTGTCACAGGTCACAAATAGTGTTTTCCCAGCGAGAGAAGGCCAAAATGAACACTTCATGCAGAACTCCTGTATTATGATGAAAACTCACTGAAATCCACCTTTAACTTCAAGTTTCTGCATCTTTCTATGCTTTCAGGTTGAAACTTGACTGAAAACTCACTTTGAAGAAAAGTTATGGCATTTTTGTATCACAGGTCACAAATCGTGTTTTCTCAGCGAGAGAAGGCCAAAATGAACACTTCATGCAGAACTCCTGTATTTTGATGAAAACTAACTGAAATCAAGCTGTAACTTCAAGTTTATGCATCTTTCTATGCTTTCAGGTTGAAACTTGACTGAAAGCTCACTTTTAAAAAAAGTTATGGCATTTTTGTATCACAGGTCACAAATAGTGTTTTCTCAGCGAGAGAAGGCCAAAATGAACACTTCATGCAGAACTCCTGTATTTTGAGGAAATCTCAATGAAATCCAACTGTACCTTCAAGTTTATGCATCTTTCTATGCTTTCAGGTTGAAACTTGACTGAAAACTCACTTTGAACAAAAGTTATGGCTGTTTTGTGTCACAGGTCACAAATAGTGTTTTCTCAGCGAGAGAAGGCCAAAATGAACACTTCATGCAGAACTCCTGTATTTTGATGAAAACTCACTGAAATCAAGCTGTAACTTCAAGATTATGCATCTTTCTATGCTTTCAGGTTGAAACTTGACTGAAAACTCACTTTGAAGAAAAGTTATGGCTGTTTTGTGTCACAGGTCACAAATGGTGTTTTCTCAGCGAGAAAAGGCCAAAATGAACACTTCATGCAGAACTCCTGGTTTTTGATGAAAACTCACTGAAATCCACCTGTAACTTCAAGTTTATGCATTTTTCTATGCTTTCAGGTTGAAACTTGACTGAAAACTCACTTTTAAAAAAAGTTATGGCTGTTTTGTGTCACAGGTCACAAATAGCGTTTTCCCAGCGAGATAAGGCCAAAATGAACACTTCATGCAGAACTTCTGTATTTTGAGGAAAACTCACTGAAATCTAGCTGTAACTTCAAGTTTATGCATCTTTCTATGCTTTCAGGTTGAAACTTGACTGAAAACTCACTTTGAACAAAAGTTATGGCTGTATTGTGTCACAGGTCACAAATAGTGTTTTCTCAGCGAGAGAAGGCCAAAATGAACACTTCATGCATAACTCCTGTATTTTGAGGAAATCTCACTGAAATCCAACTGTAACTTCAAGTTTATGCATCTTTCTATGCTTTCAGGTTGAAACTTGACTTAAAACTCACTTTGAACAAAAGTTATGGCTGTTTTGTGTCACATGTCACAAATAGTGTTTTCTCAGCGAGAGAAGGCCAAAATGAACACTTCATGCAGAACTCCTGTATTTTGAGGAAAACCCACTGAAATCTAGCTGTAACTTCAAGTTTATGCATCTTTCTATGCTTTCAGGTTTAAAGTTGACTGAAAAATCACTTTGAAGAAAAGTTATGGCATTTTTGTATCACAGGTCACAAACAGTGTTTTCTCAGCGAGAGAAGGCCAAAATGAACACTTCATGCATAACTCCTGTATTTTGAGGAAAACTCACTGAAATCAAGCTGTAACTTCAAGTTTATGCATCTTTCTATGCTTTCAGGTTGAAACTTGACTGAAAACTCACTTTGAACAAAAGTTATGGCATTTTTGTATCACAGGTCACAAATCGTGTTTTCTCAGCGAGAGAAGGCCAAAATGAACACTTCATGCAGAACTCCTGTATTTTGATGAAAACTAACTGAAATCAAGCTGTAACTTCAAGTTTATGCATCTTTCTATGCTTTCAGGTTGAAACTTGACTGAAAGCTCACTTTTAAAAAAAGTTATGGCATTTTTGTATCACAGGTCACAAATAGTGTTTTCTCAGCGAGAGAAGGCCAAAATGAACACTTCATGCAGAACTCCTGTATTTTGAGGAAATCTCAATGAAATCCAACTGTACCTTCAAGTTTATGCATCTTTCTATGCTTTCAGGTTGAAACTTGACTGAAAACTCACTTTGAACAAAAGTTATGGCTGTTTTGTGTCACAGGTCACAAATAGTGTTTTCTCAGCGAGAGAAGGCCAAAATGAACACTTCATGCAGAACTCCTGTATTTTGATGAAAACTCACTGAAATCAAGCTGTAACTTCAAGATTATGCATCTTTCTATGCTTTCAGGTTGAAACTTGACTGAAAACTCACTTTGAAGAAAAGTTATGGCTGTTTTGTGTCACAGGTCACAAATGGTGTTTTCTCAGCGAGAAAAGGCCAAAATGAACACTTCATGCAGAACTCCTGGTTTTTGATGAAAACTCACTGAAATCCACCTGTAACTTCAAGTTTATGCATTTTTCTATGCTTTCAGGTTGAAACTTGACTGAAAACTCACTTTTAAAAAAAGTTATGGCTGTTTTGTGTCACAGGTCACAAATAGCGTTTTCCCAGCGAGATAAGGCCAAAATGAACACTTCATGCAGAACTCCTGTATTTTGAGGAAAACTCACTGAAATCTAGCTGTAACTTCAAGTTTATGCATCTTTCTATGCTTTCAGGTTGAAACTTGACTGAAAACTCACTTTGAACAAAAGTTATGGCTGTATTGTGTCACAGGTCACAAATAGTGTTTTCTCAGCGAGAGAAGGCCAAAATGAACACTTCATGCATAACTCCTGTATTTTGAGGAAATCTCACTGAAATCCAACTGTAACTTCAAGTTTATGCATCTTTCTATGCTTTCAGGTTGAAACTTGACTTAAAACTCACTTTGAACAAAAGTTATGGCTGTTTTGTGTCACATGTCACAAATAGTGTTTTCTCAGCGAGAGAAGGCCAAAATGAACACTTCATGCAGAACTCCTGTATTTTGATGAAAACTCACTGAAATCAAGCTGTAACTTCAAGTTTATGCATCTTTCTATGCTTTCAGGTTTAAAGTTGACTGAAAAATCACTTTGAAGAAAAGTTATGGCATTTTTGTATCACAGGTCACAAACAGTGTTTTCTCAGCGAGAGAAGGCCAAAATGAACACTTCATGCATAACTCCTGTATTTTGAGGAAAACTCACTGAAATCAAGCTGTAACTTCAAGTTTATGCATCTTTCTATGCTTTCAGGTTGAAACTTGACTGAAAACTCACTTTGAACAAAAGTTATGGCATTTTTGTATCACAGGTCACAAATAGTGTTTTCTCAGCGAGAGAAGGCCAAAATGAACACTTCATGCAGAACTCCTGGTTTTTGACGAAAACTCACTGAAATCCACCTGTAACTTCAAGGTTCTTTATCTTTCTATGCTTTCGGATTGAAACTTGACAGAAAATTCACTTTGAAGAAAAGTTATGGCATTTTTGTATCACAGGTCACAAATAGTGTTTTCTCAGCGAGAGAAGGCCAAAATGAACACTTCATGCAGAACTCCTGTATTTTGATGAAATCTCACTGATATCCAACTGTACCTTCAAGTTTCTGCATCTTTCTATGCTTTCAGGTTGAAACTTGACCTAAAACTCACTTTGAACAAAAGTTATGGCTATTTTGTGTCACAGATCACAAATAGCATTTTCTCAGCGAGAGAAGGCCAAAATGAACACTTCATGCAGAACTCCTGTATTTTGAGGAAATCTCAATGAAATCCAACTGTACCTTCAAGTTTATGCATCTTTCTATGCTTTCAGGTTGAAACTTGACTGAAAACTCACTTTGAACAAAAGTTATGGCTGTTTTGTGTCACAGGTCACAAATAGCGTTTTCTCAGCGAGAGAAGGCCAAAATGAACACTTCATGCAGAACTCCTGTATTTTGATGAAAACTCACTGAAATAAAGCTGTAACTTCAAGATTATGCATCTTTCTATGCTTTCAGGTGGAAACTTGACTGAAATCTCACTTTGAAGAAAAGTTATGGCTGTTTTGTGTCACAGGTCACAAATGGTGTTTTCTCAGCGAGAGAAGGCCAAAATGAACACTTCATGCAGAACTCCTGGTTTTTGATGAAAACTCACTGAAATCCACCTGTAACTTCAAGTTTATGCATTTTTCTATGCTTTCAGGTTGAAACTTGACTGAAAACTCACTTTTAAAAAAAGTTATGGCTGTTTTGTGTCACAGGTCACAAATAGCGTTTTCCCAGCGAGAGAAGGCCAAAATGAACACTTCATGCAGAACTCCTGTATTTTGAGGAAAACTCACTGAAATCAAGCTGTAACTTCAAGTTTATGAATCTTTCTATGCTTTCAGGTTGAAACTTGACTGAAAACTCACTTTGAACAAAAGTTATGGCTGTTTTGTGTCACAGGTCACAAATAGTGTTTTCCCAGCGAGAGAAGGCCAAAATGAACACTTCATGCAGAACTCCTGTATTATGATGAAAACTCACTGAAATCCACCTTTAACTTCAAGTTTCTGCATCTTTCTATGCTTTCAGGTTGAAACTTGACTGAAAACTCACTTTGAAGAAAAGTTATGGCATTTTTGTATCACAGGTCACAAATCGTGTTTTCTCAGCGAGAGAAGGCCAAAATGAACACTTCATGCAGAACTCCTGTATTTTGATGAAAACTAACTGAAATCAAGCTGTAACTTCAAGTTTATGCATCTTTCTATGCTTTCAGGTTGAAACTTGACTGAAAGCTCACTTTTAAAAAAAGTTATGGCATTTTTGTATCACAGGTCACAAATAGTGTTTTCTCAGCGAGAGAAGGCCAAAATGAACACTTCATGCAGAACTCCTGTATTTTGAGGAAATCTCAATGAAATCCAACTGTACCTTCAAGTTTATGCATCTTTCTATGCTTTCAGGTTGAAACTTGACTGAAAACTCACTTTGAACAAAAGTTATGGCTGTTTTGTGTCACAGGTCACAAATAGTGTTTTCTCAGCGAGAGAAGGCCAAAATGAACACTTCATGCAGAACTCCTGTATTTTGATGAAAACTCACTGAAATCAAGCTGTAACTTCAAGATTATGCATCTTTCTATGCTTTCAGGTTGAAACTTGACTGAAAACTCACTTTGAAGAAAAGTTATGGCTGTTTTGTGTCACAGGTCACAAATGGTGTTTTCTCAGCGAGAAAAGGCCAAAATGAACACTTCATGCAGAACTCCTGGTTTTTGATGAAAACTCACTGAAATCCACCTGTAACTTCAAGTTTATGCATTTTTCTATGCTTTCAGGTTGAAACTTGACTGAAAACTCACTTTTAAAAAAAGTTATGGCTGTTTTGTGTCACAGGTCACAAATAGCGTTTTCCCAGCGAGATAAGGCCAAAATGAACACTTCATGCAGAACTCCTGTATTTTGAGGAAAACTCACTGAAATCTAGCTGTAACTTCAAGTTTATGAATCTTTCTATGCTTTCAGGTTGAAACTTGACTGAAAACTCACTTTGAACAAAAGTTATGGCTGTATTGTGTCACAGGTCACAAATAGTGTTTTCTCAGCGAGAGAAGGCCAAAATGAACACTTCATGCATAACTCCTGTATTTTGAGGAAATCTCACTGAAATCCAACTGTAACTTCAAGTTTATGCATCTTTCTATGCTTTCAGGTTGAAACTTGACTTAAAACTCACTTTGAACAAAAGTTATGGCTGTTTTGTGTCACATGTCACAAATAGTGTTTTCTCAGCGAGAGAAGGCCAAAATGAACACTTCATGCAGAACTCCTGTATTTTGAGGAAAACCCACTGAAATCTAGCTGTAACTTCAAGTTTATGCATCTTTCTATGCTTTCAGGTTTAAAGTTGACTGAAAAATCACTTTGAAGAAAAGTTATGGCATTTTTGTATCACAGGTCACAAACAGTGTTTTCTCAGCGAGAGAAGGCCAAAATGAACACTTCATGCATAACTCCTGTATTTTGAGGAAAACTCACTGAAATCAAGCTGTAACTTCAAGTTTATGCATCTTTCTATGCTTTCAGGTTGAAACTTGACTGAAAACTCACTTTGAACAAAAGTTATGGCATTTTTGTATCACAGGTCACAAATCGTGTTTTCTCAGCGAGAGAAGGCCAAAATGAACACTTCATGCAGAACTCCTGTATTTTGATGAAAACTAACTGAAATCAAGCTGTAACTTCAAGTTTATGCATCTTTCTATGCTTTCAGGTTGAAACTTGACTGAAAGCTCACTTTTAAAAAAAGTTATGGCATTTTTGTATCACAGGTCACAAATAGTGTTTTCTCAGCGAGAGAAGGCCAAAATGAACACTTCATGCAGAACTCCTGTATTTTGAGGAAATCTCAATGAAATCCAACTGTACCTTCAAGTTTATGCATCTTTCTATGCTTTCAGGTTGAAACTTGACTGAAAACTCACTTTGAACAAAAGTTATGGCTGTTTTGTGTCACAGGTCACAAATAGTGTTTTCTCAGCGAGAGAAGGCCAAAATGAACACTTCATGCAGAACTCCTGTATTTTGATGAAAACTCACTGAAATCAAGCTGTAACTTCAAGATTATGCATCTTTCTATGCTTTCAGGTTGAAACTTGACTGAAAACTCACTTTGAAGAAAAGTTATGGCTGTTTTGTGTCACAGGTCACAAATGGTGTTTTCTCAGCGAGAAAAGGCCAAAATGAACACTTCATGCAGAACTCCTGGTTTTTGATGAAAACTCACTGAAATCCACCTGTAACTTCAAGTTTATGCATTTTTCTATGCTTTCAGGTTGAAACTTGACTGAAAACTCACTTTTAAAAAAAGTTATGGCTGTTTTGTGTCACAGGTCACAAATAGCGTTTTCCCAGCGAGATAAGGCCAAAATGAACACTTCATGCAGAACTCCTGTATTTTGAGGAAAACTCACTGAAATCTACCTGTAACTTCAAGTTTATGAATCTTTCTATGCTTTCAGGTTGAAACTTGACTGAAAACTCACTTTGAACAAAAGTTATGGCTGTATTGTGTCACAGGTCACAAATAGTGTTTTCTCAGCGAGAGAAGGCCAAAATGAACACTTCATGCATAACTCCTGTATTTTGAGGAAATCTCACTGAAATCCAACTGTAACTTCAAGTTTATGCATCTTTCTATGCTTTCAGGTTGAAACTTGACTTAAAACTCACTTTGAACAAAAGTTATGGCTGTTTTGTGTCACATGTCACAAATAGTGTTTTCTCAGCGAGAGAAGGCCAAAATGAACACTTCATGCAGAACTCCTGTATTTTGAGGAAAACCCACTGAAATCTAGCTGTAACTTCAAGTTTATGCATCTTTCTATGCTTTCAGGTTTAAAGTTGACTGAAAAATCACTTTGAAGAAAAGTTATGGCATTTTTGTATCACAGGTCACAAACAGTGTTTTCTCAGCGAGAGAAGGCCAAAATGAACACTTCATGCATAACTCCTGTATTTTGAGGAAAACTCACTGAAATCAAGCTGTAACTTCAAGTTTATGCATCTTTCTATGCTTTCAGGTTGAAACTTGACTGAAAACTCACTTTGAACAAAAGTTATGGCATTTTTGTATCACAGGTCACAAATAGTGTTTTCTCAGCGAGAGAAGGCCAAAATGAACACTTCATGCAGAACTCCTGGTTTTTGACGAAAACTCACTGAAATCCACCTGTAACTTCAAGGTTCTTTATCTTTCTATGCTTTCGGATTGAAACTTGACAGAAAATTCACTTTGAAGAAAAGTTATGGCATTTTTGTATCACAGGTCACAAATAGTGTTTTCTCAGCGAGAGAAGGCCAAAATGAACACTTCATGCAGAACTCCTGTATTTTGATGAAATCTCACTGATATCCAACTGTACCTTCAAGTTTCTGCATCTTTCTATGCTTTCAGGTTGAAACTTGACCTAAAACTCACTTTGAACAAAAGTTATGGCTATTTTGTGTCACAGATCACAAATAGCATTTTCTCAGCGAGAGAAGGCCAAAATGAACACTTCATGCAAAACTCCTGTATTTTGATGAAAACTCACTGAAATCTAGCTGTAACTTCAAGTTTATGCATCTTTCTATGCTTTCAGGTTGAAACTTGACTGAAAACTCACTTTGAAGAAAAGTTATGGCATTTTTGTATCAGAGGTCACAAATGGTGTTTTCTCAGCGAGAGAAGGCCAAAATGAACACTTCATGCAGAACTCCTGTATTTTGAGGAAATCTCACTGAAATCCACCTGTAACTTAGAGTTTATGCATCTTTCTATGCTTTCAGGTTGAAACTTGACTGAAAACTCACTTTTAAAAAAAGTAATGGCATTTTTGTATCACAGGTCACAAATAGTGTTTTCTCAGCGAGAGAAGGCCAAAATGAACACTTCATGCATAACTCCTGTATTTTGAGGAAAATTCACTGAAATCTAGCTGGAACTTCAAGTTTATGAATCTTTCTATGCTTTCAGGTTGAAACTTGACTGAAAACTCACTTTGAACAAAAGTTATGGCTGTATTGTGTCACAGGTCACAAATACTGTGTTCTCAGCGAGAGAAGGCCAAAATGAACACTTCATGCATAACTCCTGTATTTTGAGGAAATCTCACTGAAATCCACCTGTAACTTCAAGTTTATGCATCTTTCTGTGCTTTCAGGTTGAAACTTGACTGAAAACTCACTTTGAAGAAAGGTTATGGCATTTTTTTATCACAGGTCACAAATAGTGTTTTCTCAGCGAGAGAAGGCCAAAATGAACACTTCATGCAGAACTCCTGTATTTTGAGGAAATCTCACTGAAATCCAACTGTACCTTCAAGTTTCTGCATCTTTCTATGCTTTCAGGTTGAAACTTGACTGAAAACTCACTTTGAACAAAAGTTATGGCTGTTTTGTGTCACAGGTCACAAATAGTGTTTTCTCAGCGAGAGAAGGCAAAAATGAACACTTCATGCAGAACTCCTGTATTTTGATGAAAACTCACTGAAATCAAGCTGTAACTTCAAGTTTTTGGATCTTTCTATGCTTTCAGGTTGAAACTTGACTGAAAATTCACTTTTAAAAAAAGTTATGGCATTTTTGTATCACAGGTCACAAATAGTGTTTTCTCAGAGAGAGAAGGCCAAAATGAACACTTCATGCAGAACTCCTGTATTTTGAGGAAAACTCACTGAAATCCACCTGTAACTTCAAGTTTATGCATCTTTCTATGCTTTCAGGTTGAAACTTGACTGAAAACTCACTTTGAACAAAAGTTATGGCTGTTTTGTTTGACAGGTCACAAATAGCGTTTTCTCAGCGAGAGAAGGCCAAAATGAACACTTCATGCAGAACTCCTGTATTTTGAGGAAATCTCACTGAAATCCAACTGTACCTTCAAGTTTCTGCATCTTTCTATGCTTTCAGGTTGAAACTTGACTGAAAACTCACTTTGAACAAAAGTTATGGCTGTTTTGTGTCACAGGTCACAAATAGCGATTTCCCAGCGAGAGAAGGCCAAAATGAACACTTCATGCAGAACTCCTGTATTTTGAGGAAATCTCACTGAAATCCAACTGTACCTTGAAGTTTATGCATCTTTCTATGCTTTCAGGTTGAAACTTGACTGAAAACTCACTTTGAACAAAAGTTATGGCATTTTTGTATCACAGGTCACAAACAGTGTTTTCTCAGCGAGAGAAGGCCAAAATGAACACTTCATGCAGAACTCCTGTATTTTGATGAAAACTCACTGAAATCTAGCTGTAACTTCAAGTTTATGCATCTTTCTATGCTTTCAGGTTGAAACTTGACTGAAAACTCACTTTGAACAAAAGTTATGGCATTTTTGTATGACAGGTCACAAATAGTGTTTTCTCAGCGAGAGAAGGCCAAAATGAACACTTCATGCAGAACTCCTGTATTTTGATGAAAACTTACTGAAATCCAACTGTACCTTCAAGTTTCTGCATCTTTCTTTGCTTTCAGGTTGAAACTTGACTGAAAACTCACTTTTAAACAAAGTTATTGCATTTTTGTATCACATGTCACAAATAGTGTTTTCTCAGCGAGAGAAGGCCAAAATGAACACTTCATGCAAATCTCCTGTATTTTGAGGAAATCTCGCTGAAATCCACCTGTAACTTCAAGTTTCTGCATCTTTCTATGCTTTCAGGTTGAAACTTGACAGAAAACTCACTTTGAAGAAAAGTTATGGCATTTTTGTACCACAGGTCGCAAATAGTGTTTTCTCAGCGAGAGAAGGCCAACATGAACACTTCATGCAGAACTCCTGTATTTTGATGAAAACTCACTGAAATCCACTTGTAAGTTCAAGTTTCTGCATCTTTCTAGGCTTTCAGGTTGAAACTTGACTGAAAACTCACTTTGAAGAAAAGTAATGGCATTTTTGTATCACAGGTCACAAATAGTGTTTTCTCAGCGAGAGAAGGCCAAAATGAACACTTCATGCAGAACTCCTGTATTTTGACGAAAACTCACTGAAATCAAGCTGTAACCTCAAGTTTATGCATCTTTCTATGCTTTCAGGTTGAAACTTGACTGAAAACTCACTTTTAAAAAAAGTTATGGCATTTTTGTATCACAGGTCACAAATAGTGTTTTCTCAGCGAGAGAAGACCAAAATGAACACTTCATGCAGAACTCCTGTATTTTGATGAAAACTCACTGAAATCAAGCTGTAACTTCACGTTTATGCATCTTTCTATGCTTTCAGGTTGAAACTTGACTGAAAACTCACTTTGAACAAAAGTTATGGCTGTTTTATGTCACAGGTCACAAATAACGTTTTCCCAGCGAGAGAAGGCCAAAATGAACACTTCATGCAGAACTCCTGTATTTTGATGAAAATTCACTGAAATCCACCTGTAACTTCAAGTTTCTTTATCTTTCTATGCTTTCAGGTTTAAACTTGACTTAAAACTCACTTTGAAGAAAAGTTATGGCATTTTTGTATCACAGGTCACAAATAGTGTTTTCTCAGCGAGAGAAGGCCAAAATGAACACTTCATGCAGAACTCCTGTATTTTGATGAAAACTCACTGAAATCAAGCTGTAATTTCAAGTTTATGCATCCTTCTATGCTTTCAGGTTGAAACTTGACTGAAAACTCACTTTTAAAAAAAGTAATGGCATTTTTGTATCACAGGTCACAAATAGTGTTTTCTCAGCGAGAGAAGGCCAAAATGAACACTTCATGCAGAACTCCTGTATTTTGATGAAAACTCACTGAAATCCACCTGTAATTTCAAGTTTATGCATCCTTCTATGCTTTCAGGTTGAAACTTGACTGAAAACTCACTTTGAACAAAAGTTATGGCTGTTTTGTGTCACAGGTCACAAATAGCGTTTTCTCAGCGAGAGAAGGCCAAAATGAACACTTCATGCAGAACTCCTGTATTTTGAGGAAATCTCACTGAAATCCAACTGTACCTTCAAGTTTATGCATCTTTCTATGCTTTCAGGTTGAAACTTGACTGAAAACTCACTTTGAAGAAAAGTTATTGCATTTTTGTATCACAGGTCACAAATAGTGTTTTCTCAGCGAGAGAAGGCCAAAATGAACACTTCATGCAGAACTCCTGTATTTTGATGAAAACTCACTGAAATCCACCTGTAACTTTAAGTTTATGCATCTTTCTATGCTTTCAGGTTGAAACTTGACTGAAAACTCACTTTGAAGAAAAGTTATGGCATTTTTTTATCACAGGTCACAAATAGTGTTTTCTCAGCGAGAGAAGGCCAAAATGAACACTTCATGCAGAACTCCTGTATTTTGATGAAAACTCACTGAAATCAAGCTGTAACTTCAAGTTTATGCATCTTTCTATGCTTTCAGGTTGAAACTTGACTGAAAACTCACTTTTCAAAAAAGTTATGGCATTTTTGTATCACAGGTCACAAATAGTGTTTTCTCAGCGAGAGAAGGCCAAAATGAACACTTCATGCAGAACTCCAGTATTTTGATGAAAACTCTCTGAAATCCACCTGTAACTTCAAGTTTATGCATCTTTCTATGCTTTCAGGTTGAAACTTGACAGAAAACTCACTTTGAAGAAAAGTTATGGCATTTTTGTATCACAGGTCACAAATAGTGTTTTCTCAGCGAGAGAAGGCCAAAATGAACACTTCATGCAGAACTCCTGTATTTTGATGAAAACTCACTGAAATCAAGCTGTAATTTCAAGTTTATGCATCCTTCTATGCTTTCAGGTTGAAACTTGACTGAAAACTCACTTTTAAAAAAAGTTATGGCATTTTTGTATCACAGGTCACAAATAGTGTTTTCTCAGCGAGAGAAGGCCAAAATGAACACTTCATGCAGAACTCCAGTATTTTGATGAAAACTCACAGAAATCAAGCTGTAATTTCAAGTTTATGCATCCTTCTATTCTTTCAGGTTGAAACTTGACTGAAAACTCACTTTGAAGAAAAGTTATGGCATTTTTTTATCACAGGTCACAAATAGTGTTTTCTCAGCGAGAGAAGGCCAAAATGAACACTTCATGCAGAACTCCTGTATTTTGATGAAAACTCACTGAAATCAAGCTGTAACTTCAAGTTTATGCATCTTTCTATGCTTTCAGGTTGAAACTTGACTGAAAACTCACTTTTCAAAAAAGTTATGGCATTTTTGTATCACAGGTCACAAATAGTGTTTTCTCAGCGAGAGAAGGCCAAAATGAACACTTCATGCAGAACTCCAGTACTTTGAGGAAATCTCACTGAAATCCACCTGTAACTTCAAGTTTCTGCATCTTTCTATGCTTTCAGGTTGAAACTTGACTGAAAACTCACTTTGAACAAAAGTTATGGCTGTTTTGTGTCACAGGTCACAAATAGCGTTTTCTCAGCGAGAGAAGGCCAAAATGAACACTTCATGCAGAAGTCCTGTATTTTGAGGAAATCTCACTGAAATCCAACTGTAACTTCAAGTTTATGCATCTTTCTATGCTTCCAGGTTGAAACATGACTGAAAACTCACTTTTAAAAAAAGTTATGGCATTTTTGTATCACAGGTCACAAATAGTGTTTTCTCAGCGAGAGAAGGCCAACATGAACACTTCATGCAGAACTCCTGTATTTTGATGAAAACTCACTGAAATCCACCTGTAACTTCAAGTTTATGCATCTTTCTATGCTTTCAGGTTGAAACTTGACTGAAAACTCACTTTGAAGAAAAGTTATGGCATTTTTGTATCACAGGTCACAAATAGTGTTTTCTCAGAAAAAGAGAGGCCAAAATGAACACTTCATGCAGAACTCCTGTATTTTGATGAAAACTCACTGAAATCAAGCTGTAACTTCAAGTTTCTGCATCTCTCTATGCTTTCAGGTTGAAACTTGACTGAAAACTCACTTTTTAAAAAATTTATGGCATTTTTGAATCACAGGTCACAAATAGTGTTTTCTCAGCGAGAGAAGGCCAAAATGAACACTTCATGCAGAACTCCTGTATTTTGATGAAAACTCACTGAAATCCACCTGTAACTTCAAGTTTATGCATCTTTCTATGCTTTCAGGTTGAAACTTGACTGAAAAATCACGTTGAAAAAAATTAATGGCTGTTTTGTGTCACAGGTCACAAACAGCGTTTTCTCAGCGAGAGAAGGCCAAAATGAACACTTCATGCAGAACTCCTGTATTTTGATGAAAACTCACTGAAATGAAGCTGTAACTTCAAGTTTTTGCATCTTTCTATGCTTTCAGGTTGAAACTTGACTGAAAACTCACTTTGAACAAAAGTTATGGCTGTTTTGTGTCACAGGTCACAAATAGCGTTTTCTCAGCGAGAGAAGGCCAAAATGAACACTTCATGCAGAACTCCTGTATTTTGAGGAAATCTCACTGAAATCCAACTGTACCTTCAAATTTATGTATCTTTCTATTCTTTCAGGTTGAAACTTGACTGAAAACTCACTTTGAACAAAAGTTATGGCTGTTTTGTGTCACAGGTCACAAATACCGTTTTCTCAGCGAGAGAAGGCCAAAATGAACACTTCATGCAGAACTCCTGTATTTTGAGGAAATCTCACTGAAATCCACCTGTAACTTCAAGTTTATGCATCTTTCTATGCTTTCAGTTTGAAACTTGACAGAAAACTCACTTTGAAGAAAAGTTATGGCATTTTTGTATCACAGGTCACAAATAGTGTTTTCTCAGCGAGAGAAGGCCAAAATGAACATTTCATGCAGAACTCCTGTGTTTTGATGAAAACTCACTTAAATCCACCTGTAACTTCAAGTTTATGCATCTTTCTATGCTTTCAGGTTGAAACTTGACTGAAAACTCACTTTGAACAAAAGTTATGGCATTTTTGTGTCACAGGTCACAAATAGCGTTTTCTCAGCGAGAGAAGGCCAAAATGAACACTTCATGCAGAACTCCTGTATTTTGAGGAAATCTCACTGAAATCCAACTGTACCTTCAAGTTTATGCATCTTTCTATGCTTTCAGGTTGAAACTTGACTGAAAACTCACTTTGAAGAAAAGTTATGGCATTTTTGTATCACAGGTCACAAATAGTGTTTTCTCAGCGAGACAAGGCCAAAATGAACACTTCATGCAGAACTCCAGTATTTTGATGAAAACTCTCTGAAATCCACCTGTAACTTCAAGTTTATGCATCTTTCTATGCTTTCAGGTTGAAACTTGACAGAAAACTCACTTTGAAGAAAAGTTATGGCATTTTTGTATCACAGGTCACAAATAGTGTTTTCTCAGCGAGAGAAGGCCAAAATGAACACTTCATGCAGAACTCCTGTATTTTGATGAAAACTCACTGAAATCAAGCTGTAATTTCAAGTTTATGCATCCTTCTATGCTTTCAGGTTGAAACTTGACTGAAAACTCACTTTTAAAAAAAGTAATGGCATTTTTGTATCACAGGTCACAAATAGTGTTTTCTCAGCGAGAGAAGGCCAAAATGAACACTTCATGCAGAACTCCAGTATTTTGATGAAAACTCACAGAAATCAAGCTGTAAGTTCAAGTTTATGCATCCTTCTATTCTTTCAGGTTGAAACTTGACTGAAAACTCACTTTGAAGAAAAGTTATGGCATTTTTTTATCACAGGTCACAAATAGTGTTTTCTCAGCGAGAGAAGGCCAAAATGAACACTTCATGCAGAACTCCTGTATTTTGATGAAAACTCACTGAAATCAAGCTGTAACTTCAAGTTTATGCATCTTTCTATGCTTTCAGGTTGAAACTTGACTGAAAACTCACTTTTCAAAAAAGTTATGGCATTTTTGTATCACAGGTCACAAATAGTGTTTTCTCAGCGAGAGAAGGCCAAAATGAACACTTCATGCAGAACTCCAGTACTTTGAGGAAATCTCACTGAAATCCACCTGTAACTTCAAGTTTCTGCATCTTTCTATGCTTTCAGGTTGAAACTTGACTGAAAACTCACTTTGAACAAAAGTTATGGCTGTTTTGTGTCACAGGTCACAAATAGCGTTTTCTCAGCGAGAGAAGGCCAAAATGAACACTTCATGCAGAACTCCTGTATTTTGAGGAAATCTCACTGAAATCCAACTGTAACTTCAAGTTTATGCATCTTTCTATGCTTCCAGGTTGAAACATGACTGAAAACTCACTTTTAAAAAAAGTTATGGCATTTTTGTATCACAGGTCACAAATAGTGTTTTCTCAGCGAGAGAAGGCCAACATGAACACTTCATGCAGAACTCCTGTATTTTGATGAAAACTCACTGAAATCCACCTGTAACTTAAAGTTTATGCATCTTTCTATGCTTTCAGGTTGAAACTTGACTGAAAACTCACTTTGAAGAAAAGTTATGGCATTTTTGTATCACAGGTCACAAATAGTGTTTTCTCAGAAAAAGAGAGGTCAAAATGAACACTTCATGCAGAACTCCTGTATTTTGATGAAAACTCACTGAAATCAAGCTGTAACTTCAAGTTTCTGCATCTCTCTATGCTTTCAGGTTGAAACTTGACTGAAAACTCACTTTTTAAAAAATTTATGGCATTTTTGAATCACAGGTCACAAATAGTGTTTTCTCAGCGAGAGAAGGCCAAAATGAACACTTCATGCAGAACTCCTGTATTTTGATGAAAACTCACTGAAATCCACCTGTAACTTCAAGTTTATGCATCTTTCTATGCTTTCAGGTTGAAACTTGACTGAAAAATCACGTTGAAAAAAATTAATGGCTGTTTTGTGTCACAGGTCACAAACAGCGTTTTCTCAGCGAGAGAAGGCCAAAATGAACACTTCATGCAGAACTCCTGTATTTTGATGAAAACTCACTGAAATGAAGCTGTAACTTCAAGTTTTTGCATCTTTCTATGCTTTCAGGTTGAAACTTGACTGAAAACTCACTTTGAACAAAAGTTATGGCTGTTTTGTGTCACAGGTCACAAATAGCGTTTTCTCAGCGAGAGAAGGCCAAAATGAACACTTCATGCAGAACTCCTGTATTTTGAGGAAATCTCACTGAAATCCAACTGTACCTTCAAATTTATGTATCTTTCTATTCTTTCAGGTTGAAACTTGACTGAAAACTCACTTTGAACAAAAGTTATGGCTGTTTTGTGTCACAGGTCACAAATACCGTTTTCTCAGCGAGAGAAGGCCAAAATGAACACTTCATGCAGAACTCCTGTATTTTGAGGAAATCTCACTGAAATCCACCTGTAACTTCAAGTTTATGCATCTTTCTATGCTTTCAGTTTGAAACTTGACAGAAAACTCACTTTGAAGAAAAGTTATGGCATTTTTGTATCACAGGTCACAAATAGTGTTTTCTCAGCGAGAGAAGGCCAAAATGAACACTTCATGCAGAACTCCTGTATTTTGATGAAAACTCACTGAAATCAAGCTGTAACTTCAAGTTTATGCATCTTTCTATGCTTTCAGGTTGAAACTTGACTGAAAACTCACTTTAAAAAAAAGTTATGGCTGTTTTGTGTCACAGGTCACAAATAGCGTTTTCTCAGCGAGAGAAGGCCAAAATGAACACTTCATGCATAACTCCTGTATTTTGATGAAAACTCACTGAAATCAAGCTGTAACTTCAAGTTTATGCATCTTTCTATGATTTCAGGTTGAAACTTGACTGAAAACTCACTTTGAAGAAAAGTTATGGCATTTTTGTATCACAGGTCACAAATAGTGATTTCTCAGCGAGAGAAGGCCAAAATGAACACTTCATGCAGAACTCCAGTATTTTGATGAAAACTCTCTGAAATCCACCTGTAACTTCAAGTTTATGCATCTTTCTATGCTTTCAGGTTGAAACTTGACTGAAAACTCACTTTGAACAAAAGTTATGGCATTTTTGTGTCACAGGTCACAAATAGCGTTTTCTCAGCGAGAGAAGGCCAAAATGAACACTTCATGCAGAACTCCTGTATTTTGAGGAAATCTCACTGAAATCCAACTGTACCTTCAAGTTTATGCATCTTTCTATGCTTTCAGGTTGAAACTTGACTGAAAACTCACTTTGAAGAAAAGTTATTGCATTTTTGTATCACAGGTCACAAATAGTGTTTTCTCAGTGAGAGAAGGCCAACATGAACACTTCATGCAGAACTCCTGTATTTTGATGAAAACTCACTGAAATCCACCTGTAACTTCAAGTTTCTGCATCTTTCTATGCTTTCAGGTTGAAACTTGACTGAAAATTCACTTTGAAGAAAAGTTATGGCATTTTTGTATCACAGGTCACAAATAGTGTTTTCTCAGCGAGAGAAGGCCAAAATGAACACTTCATGCAGAACTACTGTATTTTGATGAAAACTCACTGAAATCAAGCTGTAACTTCAAGTTTATGCATCTTGCTATGCTTTCAGGTTGAAACTTGACTGAAAACTCACTTTTAAAAAAAGTTATGGCTGTTTTGTGTCACAGGTCACAAATAGCGTTTTCTCAGCGAGAGAAGGCCAAAATGAACACTTCATGCATAACTCCTGTATTTTGATGAAAACTCACTGAAATCAAGCTGTAACTTCAAGTTTATGCATCTTTCTATGATTTCAGGTTGAAACTTGACTGAAAACTCACTTTGAAGAAAAGTTATGGCATTTTTGTATCACAGGTCACAAATAGTGATTTCTCAGCGAGAGAAGGCCAAAATGAACACTTCATGCAGAACTCCAGTATTTTGATGAAAACTCTCTGAAATCCACCTGTAACTTCAAGTTTATGCATCTTTCTATGCTTTCAGGTTGAAACTTGACAGAAAACTCACTTTGAAGAAAAGTTATGGCATTTTTGTATCACAGGTCACAAATAGTGTTTTCTCAGCGAGAGAAGGCACACATGAACACTTCATGCAGAACTCCTGTATTTTGATGAAAACTCACTGAAATCCACCTGTAACTTCAAGTTTCTGCATCTTTCTATGCTTTCAGGTTGAAACTTGACTGAAAACTCACTTTGAAGAAAAGTTATGGCATTTTTGTATCACAGGTCACAAATAGTGTTTTCTCAGCGAGAGAAGGCCAAAATGAACACTTCATTCAGAACTACTGTATTTTGATGAAAACTCACTGAAATCAAGCTGTAACTTCAAGTTTATGCATCTTGCTATGCTTTCAGGTTGAAACTTGACTGAAAACTCACTTTGAAGAAAAGTTATGGCATTTTTGTATCACAGGTCACAAATAGTGTTTTCTCAGCGAGAGAAGGCCAAAATGAACACTTCATGCAGAACTCCAGTATTTTGATGAAAACTCTCTGAAATCCACCTGTAACTTCAAGTTTATGCATCTTTCTATGCTTTCAGGTTGAAACTTGACAGAAAACTCACTTTGAAGAAAAGTTATGGCATTTTTGTATCACAGGTCACAAATAGTGTTTTCTCAGCGAGAGAAGGCACACATGAACACTTCATGCAGAACTCCAGTATTTTGAGGAAAACTCACTGAAATCCACCTGTAACTTCAAGTTTCTGCATCTTTCTATGCTTTCAAGTTGAAACTTGACTGAAAACTCACTTTGAAGAAAAGTTATGGCATTTTTGTATCACAGGTCACAAATAGTGTTTTCTCAGCGAGAGAAGGCCAAAATGAACACTTCATGCAGAACTCCTGTGTTTTGATGAAAACTCACTGAAATCCACCTGTAACTTCAAGTTTATGCATCTTTCTATGCTTTCAGGTTGAAACTTGACTGAAAACTCACTTTGAACAAAAGTTATGGCTGTTTTGTGTCACAGGTCACAAATAGCGTTTTCTAAGCAAGAGAAGGCCAAAATGAACACTTCATGCAGAACTCCTGTATTTTAAGGAAATCTCACTGAAATCCAACTGTACCTTCAAGTTTATGCATCTTTCTATGCTTTCAGGTTGAAACTTGACTGAAAACTCACTTTGAAGAAAAGTTATTGCATTTTTGTATCACAGGTCACAAATAGCGTTTTCTCAGCGAGAGAAGGCCAAAATGAACACTTCATGCAGAACTCCAGTATTTTGAGGAAAACTCACTGAAATCTAGCTGTAACTTCAAGTTTATGCATCTTTCTATGCTTTCAGGTTGAAACTTGACTGAAAACTCACTTTTAAAAAAAGTAATGGCATTTTTGTATCACAGGTCACAAATAGTGTTTTCTCAGCGAGAGAAGGCCAACATGAACACTTCATGCAGAACTCCTGTATTTTGATGAAAACTCACTGAAATCCACCTGTAACTTCAAGTTTATGCATCTTTCTATGCTTTCAGGTTGAAACTTGACTGAAAACTCACTTTGAAGAAAAGTTATGGCATTTTTGTATCACAGGTCACAAATAGTGTTTTCTCAGCGAGAGAGGCCAAAATGAACACTTCATGCAGAACTCCTGTATTTTGATGAAAACTCACTGAAATCAAGCTGTAACTTCAAGTTTCTGCATCTTTCTATGCTTTCAGGTTGAAACTTGACTGAAAACTCACTTTTAAAAAAAGTTATGGCATTTTTGTATCACAGGTCACAAATAGTGTTTTCTCAGCGAGAGAAGGCCAAAATGAACACTTCATGCAGAACTCCTGTATTTTGATGAAAACTCTCTGAAATCCACCTGTAACTTCAAGTTGATGCATCTTTCTATGCTTTCAGATTGAAACTTGACTGAAAAATCACTTTGAACAAACGTTATGGCTGTTTTGTGTCACAGGGAACAATAGTGTTTTCTCAGCGAGAGAAGGCCAAAATGAACACTTCATGCAGAAGTCCTGTATTTTGAGGAAATCTCACTGAAATCCAACTGTACCTTCAAGTTTATGTATCTTTCTATTCTTTCAGGTTGAAACTTGACTGAAAACTCACTTTGAACAAAAGTTATGGCTGTTTTGTGTCACAGGTCACAAATACCGTTTTCTCAGCGAGAGAAGGCCAAAATGAACACTTCATGCAGAACTCCTGTATTTTGAGGAAATCTCACTTAAATCCACCTGTAACTTCAAGTTTATGCATCTTTCTATGCTTTCAGGTTGAAACTTGACAGAAAACTCACTTTGAACAAAAGTTATGGCATTTTTGTATCACAGGTCACAAATAGTGTTTTCTCAGCGAGAGAAGGCACACATGAAAACTTCATGCATAACTCCTGTATTTTGATGAAAACTCACTGAAATCCACCTGTAACTTCAAGTTTCTGCATCTTTCTATGCTTTCAAGTTGAAACTTGACTGAAAACTCACTTTGAAGAAAAGTTATGGCATTTTTGTATCACAGGTCACAAATAGTGTTTTCTCAGCGAGAGAAGGCCAAAATGAACACTTCATGCAGAACTCCTGTGTTTTGATGAAAACTCACTGAAATCCACCTGTATCTTCAAGTTTATGCATCTTTCTATGCTTTCAGGTTGAAACTTGACTGAAAAATCACTTTGAACAAAAGTTATGGCTGTTTTGTTTCACAGGTCACAAATAGTGTTTTCTCAGCGAGAGAAGGCCAAAATGAACACTTCATGCAGAACTCCAGTATTTTGATGAAAACTCACTGAAATCCACCTGTAACTTCAAGTTTATGCATCTTTATATGCTTTCAGGTTGAAACTTGACTAAAAACTAAATTTGAACAAAAGTTATGGCTGTTTTGTGTCACAGGTCACAAATAGTGTTTTCTCAGCGAGAGAAGGCCAAAATGAACACTTCATGCAGAACTCCAGTATTTTGAGGAAAACTCTCTGAAATCCACCTGTAACTTCAAGTTTATGCATCTTTCTATGCTTTCAGGTTGAAACTTGACTGAAAACTCACTTTGAAGAAAAGTTATGGCTGTTTTGTGTCACAGGTCACAAATAGTGTTTTCTCAGCGAGAGAAGGCCAAAATGAACACTTCATGCAGAACTCCAGTATTTTGAGGAAAACTCTCTGAAATCCACCTGTAACTTCAAGTTTATGCATCTTTCTATGCTTTCAGGTTGAAACTTGACTGAAAACTCACTTTTAAAAAAAGTTATGGCATTTTTGTATCACAGGTCACAAATGGTGTTTTCTCAGCGAGAGAAGGCCAAAATGAACACTTCATGCAGAACTCCTGTATTTTGATGAAAACTCACTGAAATCCACCTGTAACTTCAAGTTTATGCATCTTTCTATGCTTTCAGGTTGAAACTTGACTGAAAAATCACTTTGAACAAAAGTTATGGCTGTTTTGTGTCACAGGTCACAAATAGCCTTTTCTCAGCGAGAGAAGGCCAAAATGAACACTTCATGCAGAACTCCAGTATTTTGATGAAAACTCTCTGAAATCCACCTGTATCTTCAAGTTTATGCATCTTTCTATGCTTTCAGGTTGAAACTTGACTGAAAAATCACTTTGAACAAAAGTTATGGCTGTTTTGTGTCACAGGTCACAAATAGTGTTTTCTCAGCGAGAGAAGGCCAAAATGAACACTTCATGCAGAACTCCAGTATTTTGATGAAAACTCACTGAAATCCACCTGTAACTTCAAGTTTATGCATCTTTCTATGCTTTCAGGTTGAAACTTGACTGAAAACTAAATTTGAACAAAAGTTATGGCTGTTTTGTGTCACAGGTCACAAATAGTGTTTTCTCAGCGAGAGAAGGCCAAAATGAACACTTCATGCAGAACTCCAGTATTTTGAGGAAAACTCTCTGAAATCCACCTGTAACTTCAAGTTTATGCATCTTTCTATGCTTTCAGGTTGAAACTTGACTGAAAACTCACTTTGAACAAAAGTTATGGCTGTTTTGTGTCACAGGTCACAAATAGTGTTTTCTCAGCGAGAGAAGGCCAAAATGAACACTTCATGCAGAACTCCAGTATTTTGAGGAAAACTCTCTGAAATCCACCTGTAACTTCAAGTTTATGTATCTTTCTATGCTTTCAGGTTGAAACTTGACTGAAAACTAACTTTGAACAAAAGTTATGGCTGTTTTGTGTCACAGGTCACAAATAGCGTTTTCTCAGCGAGAGAAGGCCAAAATGAACACTTCATGCAGAACTCCTGTATTTTGAGGAAATCTCACTGAAATCCAACTGTACCTTCAAGTTTATGCATCTTTCTATGCTTTCAGGTTGAAACTTGACTGAAAACTCACTTTTAAAAAAAGTTATGGCATTTTTGTATCACAGGTCACAAATGGTGTTTTCTCAGCGAGAGAAGGCCAAAATGAACACTTCATGCATAACTCCTGTATTTTGATGAAAACTCACTTAAATCCACCTGTATCTTCAAGTTTATGCATCTTTCGATGCTTTCAGGTTGAAACTTGACTGAAAACTAACTTTGAACAAAAGTTATGGCTGTTTTTTGTCACAGGACACAAATAGCGTTTTCTCAGCGAGAGAAGGACAAAATGAACACTTCATGCAGAACTCCAGTATTTTGAGGAAATCTCAATGAAATCCACCTGTAACTTCAAGTTTATGCATCTTTCTATGCTTTCAGGTTGAAACTTGACAGAAAACTCACTTTGAACAAAAGTTATGGCATTTTTGTATCACAGGTCACAAATAGTGTTTTCTCAGCGAGAGAAGGCCAAGATGAACACTTCATGCAGAACTCCTGTATTTTGAGGAAAACTCACTGAAATCAAGCTGTAACTTCAAGTTTATGCATCTTTCTATGCTTTCAGGTTGAAACTTGACTGAAAAATCACTTTGAACAAAAGTTATGGCTGTTTTATGTCACAGGTCACAAATAGCCTTTTCTCAGCGAGAGAAGGCCAAAATGAACACTTCATGCAGAACTCCAGTATTTTGATGAAAACTCTCTGAAATCCACCTGTATCTTCAAGTTTATGCATCTTTCTATGCTTTCAGGTTGAAACTTGACTGAAAAATCACTTTGAACAAAAGTTATGGCTGTTTTGTGTCACAGGTCACAAATAGTGTTTTCTCAGCGAGAGAAGGCCAAAATGAACACTTCATGCAGAACTCCAGTATTTTGATGAAAACTCACTGAAATCCACCTGTAACTTCAAGTTTATGCATCTTTCTATGCTTTCAGGTTGAAACTTGACTGAAAACTAAATTTGAACAAAAGTTATGGCTGTTTTGTGTCACAGGTCACAAATAGTGTTTTCTCAGCGAGAGAAGGCAAAAATGAACACTTCATGCAGAACTCCAGTATTTTGAGGAAAACTCTCTGAAATCCACCTGTAACTTCAAGTTGATGCATCTTTCTATGCTTTCAGGTTGAAACTTGACTGAAAATTCACTTTGAACAAAAGTTATGGCTGTTTTGTGTCACAGGTCACAAATAGTGTTTTCTCAGCGAGAGAAGGCCAAAATGAACACTTCATGCAGAACTCCAGTATTTTGAGGAAAACTCTCTGAAATCCACCTGTAACTTCAAGTTTATGTATCTTTCTATGCTTTCAGGTTGAAACTTGACTGAAAACTAACTTTGAACAAAAGTTATGGCTGTTTTGTGTCACAGGTCACAAATAGCGTTTTCTCAGCGAGAGAAGGCCAAAATGAACACTTCATGCAGAACTCCTGTATTTTGAGGAAATCTCACTGAAATCCAACTGTACCTTCAAGTTTATGCATCTTTCTATGCTTTCAGGTTGAAACTTGACTGAAAACTCACTTTTAAAAAAAGTTATGGCATTTTTGTATCACAGGTCACAAATGGTGTTTTCTCAGCGAGAGAAGGCCAAAATGAACACTTCATGCATAACTCCTGTATTTTGATGAAAACTCACTGAAATCCACCTGTATCTTCAAGTTTATGCATCTTTCTATGCTTTCAGGTTGAAACTTGATTGAAAACTAACTTTGAACAAAAGTAATGGCTGTTTTGTGTCACAGGACACAAATAGCGTTTTCTCAGCGAGAGAAGGACAAAATGAACACTTCATGCAGAACTCCAGTATTTTGAGGAAATCTCAATGAAATCCACCTGTAACTTCAAGTTTATGCATCTTTCTATGCTTTCAGGTTGAAACTTGACAGAAAACTCACTTTGAAGAAAAGTTATGGCATTTTTGTATCACAGGTCACAAATAGTGTTTTCTCAGCGAGAGAAGGCACACATGAACACTTCATGCAGAACTCCAGTATTTTGAGGAAAACTCACTGAAATCCACCTGTAACTTCAAGTTTCTGCATCTTTCTATGCTTTCAAGTTGAAACTTGACTGAAAACTCACTTTGAAGAAAAGTTATGGCATTTTTGTATCACAGGTCACAAATAGTGTTTTCTCAGCGAGAGAAGGCCAAAATGAACACTTCATGCAGAACTCCTGTGTTTTGATGAAAACTCACTGAAATCCACCTGTAACTTCAAGTTTATGCATCTTTCTATGCTTTCAGGTTGAAACTTGACTGAAAACTCACTTTGAACAAAAGTTATGGCTGTTTTGTGTCACAGGTCACAAATAGTGTTTTCTCAGCGAGAGAAGGCCAAAATGAACACTTCATGCAGAACTCCAGTATTTTGAGGAAAACTCTCTGAAATCCACCTGTAACTTCAAGTTTATGTATCTTTCTATGCTTTCAGGTTGAAACTTGACTGAAAACTAACTTTGAACAAAAGTTATGGCTGTTTTGTGTCACAGGTCACAAATAGCGTTTTCTCAGCGAGAGAAGGCCAAAATGAACACTTCATGCAGAACTCCTGTATTTTGAGGAAATCTCACTGAAATCCAACTGTACCTTCAAGTTTATGCATCTTTCTATGCTTTCAGGTTGAAACTTGACTGAAAACTCACTTTTAAAAAAGTTATGGCATTTTTGTATCACAGGTCACAAATGGTGTTTTCTCAGCGAGAGAAGGCCAAAATGAACACTTCATGCATAACTCCTGTATTTTGATGAAAACTCACTGAAATCCACCTGTATCTTCAAGTTTATGCATCTTTCTATGCTTTCAGGTTGAAACTTGATTGAAAACTAACTTTGAACAAAAGTTATGGCTGTTTTGTGTCACAGGACACAAATAGCGTTTTCTCAGCGAGAGAAGGACAAAATGAACACTTCATGCAGAACTCCAGTATTTTGAGGAAATCTCAATGAAATCCACCTGTAACTTCAAGTTTATGCATCTTTCTATGCTTTCAGGTTGAAACTTGACAGAAAACTCACTTTGAAGAAAAGTTATGGCATTTTTGTATCACAGGTCACAAATAGTGTTTTCTCAGCGAGAGAAGGCACACATGAACACTTCATGCAGAACTCCAGTATTTTGAGGAAAACTCACTGAAATCCACCTGTAACTTCAAGTTTCTGCATCTTTCTATGCTTTCAAGTTGAAACTTGACTGAAAACTCACTTTGAAGAAAAGTTATGGCATTTTTGTATCACAGGTCACAAATAGTGTTTTCTCAGCGAGAGAAGGCCAAAATGAACACTTCATGCAGAACTCCTGTGTTTTGATGAAAACTCACTGAAATCCACCTGTAACTTCAAGTTTATGCATCTTTCTATGCTTTCAGGTTGAAACTTGACTGAAAACTCACTTTGAACAAAAGTTATGGCTGTTTTGTGTCACAGGTCACAAATAGCGTTTTCTAAGCAAGAGAAGGCCAAAATGAACACTTCATGCAGAACTCCTGTATTTTGAGGAAATCTCACTGAAATCCAACTGTACCTTCAAGTTTATGCATCTTTCCATGCTTTCAGGTTGAAACTTGACTGAAAACTCACTTTGAAGAAAAGTTATTGCATTTTTGTATCACAGGTCACAAATAGCGTTTTCTCAGCGAGAGAAGGCCAAAATGAACACTTCATGCAGAACTCCAGTATTTTGAGGAAAACTCACTGAAATCTAGCTGTAACTTCAAGTTTATGCATCTTTCTATGCTTTCAGGTTGAAACTTGACTGAAAACTCACTTTTAAAAAAAGTAATGGCATTTTTGTATCACAAGTCACAAATAGTGTTTTCTCAGCGAGAGAAGGCCAACATGAACACTTCATGCAGAACTCCTGTATTTTGATGAAAACTCACTGAAATCCACCTGTAACTTCAAGTTTATGCATCTTTCTATGCTTTCAGGTTGAAACTTGACTGAAAACTCACTTTGAAGAAAAGTTATGGCATTTTTGTATCACAGGTCACAAATAGTGTTTTCTCAGCGAGAGAGGCCAAAATGAACACTTCATGCAGAACTCCTGTATTTTGATGAAAACTCACTGAAATCAAGCTGTAACTTCAAGTTTCTGCATCTTTCTATGCTTTCAGGTTGAAACTTGACTGAAAACTCACTTTTAAAAAAAGTTATGGCATTTTTGTATCACAGGTCACAAATAGTGTTTTCTCAGCGAGAGAAGGCCAAAATGAACACTTCATGCAGAACTCCTGTATTTTGATGAAAACTCTCTGAAATCCACCTGTAACTTCAAGTTGATGCATCTTTCTATGCTTTCAGATTGAAACTTGACTGAAAAATCACTTTGAACAAAAGTTATGGCTGTTTTGTGTCACAGGGAACAATAGTGTTTTCTCAGCGAGAGAAGGCCAAAATGAACACTTCATGCAGAAGTCCTGTATTTTGAGGAAATCTCACTGAAATCCAACTGTACCTTCAAGTTTATGTATCTTTCTATTCTTTCAGGTTGAAACTTGACTGAAAACTCACTTTGAACAAAAGTTATGGCTGTTTTGTGTCACAGGTCACAAATACCGTTTTCTCAGCGAGAGAAGGCCAAAATGAACACTTCATGCAGAACTCCTGTATTTTGAGGAAATCTCACTTAAATCCACCTGTAACTTCAAGTTTATGCATCTTTCTATGCTTTCAGGTTGAAACTTGACAGAAAACTCACTTTGAACAAAAGTTATGGCATTTTTGTATCACAGGTCACAAATAGTGTTTTCTCAGCGAGAGAAGGCACACATGAAAACTTCATGCATAACTCCTGTATTTTGATGAAAACTCACTGAAATCCACCTGTAACTTCAAGTTTCTGCATCTTTCTATGCTTTCAAGTTGAAACTTGACTGAAAACTCACTTTGAAGAAAAGTTATGGCATTTTTGTATCACAGGTCACAAATAGTGTTTTCTCAGCGAGAGAAGGCCAAAATGAACACTTCATGCAGAACTCCTGTGTTTTGATGAAAACTCACTGAAATCCACCTGTATCTTCAAGTTTATGCATCTTTCTATGCTTTCAGGTTGAAACTTGACTGAAAAATCACTTTGAACAAAAGTTATGGCTGTTTTGTTTCACAGGTCACAAATAGTGTTTTCTCAGCGAGAGAAGGCCAAAATGAACACTTCATGCAGAACTCCAGTATTTTGATGAAAACTCACTGAAATCCACCTGTAACTTCAAGTTTATGCATCTTTCTATGCTTTCAGGTTGAAACTTGACTGAAAACTAAATTTGAACAAAAGTTATGGCTGTTTTGTGTCACAGGTCACAAATAGTGTTTTCTCAGCGAGAGAAGGCCAAAATGAACACTTCATGCAGAACTCCAGTATTTTGAGGAAAACTCTCTGAAATCCACCTGTAACTTCAAGTTGATGCATCTTTCTATGCTTTCAGGTTGAAACTTGACTGAAAACTCACTTTGAAGAAAAGTTATGGCTGTTTTGTGTCACAGGTCACAAATAGTGTTTTCTCAGCGAGAGAAGGCCAAAATGAACACTTCATGCAGAACTCCAGTATTTTGAGGAAAACTCTCTGAAATCCACCTGTAACTTCAAGTTTATGCATCTTTCTATGCTTTCAGGTTGAAACTTGACTGAAAACTCACTTTTAAAAAAAGTTATGGCATTTTTGTATCACAGGTCACAAATGGTGTTTTCTCAGCGAGAGAAGGCCAAAATGAACACTTCATGCATAACTCCTGTATTTTGATGAAAACTCACTGAAATCCACCTGTAACTTCAAGTTTATGCATCTTTCTATGCTTTCAGGTTGAAACTTGACTGAAAAATCACTTTGAACAAAAGTTATGGCTGTTTTGTGTCACAGGTCACAAATAGCCTTTTCTCAGCGAGAGAAGGCCAAAATGAACACTTCATGCAGAACTCCAGTATTTTGATGAAAACTCTCTGAAATCCACCTGTATCTTCAAGTTTATGCATCTTTCTATGCTTTCAGGTTGAAACTTGACTGAAAAATCACTTTGAACAAAAGTTATGGCTGTTTTGTGTCACAGGTCACAAATAGTGTTTTCTCAGCGAGAGAAGGCCAAAATGAACACTTCATGCAGAACTCCAGTATTTTGATGAAAACTCACTGAAATCCACCTGTAACTTCAAGTTTATGCATCTTTCTATGCTTTCAGGTTGAAACTTGACTGAAAACTAAATTTGAACAAAAGTTATGGCTGTTTTGTGTCACAGGTCACAAATAGTGTTTACTCAGCGAGAGAAGGCCAAAATGAACACTTCATGCAGAACTCCAGTATTTTGAGGAAAACTCTCTGAAATCCACCTGTAACTTCAAGTTTATGCATCTTTCTATGCTTTCAGGTTGAAACTTGACTGAAAACTCACTTTGAACAAAAGTTATGGCTGTTTTGTGTCACAGGTCACAAATAGTGTTTTCTCAGCGAGAGAAGGCCAAAATGAACACTTCATGCAGAACTCCAGTATTTTGAGGAAAATTCTCTGAAATCCACCTGTAACTTCAAGTTTATGTATCTTTCTATGCTTTCAGGTTGAAACTTGACTGAAAACTAACTTTGAACAAAAGTTATGGCTGTTTTGTGTCACAGGTCACAAATAGCGTTTTCTCAGCGAGAGAAGGCCAAAATGAACACTTCATGCAGAACTCCTGTATTTTGAGGAAATCTCACTGAAATCCAACTGTACCTTCAAGTTTATGCATCTTTCTATGCTTTCAGGTTGAAACTTGACTGAAAACTCACTTTTAAAAAAAGTTATGGCATTTTTGTATCACAGGTCACAAATGGTGTTTTCTCAGCGAGAGAAGGCCAAAATGAACACTTCATGCATAACTCCTGTATTTTGATGAAAACTCACTTAAATCCACCTGTATCTTCAAGTTTATGCATCTTTCGATGCTTTCAGGTTGAAACTTGACTGAAAACTAACTTTGAACAAAAGTTATGGCTGTTTTTTGTCACAGGACACAAATAGTGTTTTCTCAGCGAGAGAAGGACAAAATGAACACTTCATGCAGAACTCCAGTATTTTGAGGAAATCTCAATGAAATCCACCTGTAACTTCAAGTTTATGCATCTTTCTATGCTTTCAGGTTGAAACTTGATTGAAAACTAACTTTGAACAAAAGTTATGGCTGTTTTGTGTCACAGGACACAAATAGCGTTTTCTCAGCGAGAGAAGGACAAAATGAACACTTCATGCAGAACTCCAGTATTTTGAGGAAATCTCAATGAAATCCACCTGTAACTTCAAGTTTATGCATCTTTCTATGCTTTCAGGTTGAAACTTGACAGAAAACTCACTTTGAAGAAAAGTTATGGCATTTTTGTATCACAGGTCACAAATAGTGTTTTCTCAGCGAGAGAAGGCACACATGAACACTTCATGCAGAACTCCAGTATTTTGAGGAAAACTCACTGAAATCCACCTGTAACTTCAAGTTTCTGCATCTTTCTATGCTTTCAAGTTGAAACTTGACTGAAAACTCACTTTGAAGAAAAGTTATGGCATTTTTGTATCACAGGTCACAAATAGTGTTTTCTCAGCGAGAGAAGGCCAAAATGAACACTTCATGCAGAACTCCTGTGTTTTGATGAAAACTCACTGAAATCCACCTGTAACTTCAAGTTTATGCATCTTTCTATGCTTTCAGGTTGAAACTTGACTGAAAACTCACTTTGAACAAAAGTTATGGCTGTTTTGTGTCACAGGTCACAAATAGCGTTTTCTAAGCAAGAGAAGGCCAAAATGAACACTTCATGCAGAACTCCTGTATTTTGAGGAAATCTCACTGAAATCCAACTGTACCTTCAAGTTTATGCATCTTTCTATGCTTTCAGGTTGAAACTTGACTGAAAACTCACTTTGAATAAAAGTTATTGCATTTTTGTATCACAGGTCACAAATAGCGTTTTCTCAGCGAGAGAAGGCCAAAATGAACACTTCATGCAGAACTCCAGTATTTTGAGGAAAACTCACTGAAATCTAGCTGTAACTTCAAGTTTATGCATCTTTCTATGCTTTCAGGTTGAAACTTGACTGAAAACTCACTTTTAAAAAAAGTAATGGCATTTTTGTATCACAGGTCACAAATAGTGTTTTCTCAGCGAGAGAAGGCCAACATGAACACTTCATGCAGAACTCCTGTATTTTGATGAAAACTCACTGAAATCCACCTGTAACTTCAAGTTTATGCATCTTTCTATGCTTTCAGGTTGAAACTTGACTGAAAACTCACTTTGAAGAAAAGTTATGGCATTTTTGTATCACAGGTCACAAATAGTGTTTTCTCAGCGAGAGAGGCCAAAATGAACACTTCATGCAGAACTCCTGTATTTTGATGAAAACTCACTGAAATCAAGCTGTAACTTCAAGTTTCTGCATCTTTCTATGCTTTCAGGTTGAAACTTGACTGAAAACTCACTTTTAAAAAAAGTTATGGCATTTTTGTATCACAGGTCACAAATAGTGTTTTCTCAGCGAGAGAAGGCCAAAATGAACACTTCATGCAGAACTCCTGTATTTTGATGAAAACTCTCTGAAATCCACCTGTAACTTCAAGTTGATGCATCTTTCTATGCTTTCAGATTGAAACTTGACTGAAAAATCACTTTGAACAAAAGTTATGGCTGTTTTGTGTCACAGGGAACAATAGTGTTTTCTCAGCGAGAGAAGGCCAAAATGAACACTTCATGCAGAAGTCCTGTATTTTGAGGAAATCTCACTGAAATCCAACTGTACCTTCAAGTTTATGTATCTTTCTATTCTTTCAGGTTGAAACTTGACTGAAAACTCACTTTGAACAAAAGTTATGGCTGTTTTGTGTCACAGGTCACAAATACCGTTTTCTCAGCGAGAGAAGGCCAAAATGAACACTTCATGCAGAACTCCTGTATTTTGAGGAAATCTCACTTAAATCCACCTGTAACTTCAAGTTTATGCATCTTTCTATGCTTTCAGGTTGAAACTTGACAGAAAACTCACTTTGAACAAAAGTTATGGCATTTTTGTATCACAGGTCACAAATAGTGTTTTCTCAGCGAGAGAAGGCACACATGAAAACTTCATGCATAACTCCTGTATTTTGATGAAAACTCACTGAAATCCACCTGTAACTTCAAGTTTCTGCATCTTTCTATGCTTTCAAGTTGAAACTTGACTGAAAACTCACTTTGAAGAAAAGTTATGGCATTTTTGTATCACAGGTCACAAATAGTGTTTTCTCAGCGAGAGAAGGCCAAAATGAACACTTCATGCAGAACTCCTGTGTTTTGATGAAAACTCACTGAAATCCACCTGTATCTTCAAGTTTATGCATCTTTCTATGCTTTCAGGTTGAAACTTGACTGAAAAATCACTTTGAACAAAAGTTATGGCTGTTTTGTTTCACAGGTCACAAATAGTGTTTTCTCAGCGAGAGAAGGCCAAAATGAACACTTCATGCAGAACTCCAGTATTTTGATGAAAACTCACTGAAATCCACCTGTAACTTCAAGTTTATGCATCTTTCTATGCTTTCAGGTTGAAACTTGACTGAAAACTAAATTTGAACAAAAGTTATGGCTGTTTTGTGTCACAGGTCACAAATAGTGTTTTCTCAGCGAGAGAAGGCCAAAATGAACACTTCATGCAGAACTCCAGTATTTTGAGGAAAACTCTCTGAAATCCACCTGTAACTTCAAGTTTATGCATCTTTCTATGCTTTCAGGTTGAAACTTGACTGAAAACTCACTTTGAAGAAAAGTTATGGCTGTTTTGTGTCACAGGTCACAAATAGTGTTTTCTCAGCGAGAGAAGGCCAAAATGAACACTTCATGCAGAACTCCAGTATTTTGAGGAAAACTCTCTGAAATCCACCTGTAACTTCAAGTTTATGCATCTTTCTATGCTTTCAGGTTGAAACTTGACTGAAAACTCACTTTTAAAAAAAGTTATGGCATTTTTGTATCACAGGTCACAAATGGTGTTTTCTCAGCGAGAGAAGGCCAAAATGAACACTTCATGCAGAACTCCTGTATTTTGAGGAAAACTCACTGAAATCCACCTGTAACTTCAAGTTTATTTATCTTTCTATGCTTTCAGGTTGAAACTTGACTGAAAAATCACTTTGAACAAAAGTTATGGCTGTTTTGTGTCACAGGTCACAAATAGCCTTTTCTCAGCGAGAGAAGGCCAAAATGAACACTTCATGCAGAACTCCAGTATTTTGATGAAAACTCTCTGAAATCCACCTGTATCTTCAAGTTTATGCATCTTTCTATGCTTTCAGGTTGAAACTTGACTGAAAAATCACTTTGAACAAAAGTTATGGCTGTTTTGTGTCACAGGTCACAAATAGTGTTTTCTCAGCGAGAGAAGGCCAAAATGAACACTTCATGCAGAACTCCAGTATTTTGATGAAAACTCACTGAAATCCACCTGTAACTTCAAGTTTATGCATCTTTCTATGCTTTCAGGTTGAAACTTGACTGAAAACTAAATTTGAACAAAAGTTATGGCTGTTTTGTGTCACAGGTCACAAATAGTGTTTTCTCAGCGAGAGAAGGCCAAAATGAACACTTCATGCAGAACTCCAGTATTTTGAGGAAAACTCTCTGAAATCCACCTGTAACTTCAAGTTGATGCATCTTTCTATGCTTTCAGGTTGAAACTTGACTGAAAACTCACTTTGAACAAAAGTTATGGCTGTTTTGTGTCACAGGTCACAAATAGTGTTTTCTCAGCGAGAGAAGGCCAAAATGAACACTTCATGCAGAACTCCAGTATTTTGAGGAAAACTCTCTGAAATCCACCTGTAACTTCAAGTTTATGTATCTTTCTATGCTTTCAGGTTGAAACTTGACTGAAAACTAACTTTGAACAAAAGTTATGGCTGTTTTGTGTCACAGGTCACAAATAGCGTTTTCTCAGCGAGAGAAGGCCAAAATGAACACTTCATGCAGAACTCCTGTATTTTGAGGAAATCTCACTGAAATCCAACTGTACCTTCAAGTTTATGCATCTTTCTATGCTTTCAGGTTGAAACTTGACTGAAAACTCACTTTTAAAAAAAGTTATGGCATTTTTGTATCACAGGTCACAAATGGTGTTTTCTCAGCGAGAGAAGGCCAAAATGAACACTTCATGCATAACTCCTGTATTTTCATGAAAACTCACTGAAATCCACCTGTATCTTCAAGTTTATGCATCTTTCTATGCTTTCAGGTTGAAACTTGATTGAAAACTAACTTTGAACAAAAGTTATGGCTGTTTTGTGTCACAGGACACAAATAGCGTTTTCTCAGCGAGAGAAGGACAAAATGAACACTTCATGCAGAACTCCAGTATTTTGAGGAAATCTCAATGAAATCCACCTGTAACTTCAAGTTTATGCATCTTTCTATGCTTTCAGGTTGAAACTTGACAGAAAACTCACTTTGAACAAAAGTTATGGCATTTTTGTATCACAGGTCACAAATAGTGTTTTCTCAGCGAGAGAAGGCCAAGATGAACACTTCATGCAGAACTCCTGTATTTTGAGGAAAATTCACTGAAATCAAGCTGTAACTTCAAGTTTATGCATCTTTCTATGCTTTCAGGTTGAAACTTGACTGAAAACTCACTTTTAAAAAAAGTTATGGCATTTTTGTATCACAGGTCACAAATAAAGTTTTCTCAGCCAGAGAAGGCCAAAACGAACGCTTCATGCAGAACTCCTGTGTTTTGATGAAAACTCACTGAAATCCACCTGTAACTTCAAGTTTATGCATCTTTCTATGCTTTCAGGTTGAAACTTGACTGAAAACTCACTTTGAACAAAATTTATGGCTGTTTTGTGTCACAGGTCACAAATAGCCTTTTCTCAGCGAGAGAAGGCCAAAATGAACACTTCATGCAGAACTCCAGTATTTTGATGAAAACTCACTGAAATCCACCTGTAACTTCAAGTTTATGCATCTTTCTATGCTTTCAGGTTGAAACTTGACTGAAAACTAAATTTGAACAAAAGTTATGGCTGTTTTGTGTCACAGGTCACAAATAGTGTTTTCTCAGCGAGAGAAGGCCAAAATGAACACTTCATGCAGAACTCCAGTATTTTGAGGAAAACTCTCTGAAATCCACCTGTAACTTCAAGTTTATGCATCTTTCTATGCTTTCAGGTTGAAACTTGAATGAAAACTCACTTTGAACAAAAGTTATGGCTGTTTTGTGTCACAGGTCACAAATAGTGTTTTCTCAGCGTGAGAAGGCCAAAATGAACACTTCATGCAGAACTCCAGTATTTTGAGGAAAACTCTCTGAAATCCACCTGTAACTTCAAGTTTATGTATCTTTCTATGCTTTCAGGTTGAAACTTGACTGAAAACTAACTTTGAACAAAAGTTATGGCTGTTTTGTGTCACAGGTCACAAATAGCGTTTTCTCAGCGAGAGAAGGCCAAAATGAACACTTCATGCAGAACTCCTGTATTTTGAGGAAATCTCACTGAAATCCAACTGTACCTTCAAGTTTATGCATCTTTCTATGCTTTCAGGTTGAAACTTGACTGAAAACTCACTTTTAAAAAAAGTTATGGCATTTTTGTATCACAGGTCACAAATGGTGTTTTCTCAGCGAGAGAAGGCCAAAATGAACACTTCATGCATAACTCCTGTATTTTGATGAAAACTCACTGAAATCCACCTGTATCTTCAAGTTTATGCATCTTTCTATGCTTTCAAGTTGAAACTTGACTGAAAACTAACTTTGAACAAAAGTTATGGCTGTTTTGTGTCACAGGTCACAAATAGCGTTTTCTCAGCGAGAGAAGGCCAAAATGAACACTTCATGCAGAACTCCTGTATTTTGAGGAAATCTCACTGAAATCCACCTGTAACTTCAAGTTTATGCATCTTTCTATGCTTTCAGGTTGAAACTTGACAGAAAACTCACTTTGAACAAAAGTTATGGCATTTTTGTATCACAGGTCACAAATAGTGTTTTGTCAGCGAGAGAAGGCCAACATGAACACTTCATGCAGAACTCCTGTATTTTGATGAAAACTCACTTAAATCCACCTGTAACTTCAAATTCTGCATCTTTCTATGCTTTCAGGTTGAAACTTGACTGAAAACTCACTTTGAAGAAAAGTTATGGCATTTTTGTATCACAGGTCACAAATAGTGTTTTCTCAGCAAGAGAAGGCCAACATGAACACTTCATGCAGAACTCCTGTATTTTGATGAAAACTCAATGAAATCCACCTGTAACTTCAAGTTTCTGCATCTTTCTATGCTTTCAGGTTGAAACTTGACTGAAAACTCAATTTGAAGAAAAGTTATGGCATTTTTGTATCACAGGTCACAAATAGTGTTTTCTCAGCGAGAGAAGGCCAAAATGAACACTTCATGCAGAACTCCTGTGTTTTGATGAAAACTCACTGAAATCCACCTGTAACTTCAAGTTTATGCATCTTTCTATGCTTTCAGGTTGAAACTTGACTGAAAACTCACTTTTAAAAAAAGTTATGGCATTTTTGTATCACAGGTCACAAATTGTGTTTTCTCAGCGAGAGAAGGCCAAAATGAACACTTCATGCAGAACTCCAGTATTTTGATGAAAACTCTCTGAAATCCACCTGTAACTTCAAGTTTATGCATCTTTCTATGCTTTCAGGTTGAAACTTGACTGAAAACTCACTTTGAAGAAAAGTTATTGCATTTTTGTATCACAGGTCACAAATAGTGTTTTCTCAGCGAGAGAAGGCCAAAATGAACACTTCATGCAGAACTCCTGTATTTTGATGTAAACTCACTGAAATCAAGCTGTAACTTACAGTTTATGCATCTTTCTATGCGTTCAGGTTCAAACTTGACTGAAAACTCACTTTGGAGAAAAGTTATGGCATTTTTGTATCACAGGTCACAAATAGTGTTTTCTCAGCGAGAGAAGGCCAAAATGAACACTTCATGCAGAACTCCTGTATTTTGATGAAAACTCACTGAAATCCACCTGTAACTTCAAGTTTATGCATCTTTCTATGCATTCAGGTTGAAACTTGACTGAAAACTCACTTTGAACAAAAGTCATGGCTGTTTTGTGTCAAAGGTCACAAATAGCGTTTTCTCAGCGAGAGAAGGCTAAAATGAACACTTCATGCAGAACTCCTGTATTTTGATGAAAACTCACTGAAATCCACCTGTAACTTCAAGTTTATGCATCTTTCTATGCATTCAGGTTGAAACTTGACTGAAAACTCACTTTGAACAAAAGTCATGGCTGTTTTGTGTCAAAGGTCACAAAAAGCGTTTTCTCAGCGAGAGAAGGCTAAAATGAACACTTCATGCAGAACTCCTGTATTTTGATGAAAACTCACTGAAATCAAGCTGTAACTTCAAGTTTATGCATCTTTCTATGCTTTCAGGTTGAAACTTGACTGAAAACTCACTTTTAAAAAAAGTTATGGCATTTTTTTATCACAGGTCACAAATAGTGTTTTCTCAGCGAGAGAAGGCCAAAATGAACACTTCATGCAGAACTCCTGTATTTTGATGTAAACTCACTGAAATCAAGCTGTAACTTACAGTTTATGCATCTTTCTATGCTTTCAGGTTGAAACTTGACTGAAAATTCACTTTGGAGAAAAGTTATGGCATTTTTGTATCACAGGTCAGAAATAGTGTTTTCTCAGCGAGAGAAGGCCAAAATGAACACTTCATGCAGAAGTCCTGTATTTTGATGAAAACTCACTGAAATCGAACTGTAACTTCAAGTTTATGCATCTTTCTATGCATTCAGGTTGAAACTTGACTGAAAACTCACTTTGAACTAAAATCATGGCTGTTTTGTGTCAAAGGTCACAAATAGCGTTTTCTCAGCGAGAGAAGGCTAAAATGAACACTTCATGCAGAACTCCTGTATTTTGTTGAAAACTCACTGAAATCAAGCTGTAACTTCAAGTTTATGCATCTTTCTATGCTTTCAGGTTGAAACTTGACTGAAAACTCACTTTTAAAAAAAGTTATGGCTGTTTTGTATCACAGGTCACAAATAGCGTTTTCTCAGCGAGAGAAGGCCAAAATGAACACTTCATGAAAAACTCCTGTATTTTGATGAAAACTCACTGAAATCTAGCTGTAGCTTCAAGTTTATTCATCTTTCTATACTTTCAGGTTGAAATTTGACTGAAAAATCACTTTGAACATAAGTTATGGCTGTTTTGTGTCACAGGTCACAAATAGTGTTTTCTCAGCGAGAGAAGGCCAAAATGAACACTTCATGCAGAACTCCTGTATTTTGAGGAAATCTCACTGAAATCAAGCTGTAATTTCAAGTTTTTGAATCTTTCTATGCTTTCAGGTTGAAACTTGACTGAAAACTCACTTTTAAAAAAAGTTATGGCATTTTTGTATCACAGGTCACAAATAGTGTTTTCTCAGCGAGAGAAGGCAAAAATGAACACTTCATGCAGAACTCCTGTATTTTGATGAAAACTCACTGAAATCAAGCTGTAACTTCAAGTTTCTGAATCTTTCTATGCTTTCAGGTTGAAATTTGACTGAAAACTCACTTTGAAGAAAAGTTATGGCATTTTTGTATCACAGGTCAAAAATAGTGTTCTCTCAGCGAGAGAAGGCCAACATGACCACTTCATGCAGAACTCCTGTATTTTGATGAAAACTCACTGAAATCCACCTGCAACTTCAAGTTTCTCCATCTTTCCATGCTTTCAGGATGAAACTTAACTGAAAACTCACTTTGAAGAAAAGTTATGGCATTTTTGTATCACAGGTCACAAATTGTGTTTTCTCAGCGAGAGAAGGCCAAAATGAACACTTCATGCAGAACTCCTGTATTTTGATGAAAACTCACTGAAATCAAGCTGTAACTTCAAGTTTCTGAATCTTTCTATGCTTTCAGGTTGAAATTTGACTGAAAACTCACTTTGAAGAAAAGTTATGGCATTTTTGTATCACAGGTCAAAAATAGTGTTTTCTCAGCGAGAGAAGGCCAACATGAACACTTCATGCAGAACTCCTGTATTTTGATGAAAACTCACTGAAATCAAGCTGTAACTTACAGTTTATGCATCTTTCTATGCTTTCAGGTTCAAACTTGACTGAAAACTCACTTTGGAGAAAAGTTATGGCATTTTTGTATCACAGGTCACAAATAGTGTTTTCTCAGCGAGAGAAGGCCAAAATGAACACTTCATGCAGAACTCCTGTATTTTGATGAAAACTCACTGAAATCCACCTGTAACTTCAAGTTTATGCATCTTTCTATGCATTCAGGTTTGAAACTTGACTGAAAACTCACTTTCAACAAAAGTCATGGCTGTTTTGTGTCAAAGGTCACAAATAGCGTTTTCTCAGCGAGAGAAGGCTAAAATGAACACTTCATGCAGAACTCCTGTATTTTGATGAAAACTCACTGAAATCAAGCTGTAACTTCAAGTTTATGCATCTTTCTATGCTTTCAGGTTGAAACTTGACTGAAAACTCACTTTTAAAAAAAGTTATGGCTGTTTTGTATCACAGGTCACAAATGGTGTTTTCTCAGCGAGAGAAGGCCAAAATGAACACTTCATGCATAACTCCTGTATTTTGAGGAAATCTCACTGAAATCCACCTGTATCTTCAAGTTTCTGCATCTTTCTATGCTTTCAGGTTGAAACTTGACTGAAAACTCACTTTGAAGAATAGTTATGGCATTTTTGTATCACAGGTCAAAAATAGTGTTTTCTCAGCGAGAGAAGGCCAACATGAACACTTCATGCAGAACTCCTGTATTTTGATGAAAACTCACTGAAATCCACCTGTAACTTCAAGTTTCTCCATCTTTCCATGCTTTCAGGATGAAACTTGACTGAAAACTCACTTTGAACAAAAGTTATGACATTTTTGTATCCCAGGTCACAAATAGTGTTTTCTCAGCGAGAGAAGGCCAAAATGAACACTTCATGCAGAACTCCTTTATTTTGAGGAAATCTCACTGAAATCAAGCTGTAACTTCAAGTTTATGCATCTTTCTATGCTTTCAGGTTGAAACTTGACTGAAAACTCACTTTTAAAAAAAGTTATGGCTGTTTTGTATCACAGGTCACAAATGGTGTTTTCTCAGCGAGAGAAGGCCAAAATGAACACTTCATGCATAACTCCTGTATTTTGAGGAAATCTCACTGAAATCCACCTGTATCTTCAAGTTTCTGCATCTTTCTATGCTTTCAGGTTGAAACTTGACTGAAAACTCACTTTGAAGAATAGTTATGGCATTTTTGTATCACAGGTCAAAAATAGTGTTTTCTCAGCGAGAGAAGGCCAACATTAACACTTCATGCAGAACTCCTGTATTTTGATGAAAACTCACTGAAATCCACCTGTAACTTCAAGTTTCTCCATCTTTCCATGCTTTCAGGATGAAACTTGACTGAAAACTCACTTTGAACAAAAGTTATGGCATTTTTGTGTCACAGGTCACAAATAGCGTTTTCTCAGCGAGAGAAGGCCAAAATGAACACTTCATGCAGAACTCCTGTATTTTGATGAAAACTCACTGAAATCAAGCTGTAACTTCAAGTTTATGCATCCTTCTATGCTTTCAGGTTGAAACTTGACTGAAAACTCACTTTTAAAAAAAGTTATGACATTTTTGTATCCCAGGTCACAAATAGTGTTTTCTCAGCGAGAGAAGGCCAAAATGAACACTTCATGCAGAACTCCTTTATTTTGAGGAAATCTCACTGAAATCCACCTGTAACTTCAAGTTTCTGAATCTTTCTATGCTTTCAGGTTGAAATTTGACTGAAAACTCACTTTGAAGAAAAGTTATGGCTGTTTTGTATCACAGGTCAAAAATAGTGTTCTCTCAGCGAGAGAAGGCCAACATGACCACTTCATGCAGAACTCCTGTATTTTGATGAAAACTCACTGAAATCCACCTGTAACTTCAAGTTTCTCCATCTTTCCATGCTTTCAGGATGAAACTTAACTGAAAACTAACTTTGAAGAAAAGTTATGGCATTTTTGTATCACAGGTCACAAATTTTGTTTTCTCAGCGAGAGAAGGCCAAAATGAACACTTCATGCAGAACTCCTGTATTTTGATGAAAACTCACTGAAATCAAGCTGTAGCTTCAAGTTTCTGAATCTTTCTATGCTTTCAGGTTGAAATTTGACTGAAAACTCACTTTGAAGAAAAGTTATGGCATTTTAGTATCACAGGTCAAAAATAGTGTTCTCTCAGCGAGAGAAGGCCAACATGACCACTTCATGCAGAACTCCTGTATTTTGATGAAAACTCACTGAAATCCACCTGTAACTTCAAGTTTCTCCATCTTTCCATGCTTTCAGGTTGAAACTTGACTGAAAACTCACTTTGAAGAAAAGTTATGGCATTTTTGTATCACAGGTCAAAAATTGTGTTTTCTCAGCGAGAGAAGGCCAAAATGAACACTTCATGCAGAACTCCTGTATTTTGAGGAAATCTCACTGAAATCAAGCTGTAACTTCAAGTTTTTGCATCTTTCTATGCTTTCAGGTTGAAACTTGACTGAAAACTCACTTTTAAAAAAAGTTATGGCATTTTTGTATCACAGGTCACAAATAGTGTTTTCTCAGCGAGAGAAGGCCAAAATGAACACTTCATGCAGAACTCCTGTATTTTGAGGAAAACTCACTGAAATCCAACTGTACCTTCAAGTTTATGCATCTCTCTATGCTTTCAGGTTGAAACTTGACTGAAAACTCACCTTTAAAAAAAGTTATGGCATTTTTCTATCACAAGTCACAAATAGTGTTTTCTCAGCGAGAGAAGGCCAAAATGAACACTTCATGCAGAACTCCAGTATTTTGAGGAATTCTCACTGAAATCCACCTGTAACTTCAAGTTTATGCATCTTTCTATCCTTTCAGGTTGAAACTTGACTGAAAACTCACTTTGAACACAAGTTTTGGCATTTTTTTATATCACAGGTCACAAATAGTGTTTTCTCAGCGAGAGAAGGCCAAAATGAACACTTCATGCAGAACTCCTGTATTTTGATTAAAACTCTCTGAAATCCACCTGTAACTTCAAGTTTATGCATCTTTCTATGCTTTCAGGTTGAAACTTGACTGAAAACTCACTTTTAAAAAAATGTATGGCTGTTTTTTTTCACAGGTCACAAATAGCGTTTTCTCAGCGAGAGAAGGCCAAAATGAACACTTCATGCTGAACTCCTGTATTTTGATGAAAACTCACTGAAATCCACCTGAAACTTCAAGTTTCTACATCTTTCTATGCTTTCAGGTTGAAACTTGACTGAAAACTCACTTTGAAGAATAGTTATTGCATTTTTGTATCACAGGTCACAAATAGTGTTTTCTCAGCGAGAGAAGGCCAAAATGAATACTTCATGCAGAACTCCTGTATTTTGATGAAAACTCTCTGAAATCCACCTGTAACTTCAAGTTTATGCATCTTTCTATGCTTTCAGGTTGAAACTTGACTGAAAACTCACTTTGAAGAAAAGTTATGGCATTTTTGTATCACAGGTCACAAATGGTGTTTTCTCAGCGAGAGAAGGCCAAAATGAACACTTCATGCAGAACTCCTGTATTTTGATGAAAACTCACTGAAATCCACCTGTAACTTCAAGTTTATGCATCTTTTTATGCTTTCAGATTGAAACTTGACTGAAAACTCACTTTGAAGAAAAGTTATGGCATTTTTGTATCACAGTTCACAAATATTGTTTTCTCAGCGAGAGAAGGCCAAAATGAAAACTTCATGCAGAACTCCTGGATTTTGAGGAAAACTCACTTAAATCTAGCTGTAACTTCAAGTTTATGCATCTTTCTATGCTTTCAGGTTGAAACTTGAATGAAAAATCACTTTGAACAAAAGTTATGACTGTTTTGTGTCACAGGTCACAAATAGCGTTTTCCCAGCGAGAGAAGGCCAAAATGAACACCTCATGCAGAACTCCTGTATTTTGAGGAAATCTCACTGAAATCCAACTGTACCTTCAAGTTTATGCATCTTTCTATGCTTTCAGGTTGAAACTTGACTGAAAACTCACTTTGAACAAAAGTTATGGCATTTTTGTATCAAAGGTCACAAATAGTGTTTTCTCAGCGAGAGAAGGCCAACATGAACTCTTCATGCAGAACTCCTGTATTTTGATAAAAACTCACTGAAATCCACCTGTAACTTTCTAGTTTCTGCATCTTTCTATGCTTTCAGGTTGAAACTTGACTGAAAACTCACTTTGAAAAAAAGTTATGGCATTTTTGTATCACAGGTCACAAATAGCGTTTTCTCAGCGAGAGAAGGCCAAAATGAACACTTCATGCAGAACTCCTGTATTTTGAGGAAAACTCACTGAAATCTAGCTGTAACTTCAAGTTTATGCATCTTTCTATGCTTTCAGGTTGAAACTTGACTGAAAGCTCACTTTTAAAAAAAGTTTTGGCTGTTTTGTGTCACAGGTCACAAATAGCGTTTTCTCAGCGAGAGAAGGCCAAAATGAACACCTCATGCATAACTCCTGTATTTTGATGAAATTTTATGCATGTTTCTATGCTTTCAGGTTGAAACTTGATTGAAAACTCACTTTTAAAAAAAGTGATGGCATTTTTGTATCACAGGTCACAAAAAGTGTTTTCTCAGCGAGAGAAGGCCAAAATGAATACTTCATGCAGAACTCCTGTATTTTGATGAAAACTCTCTGAAATCCACCTGTAACTTCAAGTTTATGCATCTTTCTATGCTTTCAGGTTGAAACTTGAATGAAAAATCACTTTGAACAAAAGTTATGACTGTTTTGTGTCACAGGTCACAAATAGCGTTTTCCCAGCGAGAGAAGGCCAAAATGAACACCTCATGCAGAACTCCTGTATTTTGAGGAAATCCCACTGAAATCCAACTGTACCTTCAAGTTTATGCATCTTTCTATGCTTTCAGGTTGAAACTTGACTGAAAACTCACTTTGAACAAAAGTTATGGCTGTTTTGTGTCACAGGTCACAAATAGCGTTTTCTCAGCGAGAGAAGGCCAAAATGAACACTTCATGCATAACTCCTGTATTTTGAGGAAATCTTGCTGAAATCCACCTGTAACTTCAAGTTTCTGCATCTTTCTATGCTTTCAGGTTGAAACTTGACAGAAAACTCACTTTGAACAAAAGTTATGGCATTTTTGTATCAAAGGTCACAAATAGTGTTTTCTCAGCGAGAGAAGGCCAACATGAACTCTTCATGCAGAACTCCTGTATTTTGATAAAAACTCACTGAAATCCACCTATAACTTTCAAGTTTCTGCATCTTTCTATGCTTTCAGGTTGAAACTTGACTGAAAACTCACTTTGAAAAAAAGTTATGGCATTTTTGTATCACAGGTCACAAATAGCGTTTTCTCAGCGAGAGAAGGCCAAAATGAACACTTCATGCAGAACTCCTGGATTTTGAGGAAAACTCACTTAAATCTAGCTATAACTTCAAGTTTATGCATCCTTCTATGCTTTCAGGTTGAAACTTGACTGAAAACTCACTTTTAAAAAAAGTTATGACATTTTTGTATCCCAGGTCACAAATAGTGTTTTCCCAGCGAGAGAAGGCCAAAATGAACACCTCATGCAGAACTCCTGTATTTTGAGGAAATCTCACTGAAATCCAGCTGTACCTTCAAGTTTATGCATCTTTCTATGCTTTCAGGTTGAAACTTGACTGAAAACTCACTTTGAACAAAAGTTATGGCTGTTTTGTGTCACAGGTCACAAATAGCGTTTTCTCAGCGAGAGAAGGCCAAAATGAACACTTCATGCATAACTCCTGTATTTTGAGGAAATCTTGCTGAAATCCACCTGTAACTTAAAGTTTCTGCATCTTTCTATGCTTTCAGGTTGAAACTTGACTGAAAACTCACTCTGAAGAAAAGTTATGGCATTTTTGTATCAAAGGTCACAAATAGTGTTTTCTCAGCGAGAGAAGGCAAACATGAACTCTTCATGCAGAACTCCTGTATTTTGATAAAAACTCACTGAAATCCACCTGTAACTTTCAAGTTTCTGCATCTTTCTATGCTTTCAGGTTGAAACTTGACTGAAAACTCACTTTGAAAAAAAGTTATGGCATTTTTGTATCACAGGTCACAAATAGCGTTTTCTCAGCGAGAGAAGGCCAAAATGAACACTTCATGCAGAACTCCTGGATTTTGAGGAAAATTCACTTAAATCTAGCTATAACTTCAAGTTTATGCGTCTTTCTATGCTTTCAGTTTGAAACTTGAATGAAAAATCACTTTGAACAAAAGTTATGACTGTTTTGTGTCACAGGTCACAAATAGCGTTTTCCCAGCGAGAGAAGGCCAAAATGAACACCTCATGCAGAACTCCTGTATTTTGAGGAAATCTCACTGAAATCCAGCTGTACCTTCAAGTTTATGCATCTTTCTATGCTTTCAGGTTGAAACTTGACTGAAAACTCACTTTGAACAAAAGTTATGGCTGTTTTGTGTCACAGGTCACAAATAGCGTTTTCTCAGCGAGAGAAGGCCAAAATGAACACTTCATGCATAACTCCTGTATTTTGATAAAAACTCACTGAAATCCACCTGTAACTTTCAAGTTTCTGCATCTTTCTATGCTTTCAGGTTGAAACTTGACTGAAAACTCACTTTGAAAAAAAGTTATGGCATTTTTGTATCACAGGTCACAAATAGCGTTTTCTCAGCGAGAGAAGGCCAAAATGAACACTTCATGCAGAACTCCTGTATTTTTGGAAAACTCACTTAAATCTAGCTGTAACTTCAAATTTATGCATCTTTCTATGCTTTCAGGTTGAAACTTGAATGAAAAATCACTTTGAACAAAAGTTATGACTGTTTTGTGTCACAGGTCACAAATAGCGTTTTCCAAGCGAGAGAAGGCCAAAATGAACACTTCCTGCAGAACTCCTGTATTTTGAGGAAATCTCACTGAAATCCAACTGTACCTTCAAGTTTATGCATCTTTCTATGTTTTCAGGTTGAAACTTGACTGAAAACTCACTTTGAACAAAAGTTATGGCTGTTTTGTGTCACAGGTCACAAATAGCGTTTTCTCAGCGAGAGAAGGCCAAAATGAACACTTCATGCATAACTCCTGTATTTTGAGGAAATCTTGCTGAAATCCACCTGTAACTTCAAGTTTCTGCATCTTTCTATGCTTTCAGGTTGAAACTTGACAGAAAACTCACTTTGAACAAAAGTTATGGCATTTTTGTATCAAAGGTCACAAATAGTGTTTTCTCAGCGAGAGAAGGCCAACATGAACTCTTCATGCAGAACTCCTGTATTTTGATAAAAACTCACTGAAATCCACCTGTAACTTTCAAGTTTCTGCATCTTTCTATGCTTTCAGGTTGAAACTTGACTGAAAACTCACTTTGAAAAAAAGTTATGGCATTTTTGTATCACAGGTCACAAATAGCGTTTTCTCAGCGAGAGAAGGCCAAAATGAACACTTCATGCAGAACTCCTGGATTTTGAGGAAAACTCACTTAAATATAGCTATAACTTCAAGTTTATGCATCTTTCTATGCTTTCAGGTTGAAACTTGACTGAAAGCTCACTTTTAAAAAAAGTTTTGGCATTTTTGTATCACAGGTCACAAATAGTGTTTTCTCAGCGAGAGAAGGCCAAAATCAACACTTCATGCAGAACTCCTGTATTTTGAGGAAAACTCACTGAAATCTAGCTGTAACTTAAAGTTTATGCATCTTTCTATGCTTTCAGGTTGAAACTTGAATGAAAAATCACTTTGAAGAAAAGTTATGACTGTTTTGTGTCACAGGTCACAAATAGCGTTTTCCCAGCGAGAGAAGGCCCAAATGAACACTTCATGCAGAACTCCTGTATTTTGAGGAAATCTCACTGAAATCCACCTGTACCTTCAAGTTTATGCATCTTTCTATGCTTTCAGGTTGAAACTTGACTGAAAACTCACTTTGAACAAAAGTTATGGCTGTTTTGTGTCACAGGTCACAAATAGCGTTTTCTCAGCGAGAGAAGGCCAAAATGAACACTTCATGCATAACTCCTGTATTTTGAGGAAATCTTGCTGAAATCCACCTGTAACTTCAAGTTTCTGCATCTTTCTATGCTTTCAGGTTGAAACTTGACAGAAAACTCACTTTGAACAAAAGTTATGGCATTTTTGTATCAAAGGTCACAAATAGTGTTTTCTCAGCGAGAGAAGGCCAACATGAACTCTTCATGCAGAACTCCTGTATTTTGATAAAAACTCACTGAAATCCACCTGTAACTTTCAAGTTTCTGCATCTTTCTATGCTTTCAGGTTGAAACTTGACTGAAAACTCACTTTGAAAAAAAGTTATGGCATTTTTGTATCACAGGTCACAAATAGCGTTTTCTCAGCGAGAGAAGGCCAAAATGAACACTTCATGCAGAACTCCTGGATTTTGAGGAAAACTCACTTAAATCTAGCTATAACTTCAAGTTTATGCATCTTTCTATGCTTTCAGGTTGAAACTTGACTGAAAGCTCACTTTTAAAAAAAGTTTTGGCATTTTTGTATCACAGGTCACAAATAGTGTTTTCTCAGCGAGAGAAGGCCAAAATCAACACTTCATGCAGAACTCCTGTATTTTGAGGAAAACTCACTGAAATCTAGCTGTAACTTAAAGTTTATGCATCTTTCTATGCTTTCAGGTTGAAACTTGAATGAAAAATCACTTTGAAGAAAAGTTATGACTGTTTTGTGTCACAGGTCACAAATAGCGTTTTCCCAGCGAGAGAAGGCCCAAATGAACACTTCATGCAGAACTCCTGTATTTTGAGGAAATCTCACTGAAATCCACCTGTACCTTCAAGTTTATGCATCTTTCTATGCTTTCAGGTTGAAACTTGACTGAAAACTCACTTTGAACAAAAGTTATGGCTGTTTTGTGTCACAGGTCACAAATAGCGTTTTCTCAGCGAGAGAAGGCCAAAATGAACACTTCATGCATAACTCCTGTATTTTGAGGAAATCTTGCTGAAATCCACCTGTAACTTCAAGTTTCTGCATCTTTCTATGCTTTCAGGTTGAAACTTGACAGAAAACTCACTTTGAACAAAAGATATGGCATTTTTGTATCAAAGGTCACAAATAGTGTTTTCTCAGCGAGAGAAGGCCAACATGAACTCTTCATGCAGAACTCCTGTATTTTGAAAAAAACTCACTGAAATCCACCTGTAACTTTCAAGTTTCTGCATCTTTCTATGCTTTCAGGTTGAAACTTGACTGAAAACTCACTTTGAAAAAAAGTTATGGCATTTTTGTATCACAGGTCACAAATAGCGTTTTCTCAGCGAGAGAAGGCCAAAATGAACACTTCATGCAGAACTCCTGGATTTTGAGGAAAACTCACTTAAATCTAGCTATAACTTCAAGTTTATGCATCCTTCTATGCTTTCAGGTTGAAACTTGACTGAAAACTCACTTTTAAAAAAAGTTATGACATTTTTGTATCCCAGGTCACAAATAGTGTTTTCCCAGCGAGAGAAGGCCAAAATGAACACCTCATGCAGAACTCCTGTATTTTGAGGAAATCTCACTGAAATCCAGCTGTACCTTCAAGTTTATGCATCTTTCTATGCTTTCAGGTTGAAACTTGACTGAAAATTCACTTTGAACAAAAGTTATGGCTGTTTTGTGTCACAGGTCACAAATAGCGTTTTCTCAGCGAGAGAAGGCCAAAATGAACACTTCATGCATAACTCCTGTATTTTGAGGAAATCTTGCTGAAATCCACCTGTAACTTAAAGTTTCTGCATCTTTCTATGCTTTCAGGTTGAAACTTGACTGAAAACTCACTCTGAAGAAAAGTTATGGCATTTTTGTATCAAAGGTCACAAATAGTGTTTTCTCAGCGAGAGAAGGCAAACATGAACTCTTCATGCAGAACTCCTGTATTTTGATAAAAACTCACTGAAATCCACCTGTAACTTTCAAGTTTCTGCATCTTTCTATGCTTTCAGGTTGAAACTTGACTGAAAACTCACTTTGAAAAAAAGTTATGGCATTTTTGTATCACAGGTCACAAATAGCGTTTTCTCAGGGAGAGAAGGCCAAAATGAACACTTCATGCAGAACTCCTGGATTTTGAGGAAAACTCACTTAAATCTAGCTATAACTTCAAGTTTATGCGTCTTTCTATGCTTTCAGGTTGAAACTTGAATGAAAAATCACTTTGAACAAAAGTTATGACTGTTTTGTGTCACAGGTCACAAATAGCGTTTTCCCAGCGAGAGAAGGCCAAAATGAACACCTCATGCAGAACTCCTGTATTTTGAGGAAATCTCACTGAAATCCAGCTGTACCTTCAAGTTTATGCATCTTTCTATGCTTTCAGGTTGAAACTTGACTGAAAACTCACTTTGAACAAAAGTTATGGCTGTTTTGTGTCACAGGTCACAAATAGCGTTTTCTCAGCGAGAGAAGGCCAAAATGAACACTTCATGCATAACTCCTGTATTTTGAGGAAATCTTGCTGAAATCCACCTGTAACTTCAAGTTTCTGCATCTTTCTATGCTTTCAGGTTGAAACTTGACAGAAAACTCACTTTGAACAAAAGTTATGGCATTTTTGTATCAAAGGTCACAAATAGTGTTTTCTCAGCGAGAGAAGGCCAACATGAACTCTTCATGCAAAACTCCTGTATTTTGATAAAAACTCACTGAAATCCACCTGTAACTTTCAAGTTTCTGCATCTTTCTATGCTTTCAGGTTGAAACTTGACTGAAAACTCACTTTGAAAAAAAGTTATGGCATTTTTGTATCACAGGTCACAAATAGCGTTTTCTCAGCGAGAGAAGGCCAAAATGAACACTTCATGCAGAACTCCTGTATTTTGAGGAAAACTCACTTAAATCTAGCTGTAACTTCAAATTTATGCATCTTTCTATGCTTTCAGGTTGAAACTTGAATGAAAAATCACTTTGAACAAAAGTTATGACTGTTTTGTGTCACAGGTCACAAATAGCGTTTTCCAAGCGAGAGAAGGCCAAAATGAACACTTCATGCAGAACTCCTGTATTTTGAGGAAATCTCACTGAAATCCAACTGTACCTTCAAGTTTATGCATCTTTCTATGCTTTCAGGTTGAAACTTGACTGAAAACTCACTTTGAACAAAAGTTATGGCTGTTTTGTGTCACAGGTCACAAATAGCGTTTTCTCAGCGAGAGAAGGCCAAAATGAACACTTCATGCATAACTCCTGTATTTTGAGGAATTCTTGCTGAAATCCACCTATAACTTCAAGTTTCTGCATCTTTCTATGCTTTCAGGTTGAAACTTGAAAGAAAACTCACTTTGAACAAAAGTTATGGCATTTTTGTATCAAAGGTCACAAATAGTGTTTTCTCAGCGAGAGAAGGCCAACATGAACTCTTCATGCAGAACTCCTGTATTTTGATGAAAACTCACTGAAATCCACCTGTAACTTCAAGTTTCTGCATCTTTCTATGCTTTCAGGTTGAAACTTGACTGAAAAATAACTTTGAAAAAAATTTATGGCTGTTTTGTGTCACAGGTCACAAATAGCGTTTTCTCAGCGAGAGAAGGCCAAAATGAACACTTCATGCAGAACTCCTGTATTTTGATGAAAACTCACTGAAATCCACCTGTAACTTCAAGTTTCTGCATCTTTCTATGCTTTCAGGTTGAAACTTGACTGAAAACTCACTTTGAAGAAAAGTTATGTCTGTTTTGTATCACAGGTCACAAATAGTGTTTTCTCAGCGAGAGAAGGCCAAAATGAACACTTCATGCAGAACTCCTGTATTTTAATGAAAACCCACTGAAATCAAGCTGTAACTTCAAGTTTATGCATCTTTCTATGCTTTCAGGTTGAAGCTTGACGGAAAACTCACTTTTAAAAAAAGTTATGGCATTTTTGTATCACAGTTCACAAATAGTGTTTTCTCAGCGAGAGAAGGCCAAAATGAACACTTCATGCAGAACTCCTGTATTTTGATGAAAACTCTCTGAAATCCACCTGTCACTTCAAGTTTCTGCATCTTTTTATGCTTTCAGGTTGAAACTTGACTGAAAACTCACTTTGAAGAAAAGTTAGGGAATTTTTGTATCACAGGTCACAAATGGTGTTTTCTCAGCGAGAGAAGGCCAAAATGAACACTTCATGCAGAACTCCTGTATTTTGATGAAAACTCACTGAAATCAAGTTGTAACTTCAAGTTTATGCATCTTTCTATGCTTTCATGTTTAAACTTGACTGAAAGCTCACTTTTAAAAAAAGTTATGGCATTTTTGTATCACAGGTCACAAATAGCGTTTTCTCAGCGAGAGAAGGCCAAAATGAACACTTCATGCAGAACTCCTGGATTTTGAGGAAAACTCACTTAAATCTAGCTGTAACTTCAAGTTTATGCATCTTTCTATGCTTTCAGGTTGAAACTTGAATGAAAAATCACTTTGAACAAAAGTTATGACTGTTTTGTGTCACAGGTCACAAATAGCGTTTTCCCAGCGAGAGAAGGCCAAAATGAACACTTCATGCAGAACTCCTGTATTTTGAGGAAATCTCACTGAAATCCAACTGTACCTTCAAGTTTATGCATCTTTCTATGCTTTCAGGTTGAAACTTGACAGAAAACTCACTTTGAACAAAAGTTATGGCATTTTTGTATCAAAGGTCACAAATTGTGTTTTCTCAGCGAGAGAAGGCCAACATGAACTCTTCATGCAGAACTCCTGTATTTTGATGAAAACTCTCTGAAATCCACCTGTAACTTTCAAGTTTCTGCATCTTTCTATGCTTTCAGGTTGAAACTTGACTGAAAAATCCCTTTGAAAAAAAGTTATGGCTGTTTTGTGTCACAGGTCACAAATAGCGTTTTCTCAGCGAGAGAAGGCCAAAATGAACACTTCATGCAGAACTCCTGTATTTTGAGGAAAACTCACTGAAATCCACCTGTAACTTCAAGTTTCTGCATCTTTCTATGCTTTCAGGTTGAAACTTGACTGAAAACTCACTTTGAACAAAAGTTATGCCTGTTTTGTATCACAGGTCACAAATAGTGTTTTCTCAGCGAGAGAAGGCCAAAATGAACACTTCATGCAGAACTCCTGTATTTTAATGAAAACCCACTGAAATCAAGCTGTAACTTCAAGTTTATGCATCTTTCTATGCTTTCAGGTTGAAGCTTGACGGAAAACTCACTTTTAAAAAAAGTTATGGCATTTTTGTATCACAGGTCACAAATAGTGTTTTCTCAGCGAGAGAAGGCCAAAATGAACACTTCATGCAGAACTCCTGTATTTTGATGAAAACTCTCTGAAATCCACCTGTCACTTCAAGTTTCTGCATCTTTTTATGCTTTCAGGTTGAAACTTGACTGAAAACTCACTTTGAAGAAAAGTTAGGGAATTTTTGTATCACAGGTCACAAATGGTGTTTTCTCAGCGAGAGAAGGCCAAAATGAACACTTCATGCAGAACTCCTGTATTTTGATGAAAACTCAATGAAATCAAGTTGTAACTTCAAGTTTATGCATCTTTCTATGCTTTCAGGTTTAAACTTGACTGAAAGCTCACTTTTAAAAAAAGTTATGGCATTTTTGTATCACAGGTCACAAATAGCGTTTTCTCAGCGAGAGAAGGCCAAAATGAACACTTCATGCAGAACTCCTGTATTTTGAGGAAAACTCACTTAAATCTAGCTGTAACTTCAAGTTTATGCATCTTTCTATGCTTTCAGGTTGAAACTTGAATGAAAAATCACTTTGAACAAAAGTTATGACTGTTTTGTGTCACAGGTCACAAATAGCGTTTTCCCAGCGAGAGAAGGCCAAAATGAACACTTCATGCAGAACTCCTGTATTTTGAGGAAATCTCACTGAAATCCAACTGTACCTTCAAGTTTATGCATCTTTCTATGCTTTCAGGTTGAAACTTGACAGAAAACTCACTTTGAACAAAAGTTATGGCATTTTTGTATCAAAGGTCACAAATAGTGTTTTCTCAGCGAGAGAAGGCCAACATGAACTCTTCATGCAGAACTCCTGTATTTTGATGAAAACTCTCTGAAATCCACCTGTAACTTCAAGTTTATGCATCTTTCTATGCTTTCAGGTTGAAACTTGACTGAAAACTCACTTTGAAGAAAAGTTATGGCATTTTTGTATCACAGGTCACAAATAGCGTTTTCTCAGCGAGAGAAGGCCAAAATGAACACTTCATGCAGAACTCCTGTATTTTGAGGAAAACTCACTTAAATCTAGCTGTAACTTCAAGTTTATGCATCTTTCTATGCTTTCTGGTTGAAACTTGAATGAAAAATCACTTTGAACAAAACTTATGACTGTTTTGTGTCACAGGTCACAAATAGCGTTTTCTAAGCGAGAGAAGGCCAAAATGAATACTTCATGCAGAACTCCTGTATTTTGAGGAAATCTCACTGAAATCCAACTGTACCTTCAAGTTTATGCATCTTTCTATGCTTTCAGGTTGAAACTTGACTGAAAACTCACTTTGAACAAAAGTTATGGCTGTTTTGTGTCACAGGTCACAAATAGCGTTTTCTCAGCGAGAGAAGGCCAAAATGAACACTTCATGCATAACTCCTGTATTTTGAGGAAATCTTGCTGAAATCCACCTATAACTTCAAGTTTCTGCATCTTTCTATGCTTTCAGGTTGAAACTTGACAGAAAACTCACTTTGAACACAAGTTATGGCATTTTTGTATCAAAGGTCACAAATAGTGTTTTCTCAGCGAGAGAAGGCCAACATGAACTCTTCATGCAGAACTCCTGTATTTTGATAAAAACTCACTGAAATCCACCTGTAACTTTCAAGTTTCTGCATCTTTCTATGCTTTCAGGTTGAAACTTGACTGAAAAGTCACTTTGAACAAAAGTTATGACTGTTTTGTGTCACAGGTCACAAATAGCGTTTTCCAAGCGAGAGAAGGCCAAAATGAACACTTCATGCAGAACTCCTGTATTTTGACGAAATCTCACTGAAATCCAACTTTACCTTCAAGTTTATGCATCTTTCTATGCTTTCAGGTTGAAACTTGAATGAAAAATCACTTTGAACAAAAGTTATGACTGTTTTGTGTCACAGGTCACAAATAGCGTTTTCTAAGCGAGAGAAGGCCAAAATGAATACTTCATGCAGAACTCCTGTATTTTGTGGAAATCTCACTGAAATCAAACTGTACCTTCAAGTTTATGCATCTTTCTATGTTTTCAGGTTGAAACTTGACTGAAAACTCACTTTGAACAAAAGTTATGGCTGTTTTGTGTCACAGGTCACAAATAGCGTTTTCTCAGCGAGAGAAGGCCAAAATGAATACTTCATGCATAACTCCTGTATTTTGAGGAAATCTTGCTGAAATCCACCTATAACTTCAAGTTTCTGCATCTTTCTATGCTTTCAGGTTGAAACTTGACAGAAAACTCACTTTGAACAAAAGTTATGGCATTTTTGTATCAAAGGTCACAAATAGTGTTTTCTCAGCGAGAGAAGGCCAACATGAACTCTTCATGCAGAACTCCTGTATTTTGATAAAAACTCACTGAAATCCACCTGTAACTTTCAAGTTTCTGCATCTTTCTATGCTTTCAGGTTGAAACTTGACTGAAAACTCACTTTGAAAAAAAGTTATGGCATTTTTGTATCACAGGTCACAAATAGCGTTTTCTCAGCGAGAGAAAGCCAAAATGAACACTTCATGCAGAACTCCTGGATTTTGTGGAAAACTCGCTTAAATCTAGCCGTAACTTCAAGTTTGTGCATCTTTCTATGCTTTCAGGTTGAAACTTGAATGAAAAATCACTTTGAACAAAAGTTATGACTGTTTTGTGTCACAGGTCACAAATAGCGTTTTCCCAGCGAGAGAAGGCCAAAATGAACACCTCATGCAGAACTCCTGTATTTTGAGGAAATCTCACTGAAATCCAACTGTACCTTCAAGTTTATGCATCTTTCTATGCTTTCAGGTTGAAACTTGACTGAAAACTCACTTTGAACAAAAGTTATGGCTGTTTTGTGTCACAGGTCACAAATAGTGTTTTCTCAGCGAGAGAAGGCCAACATGAACTCTTCATGCAAAACTCCTGTATTTTGATAAAAACTCACTGAAATCCACCTGAAACTTTCAAGTTTCTGCATCTTTCTATGCTTTCAGGTTGAAACTTGACTGAAAACTCACTTTGAAAAAAAGTTATGGCATTTTTGTATCACAGGTCACAAATAGCGTTTTCTCAGCGAGAGAAGGCAAAAATGAACACTTCATGCAGAACTCCTGTATTTTGAGGAAATCTCACTGAAATCCAACTGTACCTTCAAGTTTATGCATCTTTCTATGCTTTCAGGTTGAAACTTGACTGAAAACTCACTTTGAACAAAAGTTATGGCTGTTTTGTGTCACAGGTCACAAATAGCGTTTTCTCAGCGAGAGAAGGCCAAAATGAACACTTCATGCATAACTCCTGTATTTTGAGGAAATCTTGCTGAAATCCACCTGTAACTTCAAGTTTCTGCATCTTTCTATGCTTTCAGGTTGAAACTTGACAGAAAACTCACTTTGAACAAAAGTTATGGCATTTTTGTATCAAAGGTCACAAATAGTGTTTTCTCAGCGAGAGAAGGCCAACATGAACTCTTCATGCAAAACTCCTGTATTTTGATAAAAACTCACTGAAATCCACCTGTAACTTTCAAGTTTCTGCATCTTTCTATGCTTTCAGGTTGAAACTTGACTGAAAAATCACTTTGAAAAAAAGTTATGGCTGTTTTGTGTCACAGGTCACAAATAGTGTTTTCTCAGCGAGAAAAGACAAAAACGAACACTTCATGCAGAACTCCTGTATTTTGATGAAAACTCACTGAAATCAAGCTGTAACTTCAAGTTTCTGCATCTTTCTATGCTTTCAGGTTGAAACTTGACTGAAAACTCACTTTGAAAAAAAGTTATGACATTTTTGTATCACAGGTCACAAATAGTGTTTTCTAAGCGAGAGAAGGCCAAAATGAACACTTCATGCAGAACTCCTGTATTTTGATGAAAACTCACTGAAATCAAGCTGTAACTTCAAGTTTATGCATCTTTCTATGCTTTCAGGTAGACACTTGACGGAAAACTCACTTTGAAGAAAAGTTATGGCATTTTTGTATCACAGGTCACAAATAGTGTTTTCTCAGCGAGAGAAGGCCAAAATGAACACTTCATGCAGAACTCCTGTATTTTGATGAAAACTCACTGAAATCAAGCTTTAACTTCAAGTTTCTGCATCTTTCTATGCTTTCAGGTTGAAAATTGACTGAAAACTCACTTTTAAAAAAAGTTATGGCATTTTTGTATCACAGGTCACAAATATTGTTTTCTCAGCGAAAGAAGGCCAAAATGAACACTTCATGCAGAACTCCTGTGTTTTGATGAAAACTCACTGAAATCCACCTGTAACTTCAAGTTTATGCATCTTTCTATGCTTTCAGGTTGAAACTTGAATGAAAACTCACTTTGAAGAAAAGTTATGGCTGTTTTGTGTCATAGGTCACAAATAGCGTTTTCTCAGCGAGAGAAGGCCAAAATGAACACTTCATGCATAACTCCTGTATTTTGAGGAAATCTCACTGAAATCCAACTGTACCTTCAAGTTTATGCATCTTTCTATGCTTTCAGGTTGAAACTTGACTGAAAACTCACTTTGAACAAAATTTACGGCTGTTTTGTGTCACAGGTCACAAATAGCGTTTTCTCAGCGAGAGAAGGCCAAAATGAACACTTCATGCAGAACTCCTTTATTTTGATGAAAACTCACTTAAATCAAGCTGTAACTTCAAGTTTATGCATCTTTCTATGCTTTCAGGTTGAAACTTGACTGAAAACTCACGTTGAACAAAAGTTATGGCTTTTTTGTGTCACAGGTCACAAATAGTGTTTTCTCAGCGAGAGAAGGCCAAAATGAACACTTCATGCATAACTCCTGTATTTTCAGGAAATCTTACTGAAATCCACCTGTAACTTCAAGTTTATGCATCTTTCTATGCTTTCAGGTTGAAACTTGACAGAAAACTCACTTTGAACAAAAGTTATGGCATTTTTGTATCACAGGTCACAAATAGCGTTTTCTCAGCGAGAGAAGGCCAAAATGAACACTTCATGCAGAACTCCGTATTTTGAGGAAATCTCACTGAAATCCAACTGTACCTTCAAGTTTATATATCTTTCTATTCTTTCAGGTTGAAACTTGACTGAAAACTCACTTTGAACAAAGGTTATGGCTGTTTTGTGTCACAGGTCACAAATAGCCTTTTCTTAGCGAGAGAAGGCCAAAATGAACACTTCATGCAGAACTCCTGTATTTTGATGAAAACTCTCTGAAATCCACCTGTAACTTCAAGTTTATGCATCTTTCTATGCTTTCAGGTTGAAACTTGACTGAAAACTCACTTTGAAGAAAAGTTATGGCTGTTTTGTGTCACAGGTCACAAATAGCCTTTTCTCAGCGAGAGAAGGCCAAAATGAATACTTCATGCAGAACTCCTGTATTTTGATGAAAACTCTCTGAAATCCACCTGTAACTTCAAGTTTATGCATCTTTCTATGCTTTCAGGTTCAAACTTGACTGAAAACTCACTTTGAAGAAAAGTTATGGCATTTTTGTATCACAGGTCACAAATGGTGTTTTCTCAGCGAGAGAAGGCCAAAATGAACACTTCATGCAGAACTCCTGTATTTTGATGAAAACTCACTGAAATCCACCTGTAACTTCAAGTTTATGCATCTTTTTATGCTTTCAGATTGAAACTTGACTGAAAACTCACTTTGAAGAAAAGTTATCGCATTTTTGTATCACAGTTCACAAATGGTGTTCTCTCAGCGAGAGAAGGCCAAAATGAGCACTTCATGCAGAACTCCTGTATTTTGATGAAAACTCACTGAAATCAAGCTGTAACTTCAAGTTTATGCATATTTCTATGCTTTCAGGTTGAAACTTGACTGAAAGCTCACTTTTAAAAAAAGTTTTGGCATTTTTGTATCACAGGTCACAAATAGTGTTTTCTCAGCGAGAGAAGGCCAAAATGAACACTTCATGCAGAACTCCTGTATTTTGAGGAAAACTCACTGAAATCTAGCTGTAACTTCAAGTTTATGCATCTTTCTATGCTTTCAGGTTGAAACTTGACTGAAAAATCACTTTGAAGAAAAGTTATGACTGTTTTGTGTCACAGGTCACAAATAGCGTTTTCCCAGCGAGAGAAGGCCCAAATGAACACTTCATGCAGAACTCCTGTATTTTGAGGAAATCTCACTGAAATCCACCTGTACCTTCAAGTTTATGCATCTTTCTATGCTTTCAGGTTGAAACTTGACTGAAAACTCACTTTGAACAAAAGTTATGGCTGTGTTGTGTCACAGGTCACAAATAGCGTTTTTTCAGCGAGAGAAGGCCAAAATGAACACCTCATGCATAACTCCTGTATTTTGATGAAATTTTATGCATGTTTCTATGCTTTCAGGTTGAAACTTGACTGAAAACTCACTTTTAAAAAAAGTGATGGCATTTTTGTATCACAGGTCACAAAAAGTGTTTTCTCAGCGAGAGAAGGCCAAAATGAATACTTCATGCAGAACTCCTGTATTTTGATGAAAACTCTCTGAAATCCACCTGTAACTTCAAGTTTATGCATCTTTCTATGCTTTCAGGTTGAAACTTGAATGAAAAATCACTTTGAACAAACGTTATGACTGTTTTGTGTCACAGGTCACAAATAGCGTTTTCCCAGCGAGAGAAGGCCAAAATGAACACCTCATGCAGAACTCCTGTATTTTGAGGAAATCTCACTGAAATCCAACTGTACCTTCAAGTTTATGCATCTTTCTATGCTTTCAGGTTGAAACTTGACTGAAAACTCACTTTGAACAAAAGTTATGGCTGTTTTTTGTCACAGGTCACAAATAGCGTTTTCTCAGCGAGAGAAGGCCAAAATGAACACTTCATGCATAACTCCTGTATTTTGAGGAAATCTTGCTGAAATCCACCTGTAACTTCAAGTTTCTGCATCTTTCTATGCTTTCAGGTTGAAACTTGACAGAAAACTCACTTTGAACAAAAGTTATGGCATTTTTGTATCAAAGGTCACAAATAGTGTTTTCTCAGCGAGAGAAGGCCAACATGAACTCTTCATGCAGAACTCCTGTATTTTGATAAAAACTCACTGAAATCCACCTGTAACTTTCAAGTTTCTGCATCTTTCTATGCTTTCAGGTTGAAACTTGACTGAAAACTCACTTTGAAAAAAAGTTATGGCATTTTTGTATCACAGGTCACAAATAGCGTTTTCTCAGCGAGAGAAGGCCAAAATGAACACTTCATGCAGAACTCCTGGATTTTGAGGAAAACTCACTTAAATCTAGCTATAACTTCAAGTTTATGCATCCTTCTATGCTTTCAGGTTGAAACTTGACTGAAAACTCACTTTTAAAAAAAGTTATGACATTTTTGTATCCCAGGTCACAAATAGTGTTTTCCCAGTGAGAGAAGGCCAAAATGAACACCTCATGCAGAACTCCTGTATTTTGAGGAAATCTCACTGAAATCCAGCTGTACCTTCAAGTTTATGCATCTTTCTATGCTTTCAGGTTGAAACTTGACTGAAAACTCACTTTGAACAAAAGTTATGGCTGTTTTGTGTCACAGGTCACAAATAGCGTTTTCTCAGCGAGAGAAGGCCAAAATGAACACTTCATGCATAACTCCTGTATTTTGAGGAAATCTTGCTGAAATCCACCTGTAACTTAAAGTTTCTGCATCTTTCTATGCTTTCAGGTTGAAACTTGACTGAAAACTCACTCTGAAGAAAAGTTATGGCATTTTTGTATCAAAGGTCACAAATAGTGTTTTCTCAGCGAGAGAAGGCAAACATGAACTCTTCATGCAGAACTCCTGTATTTTGATAAAAACTCACTGAAATCCACCTGTAACTTTCAAGTTTCTGCATCTTTCTATGCTTTCAGGTTGAAACTTGACTGAAAACTCACTTTGAAAAAAAGTTATGGCATTTTTGTATCACAGGTCACAAATAGCGTTTTCTCAGCGAGAGAAGGCCAAAATGAACACTTCATGCAGAACTCCTGGATTTTGAGGAAAACTCACTTAAATCTAGCTATAACTTCAAGTTTATGCGTCTTTCTATGCTTTCAGGTTGAAACTTGAATGAAAAATCACTTTGAACAAAAGTTATGACTGTTTTGTGTCACAGGTCACAAATAGCGTTTTCCCAGCGAGAGAAGGCCAAAATGAACACCTCATGCAGAACTCCTGTATTTTGAGGAAATCTCACTGAAATCCAGCTGTACCTTCAAGTTTATGCATCTTTCTATGCTTTCAGGTTGAAACTTGACTGAAAACTCACTTTGAACAAAAGTTATGGCTGTTTTGTGTCACAGGTCACAAATAGCGTTTTCTCAGCGAGAGAAGGCCAAAATGAACACTTCATGCATAACTCCTGTATTTTGAGGAAATCTTGCTGAAATCCACCTGTAACTTCAAGTTTCTGCATCTTTCTATGCTTTCAGGTTGAAACTTGACAGAAAACTCACTTTGAACAAAAGTTATGGCATTTTTGTATCAAAGGTCACAAATAGTGTTTTCTCAGCGAGAGAAGGCCAACATGAACTCTTCATGCAAAACTCCTGTATTTTGATAAAAACTCACTAAAATCCACCTGTAACTTTCAAGTTTCTGCATCTTTCTATGCTTTCAGGTTGAAACTTGACTGAAAACTCACTTTGAAAAAAAGTTATGGCATTTTTGTATCACAGGTCACAAATAGCGTTTTCTCAGCGAGAGAAGGCCAAAATGAACACTTCATGCAGAACTCCTGTATTTTGAGGAAAACTCATTTAAATCTAGCTGTAACTTCAAATTTATGCATCTTTCTATGCTTTCAGGTTGAAACTTGAATGAAAAATCACTTTGAACAAAAGTTATGACAGTTTTGTGTCACAGGTCACAAATAGCGTTTTCCAAGCGAGAGAAGGCCAAAATGAACACTTCATGCAGAACTCCTGTATTTTGAGGAAATCTCACTGAAATCCAACTGTACCTTCAAGTTTATGCATCTTTCTATGCTTTCAGGTTGAAACTTGACTGAAAACTCACTTTGAACAAAAGTTATGGCTGTTTTGTGTCACAGGTCACAAATAGCGTTTTCTCAGCGAGAGAAGGCCAAAATGAACACTTCATGCATAACTCCTGTATTTTGAGGAATTCTTGCTGAAATCCACCTATAACTTCAAGTTTCTGCATCTTTCTATGCTTTCAGGTTGAAACTTGAAAGAAAACTCACTTTGAACAAAAGTTATGGCATTTTTGTATCAAAGGTCACAAATAGTGTTTTCTCAGCGAGAGAAGGCCAACATGAACTCTTCATGCAGAACTCCTGTATTTTGATGAAAACTCACTGAAATCCACCTGTAACTTCAAGTTTCTGCATCTTTCTATGCTTTCAGGTTGAAACTTGACTGAAAAATCACTTTGAAAAAAAGTTATGGCTGTTTTGTGTCACAGGTCACAAATAGCGTTTTCTCAGCGAGAGAAGGCCAAAATGAACACTTCATGCAGAACTCCTGTATTTTGATGAAAACTCACTGAAATCCACCTGTAACTTCAAGTTTCTGCATCTTTCTATGCTTTCAGGTTGAAACTTGACTGAAAACTCACTTTGAAGAAAAGTTATGTCTGTTTTGTATCACAGGTCACAAATAGTGTTTTCTCAGCGAGAGAAGGCCAAAATGAACACTTCATGCAGAACTCCTGTATTTTAATGAAAACCCACTGAAATCAAGCTGTAACTTCAAGTTTATGCATCTTTCTATGCTTTCAGGTTGAAGCTTGACGGAAAACTCACTTTTAAAAAAAGTTATGGCATTTTTGTATCACAGTTCACAAATAGTGTTTTCTCAGCGAGAGAAGGCCAAAATGAACACTTAATGCAGAACTCCTGTATTTTGATGAAAACTCTCTGAAATCCACCTGTCACTTCAAGTTTCTGCATCTTTTTATGCTTTCAGGTTGAAACTTGACTGAAAACTCACTTTGAAGAAAAGTTAGGGAATTTTTGTATCACAGGTCACAAATGGTGTTTTCTCAGCGAGAGAAGGCCAAAATGAACACTTCATGCAGAACTCCTGTATTTTGATGAAAACTCACTGAAATCAAGTTGTAACTTCAAGTTTATGCATCTTTCTATGCTTTCAGGTTTAAACTTGACTGAAAGCTCACTTTTAAAAAAAGTTATGGCATTTTTGTATCACAGGTCACAAATAGCGTTTTCTCAGCGAGAGAAGGCCAAAATGAACACTTCATGCAGAACTCCTGGATTTTGAGGAAAACTCACTTAAATCTAGCTGTAACTTCAAGTTTATGCATCTTTCTATGCTTTCAGGTTGAAACTTGAATGAAAAATCACTTTGAACAAAAGTTATGACTGTTTTGTGTCACAGGTCACAAATAGCGTTTTCCCAGCGAGAGAAGGCCAAAATGAACACTTCATGCAGAACTCCTGTATTTTGAGGAAATCTCACTGAAATCCAACTGTACCTTCAAGTTTATGCATCTTTCTATGCTTTCAGGTTGAAACTTGACAGAAAACTCACTTTGAACAAAAGTTATGGCATTTTTGTATCAAAGGTCACAAATTGTGTTTTCTCAGCGAGAGAAGGCCAACATGAACTCTTCATGCAGAACTCCTGTATTTTGATGAAAACTCTCTGAAATCCACCTGTAACTTTCAAGTTTCTGCATCTTTCTATGCTTTCAGGTTGAAACTTGACTGAAAACTCACTTTGAACAAAAGTTATGGCTGTTTTGTATCACAGGTCACAAATAGTGTTTTCTCAGCGAGAGAAGGCCAAAATGAACACTTCATGCAGAACTCCTGTATTTTAATGAAAACCCACTGAAATCAAGCTGTAACTTCAAGTTTATGCATCTTTCTATGCTTTCAGGTTGAAGCTTGACGGAAAACTCACTTTTAAAAAAAGTTATGGCATTTTTGTATCACAGGTTACAAATAGTGTTTTCTCAGCGAGAGAAGGCCAAAATGAACACTTCATGCAGAACTCCTGTATTTTGATGAAAACTCTCTGAAATCCACCTGTCACTTCAAGTTTCTGCATCTTTTTATGCTTTCAGGTTGAAACTTGACTGAAAACTCACTTTGAAGAAAAGTTATGGAATTTTTGTATCACAGGTCACAAATGGTGTTTTCTCAGCGAGAGAAGGCCAAAATGAACACTTCATGCAGAACTCCTGTATTTTGATGAAAACTCAATGAAATCAAGTTGTAACTTCAAGTTTATGCATCTTTCTATGCTTTCAGGTTTAAACTTGACTGAAAGCTCACTTTTAAAAAAGTTATGGCATTTTTGTGTCACAGGTCACAAATAGCGTTTTCCCAGCGAGAGAAGGCCAAAATGAACACTTCATGCAGAACTCCTGTATTTTGAGGAAATCTCACTGAAATCCAACTGTACCTTCAAGTTTATGCATCTTTCTATGCTTTCAGGTTGAAACTTGACAGAAAACTCACTTTGAACAAAAGTTATGGCATTTTTGTATCAAAGGTCACAAATAGTGTTTTCTCAGCGAGAGAAGGCCAACATGAACTCTTCATGCAGAACTCCTGTATTTTGATGAAAACTCTCTGAAATCCACGTGTAACTTCAAGTTTATGCATCTTTCTATGCTTTCAGGTTGAAACTTGACTGAAAACTCACTTTGAAGAAAAGTTATGGCATTTTTGTATCACAGGTCACAAATAGCGTTTTCTCAGCGAGAGAAGGCCAAAATGAACACTTCATGCAGAACTCCTGTATTTTGAGGAAAACTCACTTAAATCTAGCTGTAACTTCAAGTTTATGCATCTTTCTATGCTTTCAGGTTGAAACTTGAATGAAAAATCACTTTGAACAAAAGTTATGACTGTTTTGTGTCACAGGTCACAAATAGCGTTTTCTAAGCGAGAGAAGGCCAAAATGAATACTTCATGCAGAACTCCTGTATTTTGAGGAAATCTCACTGAAATCCAACTTTACCTTCAAGTTTATGCATCTTTCTATGCTTTCAGGTTGAAACTTGACTGAAAACTCACTTTGAACAAAAGTTATGGCTGTTTTGTGTCACAGGTCACAAATAGCGTTTTCCCAGCGAGAGAAGGCCAAAATGAACACTTCATGCATAACTCCTGTATTTTGAGGAAATCTTGCTGAAATCCACCTATAACTTCAAGTTTCTGCATCTTTCTATGCTTTCAGGTTGAAACTTGACAGAAAACTCACTTTGAACAAAAGTTATGGCATTTTTGTATCAAAGGTCACAAATAGTGTTTTCTCAGCGAGAGAAGGCCAACATGAACTCTTCATGCAGAACTCCTGTATTTTGATAAAAACTCACTGAAATCCACCTGTAACTTTCAAGTTTCTGCATCTTTCTATGCTTTCAGGTTGAAACTTGACTGAAAACTCACTTTGAAAAAAAGTTATGGCATTTTTGTATCACAGGTCACAAATAGCGTTTTCTCAGCGAGAGAAAGCCAAAATGAACACTTCATGCAGAACTCCTGGATTTTGTGGAAAACTCACTTAAATCTAGCCGTAACTTCAAGTTTGTGCATCTTTCTATGCTTTCAGGTTGAAACTTGAATGAAAAATCACTTTGAACAAAAGTTATGACTGTTTTGTGTCACAGGTCACAAATAGCGTTTTCCCAGCGAGAGAAGGCCAAAATGAACACCTCATGCAGAACTCCTGTATTTTGAGGAAATCTCACTGAAATCCAACTGTACCTTCAAGTTTATGCATCTTTCTATGCTTTCAGGTTGAAACTTGACTGAAAACTCACTTTGAAAAAAAGTTATGGCTGTTTTGTGTCACAGGTCACAAATAGTGTTTTCTCAGCGAGAGAAGGCCAACATGAACTCTTCATGCAAAACTCCTGTATTTTGATAAAAACTCACTGAAATCCACCTGAAACTTTCAAGTTTCTGCATCTTTCTATGCTTTCAGGTTGAAACTTGACTGAAAACTCACTTTGAACAAAAGTTATGGCTGTTTTGTGTCACAGGTCACAAATAGTGTTTTCTCAGCGAGAGAAGGCCAACATGAACTCTTCATGCAAAACTCCTGTATTTTGATAAAAACTCACTGAAATCCACCTGAAACTTTCAAGTTTCTGCATCTTTCTATGCTTTCAGGTTGAAACTTGACTGAAAACTCACTTTGAAAAAAAGTTATGGCATTTTTGTATCACAGGTCACAAATAGCGTTTTCTCAGCGAGAGAAGGCCAAAATGAACACTTCATGCAGAACTCCTGTATTTTGAGGAAAACTCACTGAAATCCACCTGTAACTTCAAGTTTATGCATCTTTCTATGCTTTCAGGTTGAAACTTGAATGAAAAATCACTTTGAACAAAAGTTATGACTGTTTTGTGTCACAGGTCACAAATAGCGTTTTCCAAGCGAGAGAAGGCAAAAATGAACACTTCATGCAGAACTCCTGTATTTTGAGGAAATCTCACTGAAATCCAACTGTACCTTCAAGTTTATGCATCTTTCTATGCTTTCAGGTTGAAACTTGACTGAAAACTCACTTTGAACAAAAGTTATGGCTGTTTTGTGTCACAGGTCACAAATAGCGTTTTCTCAGCGAGAGAAGGCCAAAATGAACACTTCATGCATAACTCCTGTATTTTGAGGAAATCTTGCTGAAATCCACCTATAACTTCAAGTTTCTGCATCTTTCTATGCTTTCAGGTTGAAACTTGATAGAAAACTCACTTTGAACAAAAGTTATGGCATTTTTGTATCAAAGGTCACAAATACTGTTTTCTCAGCGAGAGAAGGCCAAAATGAATACTTCATGCAGAACTCCTGTATTTTGATGAAAACTCTCTGAAATCCACCTGTAACTTCAAGTTTATGCATCTTTCTATGCATTCAGGTTGAAACTTGAATGAAAAATCACTTTGAACAAACGTTATGACTGTTTTGTGTCACTGGTCACAAATAGCGTTTTCCCAGCGAGAGAAGGCCAAAATGAACACCTCATGCAGAACTCCTGTATTTTGAGGAAATATCACTGAAATCCAACTGTACCTTCAAGTTTATGCATCTTTCTATGCTTTCAGGTTGAAACTTGACTGAAAACTCACTTTGAACAAAAGTTATGGCTGTTTTGTGTCACAGGTCACAAATAGCGTTTTCTCAGCGAGAGAAGGCCAAAATGAACACTTCATGCATAACTCCTGTATTTTGAGGAAATCTTGCTGAAATCCACCTATAACTTCAAGTTTCTGCATCTTTCTATGCTTTCAGGTTGAAACTTGACAGAAAACTCACTTTGAACAAAAGTTATGGCATTTTTGTATCAAAGGTCACAAATAGTGTTTTCTCAGCGAGAGAAGGCCAACATGAACTCTTCATGCAGAACTCCTGTATTTTGATAAAAACTCACTGAAATCCACCTGTAACTTTCAAGTTTCTGCATCTTTCTATGCTTTCAGGTTGAAACTTGACTGAAAACTCACTTTGAAAAAAAGTTATGGCATTTTTGTATCACAGGTCACAAATAGCGTTTTCTCAGCGAGAGAAAGCCAAAATGAACACTTCATGCAGAACTCCTGGATTTTGTGGAAAACTCACTTAAATCTAGCCGTAACTTCAAGTTTGTGCATCTTTCTATGCTTTCAGGTTGAAACTTGAATGAAAAATCACTTTGAACAAAAGTTATGACTGTTTTGTGTCACAGGTCACAAATAGCGTTTTCCCAGCGAGAGAAGGCCAAAATGAACACCTCATGCAGAACTCCTGTATTTTGAGGAAATCTCACTGAAATCCAACTGTACCTTCAAGTTTATGCATCTTTCTATGCTTTCAGGTTGAAACTTGACTGAAAACTCACTTTGAACAAAAGTTATGGCTGTTTTGTGTCACAGGTCACAAATAGTGTTTTCTCAGCGAGAGAAGGCCAACATGAACTCTTCATGCAAAACTCCTGTATTTTGATAAAAACTCACTGAAATCCACCTGACACTTTCAAGTTTCTGCATCTTTCTATGCTTTCAGGTTGAAACTTGAATGAAAAATCACTTTGAACAAAAGTTATGGCTGTTTTGTGTCACAGGTCACAAATAGCGTTTTCTCAGCGAGAGAAGGCCAAAATGAACACTTCATGCATAACTCCTGTATTTTGAGGAATTCTTGCTGAAATCCACCTATAACTTCAAGTTTCTGCATCTTTCTATGCTTTCAGGTTGAAACTTGAAAGAAAACTCACTTTGAACAAAAGTTATGGCATTTTTGTATCAAAGGTCACAAATAGTGTTTTCTCAGCGAGAGAAGGCCAAAATGAACACCTCATGCAGAACTCCTGTATTTTGAGGAAATCTCACTGAAATCCAGCTGTACCTTCAAGTTTATGCATCTTTCTATGCTTTCAGGTTGAAACTTGACTGAAAACTCACTTTGAACAAAAGTTATGGCTGTTTTGTGTCACAGGTCACAAATAGCGTTTTCTCAGCGAGAGAAGGCCAAAATGAACACTTCATGCATAACTCCTGTATTTTGAGGAAATCTTGCTGAAATCCACCTGTAACTTCAAGTTTCTGCATCTTTCTATGCTTTCAGGTTGAAACTTGACTGAAAACTCACTTTGAAGAAAAGTTATGTCTGTTTTGTATCACAGGTCACAAATAGTGTTTTCTCAGCGAGAGAAGGCCAAAATGAACACTTCATGCAGAACTCCTGTATTTTAATGAAAACCCACTGAAATCAAGCTGTAACTTCAAGTTTATGCATCTTTCTATGCTTTCAGGTTGAAGCTTGACGGAAAACTCACTTTTAAAAAAAGTTATGGCATTTTTGTATCACAGTTCACAAATAGTGTTTTCTCAGCGAGAGAAGGCCAAAATGAACACTTAATGCAGAACTCCTGTATTTTGATGAAAACTCTCTGAAATCCACCTGTCACTTCAAGTTTCTGCATCTTTTTATGCTTTCAGGTTGAAACTTGACTGAAAACTCACTTTGAAGAAAAGTTAGGGAATTTTTGTATCACAGGTCACAAATGGTGTTTTCTCAGCGAGAGAAGGCCAAAATGAACACTTCATGCAGAACTCCTGTATTTTGATGAAAACTCACTGAAATCAAGTTGTAACTTCAAGTTTATGCATCTTTCTATGCTTTCAGGTTTAAACTTGACTGAAAGCTCACTTTTAAAAAAAGTTATGGCATTTTTGTATCACAGGTCACAAATAGCGTTTTCTCAGCGAGAGAAGGCCAAAATGAACACTTCATGCAGAACTCCTGGATTTTGAGGAAAACTCACTTAAATCTAGCTGTAACTTCAAGTTTATGCATCTTTCTATGCTTTCAGGTTGAAACTTGAATGAAAAATCACTTTGAACAAAAGTTATGACTGTTTTGTGTCACAGGTCACAAATAGCGTTTTCCCAGCGAGAGAAGGCCAAAATGAACACTTCATGCAGAACTCCTGTATTTTGAGGAAATCTCACTGAAATCCAACTGTACCTTCAAGTTTATGCATCTTTCTATGCTTTCAGGTTGAAACTTGACAGAAAACTCACTTTGAACAAAAGTTATGGCATTTTTGTATCAAAGGTCACAAATTGTGTTTTCTCAGCGAGAGAAGGCCAACATGAACTCTTCATGCAGAACTCCTGTATTTTGATGAAAACTCTCTGAAATCCACCTGTAACTTTCAAGTTTCTGCATCTTTCTATGCTTTCAGGTTGAAACTTGACTGAAAAATCACTTTGAAAAAAAGTTATGGCTGTTTTGTGTCACAGGTCACAAATAGCGTTTTCTCAGCGAGAGAAGGCCAAAATGAACACTTCATGCAGAACTCCTGTATTTTGATGAAAACTCACTGAAATCCACCTGTAACTTCAAGTTTCTGCATCTTTCTATGCTTTCAGGTTGAAACTTGACTGAAAACTCACTTTGAACAAAAGTTATGGCTGTTTTGTATCACAGGTCACAAATAGTGTTTTCTCAGCGAGAGAAGGCCAAAATGAACACTTCATGCAGAACTCCTGTATTTTAATGAAAACCCACTGAAATCAAGCTGTAACTTCAAGTTTATGCATCTTTCTATGCTTTCAGGTTGAAGCTTGACGGAAAACTCACTTTTAAAAAAAGTTATGGCATTTTTGTATCACAGGTCACAAATAGTGTTTTCTCAGCGAGAGAAGGCCAAAATGAACACTTCATGCAGAACTCCTGTATTTTGATGAAAACTCTCTGAAATCCACCTGTCACTTCAAGTTTCTGCATCTTTTTATGCTTTCAGGTTGAAACTTGACTGAAAACTCACTTTGAAGAAAAGTTATGGAATTTTTGTATCACAGGTCACAAATGGTGTTTTCTCAGCGAGAGAAGGCCAAAATGAACACTTCATGCAGAACTCCTGTATTTTGATGAAAACTCAATGAAATCAAGTTGTAACTTCAAGTTTATGCATCTTTCTATGCTTTCAGGTTTAAACTTGACTGAAAGCTCACTTTTAAAAAAGTTATGGCATTTTTGTGTCACAGGTCACAAATAGCGTTTTCCCAGCGAGAGAAGGCCAAAATGAACACTTCATGCAGAACTCCTGTATTTTGAGGAAATCTCACTGAAATCCAACTGTACCTTCAAGTTTATGCATCTTTCTATGCTTTCAGGTTGAAACTTGACAGAAAACTCACTTTGAACAAAAGTTATGGCATTTTTGTATCAAAGGTCACAAATAGTGTTTTCTCAGCGAGAGAAGGCCAACATGAACTCTTCATGCAGAACTCCTGTATTTTGATGAAAACTCTCTGAAATCCACGTGTAACTTCAAGTTTATGCATCTTTCTATGCTTTCAGGTTGAAACTTGACTGAAAACTCACTTTGAAGAAAAGTTATGGCATTTTTGTATCACAGGTCACAAATAGCGTTTTCTCAGCGAGAGAAGGCCAAAATGAACACTTCATGCAGAACTCCTGTATTTTGAGGAAAACTCACTTAAATCTAGCTGTAACTTCAAGTTTATGCATCTTTCTATGCTTTCAGGTTGAAACTTGAATGAAAAATCACTTTGAACAAAAGTTATGACTGTTTTGTGTCACAGGTCACAAATAGCGTTTTCTAAGCGAGAGAAGGCCAAAATGAATACTTCATGCAGAACTCCTGTATTTTGAGGAAATCTCACTGAAATCCAACTTTACCTTCAAGTTTATGCATCTTTCTATGCTTTCAGGTTGAAACTTGACTGAAAACTCACTTTGAACAAAAGTTATGGCTGTTTTGTGTCACAGGTCACAAATAGCGTTTTCCCAGCGAGAGAAGGCCAAAATGAACACTTCATGCATAACTCCTGTATTTTGAGGAAATCTTGCTGAAATCCACCTATAACTTCAAGTTTCTGCATCTTTCTATGCTTTCAGGTTGAAACTTGACAGAAAACTCACTTTGAACAAAAGTTATGGCATTTTTGTATCAAAGGTCACAAATAGTGTTTTCTCAGCGAGAGAAGGCCAACATGAACTCTTCATGCAGAACTCCTGTATTTTGATAAAAACTCACTGAAATCCACCTGTAACTTTCAAGTTTCTGCATCTTTCTATGCTTTCAGGTTGAAACTTGACTGAAAACTCACTTTGAAAAAAAGTTATGGCATTTTTGTATCACAGGTCACAAATAGCGTTTTCTCAGCGAGAGAAAGCCAAAATGAACACTTCATGCAGAACTCCTGGATTTTGTGGAAAACTCACTTAAATCTAGCCGTAACTTCAAGTTTGTGCATCTTTCTATGCTTTCAGGTTGAAACTTGAATGAAAAATCACTTTGAACAAAAGCTATGACTGTTTTGTGTCACAGGTCACAAATAGCGTTTTCCCAGCGAGAGAAGGCCAAAATGAACACCTCATGCAGAACTCCTGTATTTTGAGGAAATCTCACTGAAATCCAACTGTACCTTCAAGTTTATGCATCTTTCTATGCTTTCAGGTTGAAACTTGACTGAAAACTCACTTTGAAAAAAAGTTATGGCTGTTTTGTGTCACAGGTCACAAATAGTGTTTTCTCAGCGAGAGAAGGCCAACATGAACTCTTCATGCAAAACTCCTGTATTTTGATAAAAACTCACTGAAATCCACCTGAAACTTTCAAGTTTCTGCATCTTTCTATGCTTTCAGGTTGAAACTTGACTGAAAACTCACTTTGAACAAAAGTTATGGCTGTTTTGTGTCACAGGTCACAAATAGTGTTTTCTCAGCGAGAGAAGGCCAACATGAACTCTTCATGCAAAACTCCTGTATTTTGATAAAAACTCACTGAAATCCACCTGAAACTTTCAAGTTTCTGCATCTTTCTATGCTTTCAGGTTGAAACTTGACTGAAAACTCACTTTGAAAAAAAGTTATGGCATTTTTGTATCACAGGTCACAAATAGCGTTTTCTCAGCGAGAGAAGGCCAAAATGAACACTTCATGCAGAACTCCTGTATTTTGAGGAAAACTCACTGAAATCCACCTGTAACTTCAAGTTTATGCATCTTTCTATGCTTTCAGGTTGAAACTTGAATGAAAAATCACTTTGAACAAAAGTTATGACTGTTTTGTGTCACAGGTCACAAATAGCGTTTTCCAAGCGAGAGAAGGCAAAAATGAACACTTCATGCAGAACTCCTGTATTTTGAGGAAATCTCACTGAAATCCAACTGTACCTTCAAGTTTATGCATCTTTCTATGCTTTCAGGTTGAAACTTGACTGAAAACTCACTTTGAACAAAAGTTATGGCTGTTTTGTGTCACAGGTCACAAATAGCGTTTTCTCAGCGAGAGAAGGCCAAAATGAACACTTCATGCATAACTCCTGTATTTTGAGGAAATCTTGCTGAAATCCACCTATAACTTCAAGTTTCTGCATCTTTCTATGCTTTCAGGTTGAAACTTGATAGAAAACTCACTTTGAACAAAAGTTATGGCATTTTTGTATCAAAGGTCACAAATAGTGTTTTCTCAGCGAGAGAAGGCCAAAATGAATACTTCATGCAGAACTCCTGTATTTTGATGAAAACTCTCTGAAATCCACCTGTAACTTCAAGTTTATGCATCTTTCTATGCATTCAGGTTGAAACTTGAATGAAAAATCACTTTGAACAAACGTTATGACTGTTTTGTGTCACAGGTCACAAATAGCGTTTTCCCAGCGAGAGAAGGCCAAAATGAACACCTCATGCAGAACTCCTGTATTTTGAGGAAATATCACTGAAATCCAACTGTACCTTCAAGTTTATGCATCTTTCTATGCTTTCAGGTTGAAACTTGACTGAAAACTCACTTTGAACAAAAGTTATGGCTGTTTTGTGTCACAGGTCACAAATAGCGTTTTCTCAGCGAGAGAAGGCCAAAATGAACACTTCATGCATAACTCCTGTATTTTGAGGAAATCTTGCTGAAATCCACCTATAACTTCAAGTTTCTGCATCTTTCTATGCTTTCAGGTTGAAACTTGACAGAAAACTCACTTTGAACAAAAGTTATGGCATTTTTGTATCAAAGGTCACAAATAGTGTTTTCTCAGCGAGAGAAGGCCAACATGAACTCTTCATGCAGAACTCCTGTATTTTGATAAAAACTCACTGAAATCCACCTGTAACTTTCAAGTTTCTGCATCTTTCTATGCTTTCAGGTTGAAACTTGACTGAAAACTCACTTTGAAAAAAAGTTATGGCATTTTTGTATCACAGGTCACAAATAGCGTTTTCTCAGCGAGAGAAAGCCAAAATGAACACTTCATGCAGAACTCCTGGATTTTGTGGAAAACTCACTTAAATCTAGCCGTAACTTCAAGTTTGTGCATCTTTCTATGCTTTCAGGTTGAAACTTGAATGAAAAATCACTTTGAACAAAAGTTATGACTGTTTTGTGTCACAGGTCACAAATAGCGTTTTCCCAGCGAGAGAAGGCCAAAATGAACACCTCATGCAGAACTCCTGTATTTTGAGGAAATCTCACTGAAATCCAACTGTACCTTCAAGTTTATGCATCTTTCTATGCTTTCAGGTTGAAACTTGACTGAAAACTCACTTTGAACAAAAGTTATGGCTGTTTTGTGTCACAGGTCACAAATAGTGTTTTCTCAGCGAGAGAAGGCCAACATGAACTCTTCATGCAAAACTCCTGTATTTTGATAAAAACTCACTGAAATCCACCTGACACTTTCAAGTTTCTGCATCTTTCTATGCTTTCAGGTTGAAACTTGACTGAAAACTCACTTTGAAAAAAAGTTATGGCATTTTTGTATCACAGGTCACAAATAGCGTTTTCTCAGCGAGAGAAGGCCAAAATGAACACTTCATGCAGAACTCCTGTATTTTGAGGAAAACTCACTGAAATCCACCTGTAACTTCAAGTTTATGCATCTTTCTATGCTTTCAGGTTGAAACTTGAATGAAAAATCACTTTGAACAAAAGTTATGACTGTTTTGTGTCACAGGTCACAAATAGCGTTTTCCAAGCGAGAGAAGGCAAAAATGAACACTTCATGCAGAACTCCTGTATTTTGAGGAAATCTCACTGAAATCCAACTGTACCTTCAAGTTTATGCATCTTTCTATGCTTTCAGGTTGAAACTTGACTGAAAACTCACTTTGAACAAAAGTTATGGCTGTTTTGTGTCACAGGTCACAAATAGCGTTTTCTCAGCGAGAGAAGGCCAAAATGAACACTTCATGCATAACTCCTGTATTTTGAGGAAATCTTGCTGAAATCCACCTATAACTTCAAGTTTCTGCATCTTTCTATGCTTTCAGGTTGAAACTTGACAGAAAACTCACTTTGAACAAAAGTTATGGCATTTTTGTATCAAAGGTCACAAATAGTGTTTTCTCAGCGAGAGAAGGCCAACATGAACTCTTCATGCAGAACTCCTGTATTTTGATGAAAACTCACTGAAATCCACCTGTAACTTCAAGTTTATGCATCTTTCTATGCTTTCAGGTTGAAACTTGAATGAAAAATCACTTTGAACAAAAGTTATGACTGTTTTGTGTCACAGGTCACAAATAGCGTTTTCCAAGCGAGAGAAGGCCAAAATGAACACTTCATGCAGAACTCCTGTATTTTGAGGAAATCTCACTGAAATCCAACTTTACCTTCAAGTTTATGCATCTTTCTATGCTTTCAGGTTGAAACTTGACTGAAAACTCACTTTGAACAAAAGTTATGGCATTTTTGTATCAAAGGTCACAAATAGTGTTTTCTCAGCGAGAGAAGGCCAAAATGAACACTTCATGCAGAACTCCTGTATTTTGAGGAAATCTTGCTGAAATCCACCTATAACTTCAAGTTTCTGCATCTTTCTATGCTTTCAGGTTGAAACTTGACAGAAAACTCACTTTGAACAAAAGTTATGGCATTTTTGTATTAAAGGTCACAAATAGTGTTTTCTCAGCGAGAGAAGGCCAACATGAACTCTTCATGCAGAACTCCTGTATTTTGATGAAAACTCACTGAAATCCACCTGTAACTTCAAGTTTCTGCATCTTTCTATGCTTTCAGGTTGAAACTTGACTGAAAAATCACTTTGAAAAAAAGTTATGGCTGTTTTGTGTCACAGGTCACAAATAGCGTTTTCTCAGCGAGAGAAGGCCAAAATGAACACTTCATGCAGAACTCCTGTATTTTGATGAAAACTCACTGAAATCCACCTGTAACTTCAAGTTTCTGCATCTTTCTATGCTTTCAGGTTGAAACTTGACTGAAAACTCACTTTGAAGAAAAGTTATGTCTGTTTTGTATCACAGGTCACAAATAGTGTTTTCTCAGCGAGAGAAGGCCAAAATGAACACTTCATGCAGAACTCCTGTATTTTAATGAAAACCCACTGAAATCAAGCTGTAACTTCAAGTTTATGCATCTTTCTATGCTTTCAGGTTGAAGCTTGACGGAAAACTCACTTTTAAAAAAAGTTATGGCATTTTTGTATCACAGGTCACAAATAGTGTTTTCTCAGCGAGAGAAGGCCAAAATGAACACTTCATGCAGAACTCCTGTATTTTGATGAAAACTCTCTGAAATCCACCTGTAACTTCAAGTTTCTGCATCTTTTTATGCTTTCAGGTTGAAACTTGACTGAAAACTCACTTTGAAGAAAAGTTATGGAATTTTTGTATCACAGGTCACAAATGGTGTTTTCTCAGCGAGAGAAGGCCAAAATGAACACTTCATGCAGAACTCCTGTATTTTGATGAAAACTCAATGAAATCAAGTTGTAACTTCAAGTTTATGCATCTTTCTATGCTTTCAGGTTTAAACTTGACTGAAAGCTCACTTTTAAAAAAAGTTATGGCATTTTTGTATCACAGGTCACAAATAGCGTTTTCTCAGCGAGAGAAGGCCAAAATGAACACTTCATGCAGAACTCCTGGATTTTGAGGAAAACTCACTTAAATCTAGCTGTAACTTCAAGTTTATGCATCTTTCTATGCTTTCAGGTTGAAACTTGAATGAAAAATCACTTTGAACAAAAGTTATGACTGTTTTGTGTCACAGGTCACAAATAGCGTTTTCCCAGCGAGAGAAGGCCAAAATGAACACTTCATGCAGAACTCCTGTATTTTGATGAAAACTCTCTGAAATCCACCTGTAACTTCAAGTTTATGCATCTTTCTATGCTTTCAGGTTGAAACTTGACTGAAAACTCACTTTGAAGAAAAGTTATGGCTGTTTTGTGTCACAGGTCACAAATAGCGTTTTCTCAGCGAGAGAAGGCCAAAATGAACACTTCATGCATAACTCCTGTATTTTGAGGAAATCTTGCTGAAATCCACCTGTAACTTCAAGTTTCTGCATCTTTCTATGCTTTCAGTTTGAAACTTGACAGAAAACTCACTTTGAACAAAAGTTATGGCATTTTTGTATCAAAGGTCACAAATAGTGTTTTCTCAGCGAGAGAAGGCCAACATGAACTCTTCATGCAAAACTCCTGTATTTTGATAAAAACTCACTGAAATCCACCTGAAACTTTCAAGTTTATGCATCTTTCTATGCTTTCAGGTTGAAACTTGAATGAAAAATCACTTTGAACAAAAGTTATGACTGTTTTGTGTCACAGGTCACAAATAGCGTTTTCCAAGCGAGAGAAGGCCAAAATGAACACTTCATGCAGAACTCCTGTATTTTGAGGAAATCTCACTGAAATCCAACTGTACCTTCAAGTTTATGCATCTTTCTATGCTTTCAGGTTGAAACTTGACTGAAAACTCACTTTGAACAAAAGTTATGGCTGTTTTGTGTCACAGGTCACAAATAGCGTTTTCTCAGCGAGAGAAGGCCAAAATGAACACTTCATGCATAACTCCTGTATTTTGAGGAAATCTTGCTGAAATCCACCTATAACTTCAAGTTTCTGCATCTTTCTATGCTTTCAGGTTGAAACTTGACAGAAAACTCACTTTGAACAAAAGTTATGGCATTTTTGTATTAAAGGTCACAAATAGTGTTTTCTCAGCGAGAGAAGGCCAACATGAACTCTTCATGCAGAACTCCTGTATTTTGATGAAAACTCACTGAAATCCACCTGTAACTTCAAGTTTCTGCATCTTTCTATGCTTTCAGGTTGAAACTTGACTGAAAAATCACTTTGAAAAAAACTTATGGCTGTTTTGTGTCACAGGTCACAAATAGCGTTTTCTCAGCGAGAGAAGGCCAAAATGAACACTTCATGCAGAACTCCTGTATTTTGATGAAAATTCACTGAAATCCACCTGTAACTTCAAGTTTCTGCATCTTTCTATGCTTTCAGGTTGAAACTTGACTGAAAACTCACTTTGAAGAAAAGTTATGTCTGTTTTGTATCACAGGTCGCAAATAGTGTTTTCTCAGCGAGAGAAGGCCAAAATGAACACTTCATGCAGAACTCCTGTATTTTAATGAAAACCCACTGAAATCAAGCTGTAACTTCAAGTTTATGCATCTTTCTATGCTTTCAGGTTGAAGCTTGACAGAAAACTCACTTTTAAAAAAACTTATGGCATTTTTGTATCACAGGTCACAAATAGTGTTTTCTCAGCGAGAGAAGGCCAAAATGAACACTTCATGCAGAACTCCTGTATTTTGATGAAAACTCTCTGAAATCCACCTGTAACTTCAAGTTTCTGCATCTTTTTATGCTTTCAGGTTGAAACTTGACTGAAAACTCACTTTGAAGAAAAGTTATGGAATTTTTGTATCACAGGTCACAAATGGTGTTTTCTCAGCGAGAGAAGGCCAAAATGAACACTTCATGCAGAACTCCTGTATTTTGATGAAAACTCAATGAAATCAAGTTGTAACTTCAAGTTTATGCATCTTTCTATGCTTTCAGGTTTAAACTTGACTGAAAGCTCACTTTTAAAAAAAGTTATGGCATTTTTGTATCACAGGTCACAAATAGCGTTTTCTCAGCGAGAGAAGGCCAAAATGAACACTTCATGCAGAACTCCTGGATTTTGAGGAAAACTCACTTAAATCTAGCTGTAACTTCAAGTTTATGCATCTTTCTATGCTTTCAGGTTGAAACTTGAATGAAAAATCACTTTGAACAAAAGTTATGACTGTTTTGTGTCACAGGTCACAAATAGCGTTTTCCCAGCGAGAGAAGGCCAAAATGAACACTTCATGCAGAACTCCTGTATTTTGATGAAAACTCTCTGAAATCCACCTGTAACTTCAAGTTTATGCATCTTTCTATGCTTTCAGGTTGAAACTTGACTGAAAACTCACTTTGAAGAAAAGTTATGGCTGTTTTGTGTCACAGGTCACAAATAGCGTTTTCTCAGCGAGAGAATGCCAAAATGAACACTTCATGCATAACTCCTGTATTTTGAGGAAATCTTGCTGAAATCCACCTGTAACTTCAAGTTTCTGCATCTTTCTATGCTTTCAGTTTGAAACTTGACAGAAAACTCACTTTGAACAAAAGTTATGGCATTTTTGTATCAAAGGTCACAAATAGTGTTTTCTCAGCGAGAGAAGGCCAACATGAACTCTTCATGCAAAACTCCTGTATTTTGATAAAAACTCACTGAAATCCACCTGAAACTTTCAAGTTTCTGCATCTTTCTATGCTTTCAGGTTGAAACTTGACTGAAAACTCACTTTGAACAAAAGTTATGGCATTTTTGTATCAAAGGTCACAAATAGCGTTTTCTCAGCGAGAGAAGGCCAAAATGAACACTTCATGCAGAACTCCTGTATTTTGAGGAAAACTCACTGAAATCCACCTGTAACTTTCAAGTTTCTGCATCTTTCTATGCTTTCAGGTTGAAACTTGAATGAAAAATCACTTTGAACAAAAGTTATGACTGTTTTGTGTCACAGGTCACAAATAGCGTTTTCCCAGCGAGAGAAGGCCAAAATGAACACTTCATGCAGAACTCCTGTATTTTGATGAAAACTCTCTGAAATCCACCTGTAACTTCAAGTTTATGCATCTTTCTATGCTTTCAGGTTGAAACTTGACTGAAAACTCACTTTGAAGAAAAGTTATGGCTGTTTTGTGTCACAGGTCACAAATAGCGTTTTCTCAGCGAGAGAATGCCAAAATGAACACTTCATGCATAACTCCTGTATTTTGAGGAAATCTTGCTGAAATCCACCTGTAACTTCAAGTTTCTGCATCTTTCTATGCTTTCAGTTTGAAACTTGACAGAAAACTCACTTTGAACAAAAGTTATGGCATTTTTGTATCAAAGGTCACAAATAGTGTTTTCTCAGCGAGAGAAGGCCAACATGAACTCTTCATGCAAAACTCCTGTATTTTGATAAAAACTCACTGAAATCCACCTGAAACTTTCAAGTTTCTGCATCTTTCTATGCTTTCAGGTTGAAACTTGACTGAAAACTCACTTTGAACAAAAGTTATGGCATTTTTGTATCAAAGGTCACAAATAGCGTTTTCTCAGCGAGAGAAGGCCAAAATGAACACTTCATGCAGAACTCCTGTATTTTGAGGAAAACTCACTGAAATCCACCTGTAACTTTCAAGTTTCTGCATCTTTCTATGCTTTCAGGTTGAAACTTGACTGAAAACTCACTTTGAAAAAAAGTTATGGCATTTTTGTATCACAGGTCACAAATAGCGTTTTCTCAGCGAGAGAAGGCCAAAATGAACACTTCATGCAGAACTCCTGGATTTTTAGGAAAACTCACTTAAATCTAGCCGTAACTTCAAGTTTATGCATCTTTCTATGCTTTCAGGTTGAAACTTGAATGAAAAATCACTTTGAACAAAAGTTATGACTGTTTTGTGTCACAGGTCACAAATAGCGTTTTCCCAGCGAGAGAAGGCCAAAATGAACACCTCATGCAGAACTCCTGTATTTTGAGGAAATCTCACTGAAATCCAACTGTACCTTCAAGTTTATGCATCTTTCTATGCTTTCAGGTTGAAACTTGACTGAAAACTCACTTTGAACAAAAGTTTTGGCTTTTTTGTGTCACAGGTCACAAATAGCGTTTTCTCAGCGAGAGAAGGCCAAAATGAACACTTCATGCATAACTCCTGTATTTTGAGGAAATCTTGCTGAAATCCACCTGTAACTTCAAGTTTCTGCATCTTTCTATGCTTTCAGGTTGAAACTTGAAAGAAAACTCACTTTGAACAAAAGTTATGGCATTTTTGTATCAAAGGTCACAAATAGTGTTTTCTCAGCGAGAGAAGGCCAACATGAACTCTTCATGCAAAACTCCTGTATTTTGATAAAAACTCACTGAAATCCACCTGAAACTTTCAAGTTTCTGCATCTTTCTATGCTTTCAGGTTGAAACTTGACTGAAAACTCACTTTGAAAAAAAGTTATGGCATTTTTGTATCACAGGTCAAAAATAGCGTTTTCTCAGCGAGAGAAGGCCAAAATGAACACTTCATGCAGAACTCCTGGATTTTGAGGAAAACTCACTTAAATCTAGCTGTAACTTCAAGTTTATGCATCTTTCTATGCTTTCAGGTTGAAACTTGAATGAAAAATCACTTTGAACAAAAGTTATGACTGTTTTGTGTCACAGGTCACAAATAGCGTTTTCCCAGCGAGAGAAGGCCAAAATGAACACTTCATGCAGAACTCCTGTATTTTGAGGAAATCTCACTGAAATCCAACTGTACCTTCAAGTTTATGTATCTTTCTATGCTTTCAGGTTGAAACTTGACTGAAAACTCACTTTGAAGAAAAGTTATGGCATTTTTGTATCACAGGTCACAAATAGCGTTTTCTCAGCGAGAGAAGGCCAAAATGAACACTTCATGCAGAACTCCTGTATTTTGAGGAAAACTCACTTAAATCTAGCTGTAACTTCAAGTTTATGCATCTTTCTATGCTTTCAGGTTGAAACTTGAATGAAAAATAACTTTGAACAAAAGTTATGGCTGTTTTGTGTCACAGGTCACAAATAGCGTTTTCTCAGCGAGAGAAGGCCAAAATGAACACTTCATGCATAACTCCTGTATTTTGAGGAAATCTTGCTGAAATCCACCTATAACTTCAAGTTTCTGCATCTTTCTATGCTTTCAGGTTGAAACTTGACAGAAAACTCACTTTGAACAAAAGTTATGGCATTTTTGTATCAAAGGTCACAAATAGTGTTTTCTCAGCGAGAGAAGGCCAACATGAACTCTTCATGCAGAACTCCTGTATTTTGATAAAAACTCACTGAAATCCACCTGTAACTTTCAAGTTTCTGCATCTTTCTATGCTTTCAGGTTGAAACTTGACTGAAAACTCACTTTGAAAAAAAGTTATGGCTTTTTTTTATCACAGGTCACAAATAGCGTTTTCTCAGCGAGAGAAGGCCAAAATGAACACTTCATGCAGAACTCCTGGATTTTGTGGAAAACTCACTTAAATCTAGCCGTAACTTCAAGTTTGTGCATCTTTCTATGCTTTCAGGTTGAAACTTGAATGAAAAATCACTTTGAACAAAAGTTATGACTGTTTTGTGTCACAGGTCACAAATAGCGTTTTCCCAGCGAGAGAAGGCCAAAATGAACACCTCATGCAGAACTCCTGTATTTTGAGGAAATCTCACTGAAATCCAACTGTACCTTCAAGTTTATGCATCTTTCTATGCTTTCAGGTTGAAACTTGACTGAAAACTCACTTTGAACAAAAGTTATGGCTGTTTTGTGTCACAGGTCACAAATAGTGTTTTCTCAGCGAGAGAAGGCCAACATGAACTCTTCATGCAAAACTCCTGTATTTTGATAAAAACTCACTGAAATCCACCTGAAACTTTCAAGTTTCTGCATCTTTCTATGCTTTCAGGTTGAAACTTGACTGAAAACTCACTTTGAAAAAAAGTTATGGCATTTTTGTATCACAGGTCACAAATAGCGTTTTCTCAGCGAGAGAAGGCCAAAATGAACACTTCATGCAGAACTCCTGTATTTTGAGGAAAACTCACTGAAATCCACCTGTAACTTCAAGTTTATGCATCTTTCTATGCTTTCAGGTTGAAACTTGAATGAAAAATCACTTTGAACAAAAGTTATGACTGTTTTGTGTCACAGGTCACAAATAGCGTGTTCCAAGCGAGAGAAGGCAAAAATGAACACTCCATGCAGAACTCCTGTATTTTGAGGAAATCTCACTGAAATCCAACTGTACCTTCAAGTTTATGCATCTTTCTATGCTTTCAGGTTGAAACTTGACTGAAAACTCACTTTGAACAAAAGTTATGGCTGTTTTGTGTCACAGGTCACAAATAGCGTTTTCTCAGCGAGAGAAGGCCAAAATGAACACTTCATGCAGAACTCCTGTATTTTGAGGAAATCTTGCTGAAATCCACCTATAACTTCAAGTTTCTGCATCTTTCTATGCTTTCAGGTTGAAACTTGACAGAAAACTCACTTTGAACAAAAGTTATGGCATTTTTGTATCAAAGGTCACAAATAGTGTTTTCTCAGCGAGAGAAGGCCAACATGAACTCTTCATGCAGAACTCCTGTATTTTGATGAAAACTCACTGAAATCCACCTGTAACTTCAAGTTTATGCATCTTTCTATGCTTTCAGGTTGAAACTTGAATGAAAAATCACTTTGAACAAAAGTTATGACTGTTTTGTGTCACAGGTCACAAATAGCGTTTTCCAAGCGAGAGAAGGCCAAAATGAACACTTCATGCAGAACTCCTGTATTTTGAGGAAATCTCACTGAAATCCAACTTTACCTTCAAGTTTATGCATCTTTCTATGCTTTCAGGTTGAAACTTGACTGAAAACTCACTTTGAACAAAAGTTATGGCTGTTTTGTGTCACAGGTCACAAATAGCGTTTTCTCAGCGAGAGAAGGCCAAAATGAACACTTCATGCATAACTCCTGTATTTTGAGGAAATCTTGCTGAAATCCACCTATAACTTCAAGTTTCTGCATCTTTCTATGCTTTCAGGTTGAAACTTGACAGAAAACTCACTTTGAACAAAAGTTATGGCATTTTTGTATTAAAGGTCACAAATAGTGTTTTCTCAGCGAGAGAAGGCCAACATGAACTCTTCATGCAGAACTCCTGTATTTTGATGAAAACTCACTGAAATCCACCTGTAACTTCAAGTTTCTGCATCTTTCTATGCTTTCAGGTTGAAACTTGACTGAAAAATCACTTTGAAAAAAAGTTATGGCTGTTTTGTGTCACAGGTCACAAATAGCGTTTTCTCAGCGAGAGAAGGCCAAAATGAACACTTCATGCAGAACTCCTGTATTTTGATGAAAACTCACTGAAATCCACCTGTAACTTCAAGTTTCTGCATCTTTCTATGCTTTCAGGTTGAAACTTGACTGAAAACTCACTTTGAAGAAAAGTTATGTCTGTTTTGTATCACAGGTCACAAATAGTGTTTTCTCAGCGAGAGAAGGCCAAAATGAACACTTCATGCAGAACTCCTGTATTTTAATGAAAACCCACTGAAATCAAGCTGTAACTTCAAGTTTATGCATCTTTCTATGCTTTCAGGTTGAAGCTTGACGGAAAACTCACTTTTAAAAAAAGTTATGGCATTTTTGTATCACAGGTCACAAATAGTGTTTTCTCAGCGAGAGAAGGCCAAAATGAACACTTCATGCAGAACTCCTGGATTTTGAGGAAAACTCACTTAAATCTAGCTGTAACTTCAAGTTTATGCATCTTTCTATGCTTTCAGGTTGAAACTTGAATGAAAAATCACTTTGAACAAAAGTTATGACTGTTTTGTGTCACAGGTCACAAATAGCGTTTTCCCAGCGAGAGAAGGCCAAAATGAACACTTCATGCAGAACTCCTGTATTTTGATGAAAACTCTCTGAAATCCACCTGTAACTTCAAGTTTATGCATCTTTCTATGCTTTCAGGTTGAAACTTGACTGAAAACTCACTTTGAAGAAAAGTTATGGCTGTTTTGTGTCACAGGTCACAAATAGCGTTTTCTCAGCGAGAGAAGGCCAAAATGAACACTTCATGCAGAACTCCTGTATTTTGGGGAAAACTCACTGAAATCCACCTGTAACTTAGAGTTTCTGCATCTTTTTATGCTTTCAGGTTGAAACTTGACTGAAAACTCACTTTGAAGAAAAGTTATGGAATTTTTGTATCACAGGTCACAAATGGTGTTTTCTCAGCGAGAGAAGGCCAACATGAACTCTTCATGCAGAACTCCTGTATTTTGATAAAAACTCACTGAAATCCACCTGTAACTTTCAAGTTTCTGCATCTTTCTATGCTTTCAGGTTGAAACTTGACTGAAAACTCACTTTGAAAAAAAGTTATGGCATTTTTGTATCACAGGTCACAAATAGCGTTTTCTCAGCGAGAGAAGGCCAAAATGAACACTTCATACAGAACTCCTGGATTTTGAGGAAAACTCACTTAAATCTAGCCGTAACTTCAAGTTTATGCATCTTTCTATGCTTTCAGGTTGAAACTTGAATGAAAAATCACTTTGAACAAAAGTTATGACTGTTTTGTGTCACAGGTCACAAATAGCGTTTTCTCAGCGAGAGAAGGCCAAAATGAACACCTCATGCAGAACTCCTGTATTTTGAGGAAATCTCACTGAAATCCAACTGTAACTTCAAGTTTATGCATCTTTCTATGCTTTCAGGTTGAAACTTGACTGAAAACTCACTTTGAACAAAAGTTTTGGCTGTTTTGTGTCACAGGTCACAAATAGCGTTTTCTCAGCGAGAGAAGGCCAAAATGAACACTTCATGCATAACTCCTGTATTTTGAGGAAATCTTGCTGAAATCCACCTGTAACTTCAAGTTTCTGCATCTTTCTATGCTTTCAGGTTGAAACTTGAAAGAAAACTCACTTTGAACAAAAGTTATGGCATTTTTGTATCAAAGGTCACAAATAGTGTTTTCTCAGCGAGAGAAGGCCAACATGAACTCTTCATGCAAAACTCCTGTATTTTGATAAAAACTCACTGAAATCCACCTGAAACTTTCAAGTTTCTGCATCTTTCTATGCTTTCAGGTTGAAACTTGACTGAAAACTCACTTTGAAAAAAAGTTATGGCATTTTTGTATCACAGGTCACAAATAGCGTTTTCTCAGCGAGAGAAGGCCAAAATGAACACTTCATGCAGAACTCCTGTATTTTGAGGAAAACTCACTTAAATCTAGCTGTAACTTCAAGTTTATGCATCTTTCTATGCTTTCAGGTTGAAACTTGAATGAAAAATCACTTTGAACAAAAGTTATGACTGTTTTGTGTCACAGGTCACAAATAGCGTTTTCCAAGCGAGAGAAGGCCAAAATGAACACTTCATGCAGAACTCCTGTATTTTGAGGAAATCTCACTGAAATCCAACTGTACCTTCAAGTTTATGCATCTTTCTATGCTTTCAGGTTGAAACTTGACTGAAAACTCACTTTGAACAAAAGTTATGGCTGTTTTGTGTCACAGGTCACAAATAGGGTTTTCTAAGCGAGAGAAGGCCAAAATGAACACTTCATGCATAACTCCTGTATTTTGAGGAAATCTTGCTGAAATCCACCTATAACTTCAAGTTTCTGCATCTTTCTATGCTTTCAGGTTGAAACTTGACAGAAAACTCACTTTGAACAAAAGTTATGGCATTTTTGTATCAAAGGTCACAAATAGTGTTTTCTCAGCGAGAGAAGGCCAACATGAACTCTTCATGCAGAACTCCTGTATTTTGATGAAAACTCACTGAAATCACCTGTAACTTCAAGTTTCTGCATCTTTCTATGCTTTCAGGTTGAAACTTGACTGAAAAATCACTTTGAAAAAAAGTTATGGCTGTTTTGTGTCACAGGTCACAAATAGCGTTTTCTCAGCGAGAGAAGGCCAAAATGAACACTTCATGCAGAACTCATGTATTTTGATGAAAACTCACTGAAATCCACCTGTAACTTCAAGTTTCTGCATCTTTCTATGCTTTCAGGTTGAAACTTGACTGAAAACTCACTTTGAAGAAAAGTTATGTCTGTTTTGTATCACAGGTCACAAATAGTGTTTTCTCGGCGAGAGAAGGCCAAAATGAACACTTCATGCAGAACTCCTGTATTTTAATGAAAACCCACTGAAATCAAGCTGTAACTTCAAGTTTATGCATCTTTCTATGCTTTCAGGTTGAAGCTTGACGGAAAACTCACTTTTAAAAAAAGTTATGGCATTTTTGTATCACAGGTCACAAATAGTGTTTTCTCAGCGAGAGAAGGCCAAAATGAACACTTCATGCAGAACTCCTGTATTTTGATGAAAACTCTCTGAAATCCACCTGTAACTTCAAGTTTCTGCATCTTTTTATGCTTTCAGGTTGAAACTTGACTGAAAACTCACTTTGAAGAAAAGTTATGGAATTTTTTTATCACAGGTCACAAATGGTGTTTTCTCAGATAGAGAAGGCCAAAATGAACACTTCATGCAGAACTCCTGTATTTTGAGGAAAACTCACTTAAATCTAGCTGTAACTTCAAGTTTATGCATCTTTCTATGCTTTCAGGTTGAAACTTGAATGAAAAATCACTTTGAACAAAAGTTATGACTGTTTTGTGTCACAGGTCACAAATAGCGTTTTCCCAGCGAGAGAAGGCCAAAATGAACACTTCATGCAGAACTCCTGTATTTTGAGGAAATCTCACTGAAATCCAACTGTACCTTCAAGTTTATGTATCTTTCTATGCTTTCAGGTTGAAACTTGACTGAAAACTCACTTTGAAGAAAAGTTATGGCATTTTTGTATCACAGGTCACAAATAGCGTTTTCTCAGCGAGAGAAGGCCAAAATGAACACTTCATGCAGAACTCCTGTATTTTGAGGAAAACTCACTTAAATCTAGCTGTAACTTCAAGTTTATGCATCTTTCTATGCTTTCAGGTTGAAACTTGAATGAAAAATCACTTTGAACAAAAGTTATGGCTGTTTTGTGTCACAGGTCACAAATAGCGTTTTCTCAGCGAGAGAAGGCCAAAATGAACACTTCATGCATAACTCCTGTATTTTGAGGAAATCTTGCTGAAATCCACCTATAACTTCAAGTTTCTGCATCTTTCTATGCTTTCAGGTTGAAACTTGACAGAAAACTCACTTTGAACAAAAGTTATGGCATTTTTGTATCAAAGGTCACAAATAGTGTTTTCTCAGCGAGAGAAGGCCAACATGAACTCTTCATGCAGAACTCCTGTATTTTGATAAAAACTCACTGAAATCCACCTGTAACTTTCAAGTTTCTGCATCTTTCTATGCTTTCAGGTTGAAACTTGACTGAAAACTCACTTTGAAAAAAAGTTATGGCTTTTTTTTATCACAGGTCACAAATAGCGTTTTCTCAGCGAGAGAAGGCCAAAATGAACACTTCATGCAGAACTCCTGGATTTTGTGGAAAACTCACTTAAATCTAGCCGTAACTTCAAGTTTGTGCATCTTTCTATGCTTTCAGGTTGAAACTTGAATGAAAAATCACTTTGAACAAAAGTTATGACTGTTTTGTGTCACAGGTCACAAATAGCGTTTTCCCAGCGAGAGAAGGCCAAAATGAACACCTCATGCAGAACTCCTGTATTTTGAGGAAATCTCACTGAAATCCAACTGTACCTTCAAGTTTATGCATCTTTCTATGCTTTCAGGTTGAAACTTGACTGAAAACTCACTTTGAACAAAAGTTATGGCTGTTTTGTGTCACAGGTCACAAATAGTGTTTTCTCAGCGAGAGAAGGCCAACATGAACTCTTCATGCAAAACTCCTGTATTTTGATAAAAACTCACTGAAATCCACCTGAAACTTTCAAGTTTCTGCATCTTTCTATGCTTTCAGGTTGAAACTTGACTGAAAACTCACTTTGAAAAAAAGTTATGGCATTTTTGTATCACAGGTCACAAATAGCGTTTTCTCAGCGAGAGAAGGCCAAAATGAACACTTCATGCAGAACTCCTGTATTTTGAGGAAAACTCACTGAAATCCACCTGTAACTTCAAGTTTATGCATCTTTCTATGCTTTCAGGTTGAAACTTGAATGAAAAATCACTTTGAACAAAAGTTATGACTGTTTTGTGTCACAGGTCACAAATAGCGTGTTCCAAGCGAGAGAAGGCAAAAATGAACACTCCATGCAGAACTCCTGTATTTTGAGGAAATCTCACTGAAATCCAACTGTACCTTCAAGTTTATGCATCTTTCTATGCTTTCAGGTTGAAACTTGACTGAAAACTCACTTTGAACAAAAGTTATGGCTGTTTTGTGTCACAGGTCACAAATAGCGTTTTCTCAGCGAGAGAAGGCCAAAATGAACACTTCATGCAGAACTCCTGTATTTTGAGGAAATCTTGCTGAAATCCACCTATAACTTCAAGTTTCTGCATCTTTCTATGCTTTCAGGTTGAAACTTGACAGAAAACTCACTTTGAACAAAAGTTATGGCATTTTTGTATCAAAGGTCACAAATAGTGTTTTCTCAGCGAGAGAAGGCCAACATGAACTCTTCATGCAGAACTCCTGTATTTTGATGAAAACTCACTGAAATCCACCTGTAACTTCAAGTTTATGCATCTTTCTATGCTTTCAGGTTGAAACTTGAATGAAAAATCACTTTGAACAAAAGTTATGACTGTTTTGTGTCACAGGTCACAAATAGCGTTTTCCAAGCGAGAGAAGGCCAAAATGAACACTTCATGCAGAACTCCTGTATTTTGAGGAAATCTCACTGAAATCCAACTTTACCTTCAAGTTTATGCATCTTTCTATGCTTTCAGGTTGAAACTTGACTGAAAACTCACTTTGAACAAAAGTTATGGCTGTTTTGTGTCACAGGTCACAAATAGCGTTTTCTCAGCGAGAGAAGGCCAAAATGAACACTTCATGCATAACTCCTGTATTTTGAGGAAATCTTGCTGAAATCCACCTATAACTTCAAGTTTCTGCATCTTTCTATGCTTTCAGGTTGAAACTTGACAGAAAACTCACTTTGAACAAAAGTTATGGCATTTTTGTATTAAAGGTCACAAATAGTGTTTTCTCAGCGAGAGAAGGCCAACATGAACTCTTCATGCAGAACTCCTGTATTTTGATGAAAACTCACTGAAATCCACCTGTAACTTCAAGTTTCTGCATCTTTCTATGCTTTCAGGTTGAAACTTGACTGAAAAATCACTTTGAAAAAAAGTTATGGCTGTTTTGTGTCACAGGTCACAAATAGCGTTTTCTCAGCGAGAGAAGGCCAAAATGAACACTTCATGCAGAACTCCTGTATTTTGATGAAAACTCACTGAAATCCACCTGTAACTTCAAGTTTCTGCATCTTTCTATGCTTTCAGGTTGAAACTTGACTGAAAACTCACTTTGAAGAAAAATTATGTCTGTTTTGTATCACAGGTCACAAATAGTGTTTTCTCAGCGAGAGAAGGCCAAAATGAACACTTCATGCAGAACTCCTGTATTTTAATGAAAACCCACTGAAATCAAGCTGTAACTTCAAGTTTATGCATCTTTCTATGCTTTCAGGTTGAAGCTTGACGGAAAACTCACTTTTAAAAAAAGTTATGGCATTTTTGTATCACAGGTCACAAATAGTGTTTTCTCAGCGAGAGAAGGCCAAAATGAACACTTCATGCAGAACTCCTGGATTTTGAGGAAAACTCACTTAAATCTAGCTGTAACTTCAAGTTTATGCATCTTTCTATGCTTTCAGGTTGAAACTTGAATGAAAAATCACTTTGAACAAAAGTTATGACTGTTTTGTGTCACAGGTCACAAATAGCGTTTTCCCAGCGAGAGAAGGCCAAAATGAACACTTCATGCAGAACTCCTGTATTTTGATGAAAACTCTCTGAAATCCACCTGTAACTTCAAGTTTATGCATCTTTCTATGCTTTCAGGTTGAAACTTGACTGAAAACTCACTTTGAAGAAAAGTTATGGCTGTTTTGTGTCACAGGTCACAAATAGCGTTTTCTCAGCGAGAGAAGGCCAAAATGAACACTTCATGCAGAACTCCTGTATTTTGGGGAAAACTCACTGAAATCCACCTGTAACTTAGAGTTTCTGCATCTTTTTATGCTTTCAGGTTGAAACTTGACTGAAAACTCACTTTGAAGAAAAGTTATGGAATTTTTGTATCACAGGTCACAAATGGTGTTTTCTCAGCGAGAGAAGGCCAACATGAACTCTTCATGCAGAACTCCTGTATTTTGATAAAAACTCACTGAAATCCACCTGTAACTTTCAAGTTTCTGCATCTTTCTATGCTTTCAGGTTGAAACTTGACTGAAAACTCACTTTGAAAAAAAGTTATGGCATTTTTGTATCACAGGTCACAAATAGCGTTTTCTCAGCGAGAGAAGGCCAAAATGAACACTTCATACAGAACTCCTGGATTTTGAGGAAAACTCACTTAAATCTAGCCGTAACTTCAAGTTTATGCATCTTTCTATGCTTTCAGGTTGAAACTTGAATGAAAAATCACTTTGAACAAAAGTTATGACTGTTTTGTGTCACAGGTCACAAATAGCGTTTTCTCAGCGAGAGAAGGCCAAAATGAACACCTCATGCAGAACTCCTGTATTTTGAGGAAATCTCACTGAAATCCAACTGTACCTTCAAGTTTATGCATCTTTCTATGCTTTCAGGTTGAAACTTGACTGAAAACTCACTTTGAACAAAAGTTTTGGCTGTTTTGTGTCACAGGTCACAAATAGCGTTTTCTCAGCGAGAGAAGGCCAAAATGAACACTTCATGCATAACTCCTGTATTTTGAGGAAATCTTGCTGAAATCCACCTGTAACTTCAAGTTTCTGCATCTTTCTATGCTTTCAGGTTGAAACTTGAAAGAAAACTCACTTTGAACAAAAGTTATGGCATTTTTGTATCAAAGGTCACAAATAGTGTTTTCTCAGCGAGAGAAGGCCAACATGAACTCTTCATGCAAAACTCCTGTATTTTGATAAAAACTCACTGAAATCCACCTGAAACTTTCAAGTTTCTGCATCTTTCTATGCTTTCAGGTTGAAACTTGACTGAAAACTCACTTTGAAAAAAAGTTATGGCATTTTTGTATCACAGGTCACAAATAGCGTTTTCTCAGCGAGAGAAGGCCAAAATGAACACTTCATGCAGAACTCCTGTATTTTGAGGAAAACTCACTTAAATCTAGCTGTAACTTCAAGTTTATGCATCTTTCTATGCTTTCAGGTTGAAACTTGAATGAAAAATCACTTTGAACAAAAGTTATGACTGTTTTGTGTCACAGGTCACAAATAGCGTTTTCCAAGCGAGAGAAGGCCAAAATGAACACTTCATGCAGAACTCCTGTATTTTGAGGAAATCTCACTGAAATCCAACTGTACCTTCAAGTTTATGCATCTTTCTATGCTTTCAGGTTGAAACTTGACTGAAAACTCACTTTGAACAAAAGTTATGGCTGTTTTGTGTCACAGGTCACAAATAGGGTTTTCTAAGCGAGAGAAGGCCAAAATGAACACTTCATGCATAACTCCTGTATTTTGAGGAAATCTTGCTGAAATCCACCTATAACTTCAAGTTTCTGCATCTTTCTATGCTTTCAGGTTGAAACTTGACAGAAAACTCACTTTGAACAAAAGTTATGGCATTTTTGTATCAAAGGTCACAAATAGTGTTTTCTCAGCGAGAGAAGGCCAACATGAACTCTTCATGCAGAACTCCTGTATTTTGATGAAAACTCACTGAAATCACCTGTAACTTCAAGTTTCTGCATCTTTCTATGCTTTCAGGTTGAAACTTGACTGAAAAATCACTTTGAAAAAAAGTTATGGCTGTTTTGTGTCACAGGTCACAAATAGCGTTTTCTCAGCGAGAGAAGGCCAAAATGAACACTTCATGCAGAACTCATGTATTTTGATGAAAACTCACTGAAATCCACCTGTAACTTCAAGTTTCTGCATCTTTCTATGCTTTCAGGTTGAAACTTGACTGAAAACTCACTTTGAAGAAAAGTTATGTCTGTTTTGTATCACAGGTCACAAATAGTGTTTTCTCGGCGAGAGAAGGCCAAAATGAACACTTCATGCAGAACTCCTGTATTTTAATGAAAACCCACTGAAATCAAGCTGTAACTTCAAGTTTATGCATCTTTCTATGCTTTCAGGTTGAAGCTTGACGGAAAACTCACTTTTAAAAAAAGTTATGGCATTTTTGTATCACAGGTCACAAATAGTGTTTTCTCAGCGAGAGAAGGCCAAAATGAACACTTCATGCAGAACTCCTGTATTTTGATGAAAACTCTCTGAAATCCACCTGTAACTTCAAGTTTCTGCATCTTTTTATGCTTTCAGGTTGAAACTTGACTGAAAACTCACTTTGAAGAAAAGTTATGGAATTTTTTTATCACAGGTCACAAATGGTGTTTTCTCAGATAGAGAAGGCCAAAATGAACACTTCATGCAGAACTCCTGTATTTTGATGAAAACTCAATGAAATCAAGTTGTAACTTCAAGTTTATGCATCTTTCTATGCTTTCAGGTTTAAACTTGACTGAAAGCTCACTTTTAAAAAAGTTATGGCATTTTTGTATCACAGGTCACAAATAGCGTTTTCTCAGCGAGAGAAGGCCAAAATGAACACTTCATGCAGAACTCCTGGATTTTGAGGAAAACTCACTTAAATCTAGCTGTAACTTCAAGTTTATGCATCTTTCTATGCTTTCAGATTGAAACTTGAATGAAAAATCACTTTGAACAAAAGTTATGACTGTTTTGTGTCACAGGTCACAAATTGCGTTTTCTCAGCGAGAGAAGGCCAAAATGAACACTTCATGCAGAACTCCTGTATTTTGAGGAAATCTCACTGAAATCCAACTGTACCTTCAAGTTTATGCATCTTTCTATGCTTTCAGGTTGAAACTTAACTGAAAACTCACTTTGAACAAAAGTTATGGCTGTTTTGTGTCACAGGTCACAAATAGCGTTTTCTCAGCGAGAGAAGGCCAAAATGAACACTTCATGCATAACTCCTGTTTTTTTTAGGAAATCTTGCTGAAATCCACCTGTAACTTCAAGTTTCTGCATCTTTCTATGCTTTCAGGTTGAAACTTGACAGAAAACTCACTTAGAACAAAAGTTATGGCATTTTTGTATCAAAGGTCACAAATAGTGTTTTCTCAGCGAGAGAAGGCCAACATGAAGTCTTCATGCAGAACTCCTGTATTTTGATGAAAACTCTCTGAAATCCACCTGTAACTTCAAGTTTATGCATATTTCTATGCTTTCAGGTTGAAACTTGACTGAAAACTCACTTTGAAGAAAAGTTATGGCTGTTTTGTGTCACAGGTCACAAATAGCCTTTTCTCAGCGAGAGAAGGCCAAAATGAATACTTCATGCAGAACTCCTGTATTTTGATGAAAACTCTCTGAAATCCACATGTAACTTCAAGTTTATGCATTTTTCTATGCTTTCAGGTTGAAACTTGACTGAAAACTCACTTTGAACAAAAGTTATGGCTGTTTTGTGTCACAGGTCACAAATAGCGTTTTCTAAGCGAGAGAAGGCCAAAATGAACACTTCATGCATAACTCCTTTATTTTGAGGAAATCTTGCTGAAATCCACCTGAAACTTCAAGTTTATGCATCTTTCTATGCTTTCAGGTTGAAACTTGACAGAAAACTCACTTTGAACAAAAGATATGGCATTTTTGTATCAAACGTCACAAATAGTGTTTTCTTAGCGAGAGAAGGCCAACATGAACTCTTCATGCAAAACTCCTGTATTTTGATAAAAACTCACTGAAATCCACCTGAAACTTTCAATTTTCTGCATCTTTCTATGCTTTCAGGTTGAAACTTGACTGAAAACTCACTTTGAAAAAAAGTTATGGCATTTTTTTATCACAGGTCACAAATAGCGTTTTCTCAGCGAGAGAAGGCCAAAATGAACACTTCATGCAGAACTCCTGTATTTTGAGGAAAACTCACTGAAATCCACCTGTAACTTCAAGTTTATGCATCTTTCTATGCTTTCAGGTTGAAACTTGAATGAAAAATCACTTTGAACAAAAGTTATGACTGTTTTGTGTCACAGGTCACAAATAGCGTTTTCCAAGCGAGAGAAGGCCAAAATGAACACTTCATGCAGAACTCCTGTATTTTGAGGAAATCTCACTGAAATCCAACTGTAACTTCAAGTTTATGCATCTTTCTATGCTTTCAGGTTGAAACTTGACTGAAAACTCACTTTGAACAAAAGTTATGGCTGTTTTGTGTCACAGGTCACAAATAGCGTTTTCTCAGCGAGAGAAGGCCAAAATGAACACTTCATGCATAACTCCTGTATTTTGAGGAAATCTTGCTGAAATCCACCTATAACTTCAAGTTTCTGCATCTTTCTATGCTTTCAGGTTGAAACTTGACAGAAAACTCACTTTGAACAAAAGTTATGGCATTTTTGTATCAAAGGTCACAAATAGTGTTTTCTCAGCGAGAGAAGGCCAACATGAACTCTTCATGCAGTACTCCTGTATTTTGATGAAAACTCACTGAAATCCACCTGTAACTTCAAGTTTCTGCATCTTTCTATGCTTTCAGGTTGAAACTTGACTGAAAAATCACTTTGAAAAAAAGTTATGGCTGTTTTGTGTCACAGGTCACAAATAGTGTTTTCTCAGCGAGAGAAGGCCAAAATGAACACTTCATGCAGAACTCCTGTATTTTGATGAAAACTCTCTGAAATCCACCTATAACTTCAAGTTTCTGCATCTTTTTATGCTTTCAGGTTGAAACTTGACTGAAAACTCACTTTGAAGAAAAGTTATGGAATTTTTGTATCACAGGTCACAAATGGTGTTTTCTCAGCGAGAGAAGGCCAAAATGAACACTTCATGCAGAACTCCTGTATTTTGATGAAAACTCAATGAAATCAAGTTGTAACTTCAAGTTTATGCATCTTTCTATGCTTTCAGGTTGAAACTTGAATGAAAAATCACTTTGAACAAAAGTTATGACTGTTTTGTGTCACAGGTCACAAATAGCGTTTTCCCAGCGAGAGAAGGCCAAAATGAACACTTCATGCAGAACTCCTGTATTTTGAGGAAATCTCACTGAAATCCAACTGTACCTTCAAGTTTATGCATCTTTCTATGCTTTCAGGTTGAAACTTGACTGAAAACTCACGTTGAACAAAAGTTATGGCTGTTTTGTGTCACAGGTCACAAATAGCGTTTTCTCAGCGAGAGAAGGCCAAAATGAACACTTCATGCAGAACTCCTGTATTTTGATGAAAACTCAATGAAATCAAGTAGTAACTTCAAGTTTATGCATCTTTCTATGCTTTCAGGTTTAAACTTGACTGAAAGCTCACTTTTAAAAAAAGTTATGGCATTTTTGTATCACAGGTCACATATAGCGTTTTCTCAGCGAGAGAAGGCCAAAATGAACACTTCATGCAGAACTCCTGGATTTTGAGGAAAACTCACTTAAATCTAGCTGTAACTTCAAGTTTATGCATCTTTCTATGCTTTCAGGTTGAAACTTGACTGAAAAATCACTTTGAACAAAAGTTATGACTGTTTTGTGTCACAGGTCACAAATAGCGTTTTCCCAGCGAGAGAAGGCCAAAATGAACACTTCATGCAGAACTCCTGTATTTTGAGGAAATCTCACTGAAATCCAACTGTACCTTCAAGTTTATGCATCTTTCTATGCTTTCAGGTTGAAACTTGACTGAAAACTCACTTTGAACAAAAGTTATGGCTGTTTTGTGTCACAGGTCACAAATAGCGTTTTCTCAGCGAGAGAAGGCCAAAATGAACACTTCATGCATAACTCCTGTATTTTGAGGAAATCTTGCTGAAATCCACCTGTAACTTCAAGTTTATGCATCTTTCTATGCATTCAGGTTGAAACTTGAATGAAAAATCACTTTGAACAAAAGTTATGACTGTTTTGTGTCACAGGTCACAAATAGCGTTTTCCAAGCGAGAGAAGGCCAAAATGAACACTTCATGCAGAACTCCTGTATTTTGATGAAAACTCTCTGAAATCCACCTGTAACTTCAAGTTTATGCATCTTTCTATGCTTTCAGGTTGAAACTTGACTGAAAACTCACTTTGAAGAAAAGTTATCGCATTTTTGTATCACAGGTCACAAATAGTGTTTTCTCAGCGAGAGAAGGCCAAAATCAACACTTCATGCAGAACTCCTGTATTTTGAGGAAAACTCACTGAAATCTAGCTGTAACTTCAAGTTTATGCATCTTTCTATGCTTTCAGGTTGAAACTTGACTGAAAAATCACTTTGAACAAAAGTTATGACTGTTTTGTGTCACAGGTCAAAAATAGCGTTTTCCCAGCAAGAGAAGGCCCAAATGAACACTTCATGCAGAACTCCTGTATTTTGAGGAAATCTCACTGAAATCCAACTGTACCTTCAAGTTTATGCATCTTTCTATGCTTTCAGGTTGAAACTTGACTGAAAACTCACTTTGAACAAAAGTTATGGCTGTTTTGTGTCACAGGTCACAAATAGCGTTTTCTCAGCGAGAGAAGGCCAAAATGAACACTTCATGCATAACTCCTGTATTTTGTGGAAATCTTGCTGAAATCCACCTGTAACTTAAAGTTTCTGCATCTTTCTATGCTTTCAGGTTGAAACTTGACTGAAAACTCACTCTGAAGAAAAGTTATGGCATTGTTGTATCAAAGGTCACAAATAGTGTTTTCTCAGCGAGAGAAGGCAAACATGAACTCTTCATGCAGAACTCCTGTATTTTGATAAAAACTCACTGAAATCCACCTGTAAATTCAAGTTTCTGCATCTTTCTATGCTTTCAGGTTGAAACTTGACTGAAAACTCACTTTGAAAAAAAGTTATGGCATTTTTGTATCACAGGTCACAAATAGCGTTTTCTCAGCGAGAGAAGGCAAAAATGAACACTTCATGCAGAACTCCTGTATTTTGAGGAAAACTCACTTAAATCTAGCTGTAACTTCAAGTTTATGCATCTTTCTATGCTTTCAGGTTGAAACTTGAATGAAAAATCACTTTGAACAAAAGTTATGACTGTTTTGTGTCACAGGTCAAAAATAGCGTTTTCCAAGCGAGAGAAGGCCAAAATGAACACTTCATGCAGAACTCCTGTATTTTGAGGAAATCTCACTGAAATCCAACTGTACCTTCAAGTTTATGCATCTTTCTATGCTTTCACGTTGAAACTTGACTGAAAACTCACTTTGAACAAAAGTTATGGCTGTTTTGTGTCACAGGTCATAAATAGCGTTTTCTCAGCGAGAGAAGGCCAAAATGAACACTTCATGCATAACTCCTGTATTTTGAGGAAATCTTGCTGAAATCCACCTATAACTTCAAGTTTCTGCATCTTTCTATGCTTTCAGGTTGAAACTTGACAGAAAATTCACTTAGAACAAAAGTTATGGCATTTTTGTATCAAAGGTCACAAATAGTGTTTTCTCAGCGAGAGAAGGCCAACATGAACTCTTCATGCAGAACTCCTGTATTTTGATGAAAACTCACTGAAATCCACCTGTAACTTAAAGTTTCTGCATCTTTCTATGCTTTCAGGTTGAAACTTGACTGAAAAATCACTTTGAAAAAAAGTTATGGCTGTTTTGTGTCACAGGTCACAAATAGCGTTTTCTCAGCGAGAGAAGGCCAAAATGAACACTTCATGCAGAACTCCTGTATTTTGATGAAAACTCACTGAAATCCACCTGTAACTTCAAGTTTCTGCATCTTTCGATGCTTTCAGGTTGAAACTTGACTGAAAACTCACTTTGAAGAAAAGTTATGTCTGTTTTGTATCACAGGTCACAAATAGTGTTTTCTCAGCGAGAGAAGGCCAAAATGAACACTTCATGCAGAACTCCTGTATTTTAATGAAAACCCACTGAAATCAAGCTGTAACTTCAAGTTTATGCATCTTTCTATGCTTTCAGGTTGAAACTTGACTGAAAACTCACTTTGAACAAAAGTTATGGCTGTTTTGTATTACAGGTCACAAATGCTGTTTTCTCAGCGAGAGAAGGCCAAAATGAACACTTCATGCAGAACTCCTGTATTTTGATGAAAACTCACTGAAATCCACCTGTAACTTCAAGTTTCTGCATCTTTCTATGCATTCAGGTTGAAACTTGACTGAAAACTCACTTTGAACAAAAGTCATGGCTGTTTTGTGTCAAAGGTCACAAAAAGCGTTTTCTCAGCGAGAGAAGGCCAAAATGAACACTTCATGCAGAACTCCTGTATTTTGAGGAAATCTCACTGAAATCTAGCTGTAACTTCAAGTTTATGCATCTTTCTATGCTTTCAGGTTGAAACTTGACTGAAAAATCACTTTGAACAAAAGTTATGACTGTTTTGTGTCACAGGTCACAAATAGCGTTTTCCCAGCAAGAGAAGGCCCAAATGAACACTTCATGCAGAACTCCTGTATTTTGAGGAAATCTCACTGAAATCCACCTGTACCTTCAAGTTTATGCATCTTTCTATGCTTTCAGGTTGAAACTTGACTGAAAACTCACTTTGAACAAAAGTTATGGCTGTTTTGTGTCACAGGTCACAAATAGCGTTTTCTCAGCGAGAGAAGGCCAAAATGAACACTTCATGCATAACCCCTGTATTTTGTGGAAATCTTGCTGAAATCCACCTGTAACTTCAAGTTTCTGCATCTTTCTATGCTTTCAGGTTGAAACTTGACTGAAAACTCACTCTGAAGAAAAGTTATGGCATTTTTGTATCACAGGTCACAAATAGTGTTTTCTCAGCGAGAGAAGGCCAAAATGAACACTTCATGCAGAACTCCTGTATTTTGATGAAAACTCAATGAAATCAAGTTGTAACTTCAAGTTTATGCATCTTTCTAGGCTTTCAGGTTTAAACTTGACTGAAAGCTCACTTTTAAAAAAAGTTATGGCATTTTTGTATCACAGGTCACAAATAGCGTTTTCTCAGCGAGAGAAGGCCAAAATGAACACTTCATGCAGAACTCCTGGATTTTGAGGAAAACTCACTTAAATCTAGCTGTAACTTCAAGTTTATGCATCTTTCTATGCTTTCAGGTTGAAACTTGAATGAAAAATCACTTTGAACAAAAGTTATGACTGTTTTGTGTCACAGGTCACAAATAGCGTTTTCCCAGCGAGAGAAGGCCAAAATGAACACTTCATGCAGAACTCCTGTATTTTGTGGAAATCTCACTGAAATCCAACTGTACCTTCAAGTTTATGCATCTTTCTATGCTTTCAGGTTGAAACTTGACTGAAAACTCACTTTGAACAAAAGTTATGGCTGTTTTGTGTCACAGGTCACAAATAGCGTTTTCTCAGCGAGAGAAGGCCAAAATGAACACTTCATGCATAACTCCTGTATTTTGAGGAAATCTTGCTGAAATCCACCTGTAACTTCAAGTTTATGCATCTTTCTATGCATTCAGGTTGAAACTTGAATGAAAAATCACTTTGAACAAAAGTTATGACTGTTTTGTGTCACAGGTCACAAATAGCGTTTTCCAAGCGAGAGAAGGCCAAAATGAACACTTCATGCAGAACTCCTGTATTTTGAGGAAAACTCTCTGAAATCCACCTGTAACTTCAAGTTTATGCATCTTTCTATGCTTTCAGGTTGAAACTTGACTGAAAACTCACTTTGAAGAAAAGTTATGGCTGTTTTGTGTCAGAGGTCACAAATAGCCTTTTCTCAGCGAGAGAAGGCCAAAATGAATACTTCATGCAGAACTCCTGTATTTTGATGAAAACTCTCTGAAATCCACCTGTAACTTCAAGTTTATGCATCTTTCTATGCTTTCAGGTTGAAACTTGACTGAAAACTCACTTTGAACAAAAGTTATGGCATTTTTGTATGACAGGTCACAAATGGTGTTTTCTCAGCGAGAGAAGGCCAAAATGAACACTTCATGCAGAACTCCTGTATTTTGATGAAAACTCACTGAAATCCACCTGTAACTTCAAGTTTATGCATCTTTTTATGCTTTCAGATTGAAACTTGACTGAAAACTCACTTTGAAGAAAAGTTATCGCATTTTTGTATCACAGGTCACAAATAGTGTTTTCTCAGCGAGAGAAGGCCAAAATCAACACTTCATGCAGAACTCCTGTATTTTGAGGAAAACTCACTGAAATCTAGCTGTAACTTCAAGTTTCTGCATCTTTCTATGCTTTCAGGTTGAAACTTGACTGAAAAATCACTTTGAAAAAAAGTTATGACTGTTTTGTGTCACAGGTCACAAATAGCGTTTTCTCAGCGAGAGAAGGCCAAAATGAACACTTCATGCAGAACTCCTGTATTTTGATGAAAACTCACTGAAATCCACCTGTAACTTCAAGTTTCTGCATCTTTCGATGCTTTCAGGTTGAAACTTGACTGAAAACTCACTTTGAAGAAAAGTTATGTCTGTTTTGTATCACAGGTCACAAATAGTGTTTTCTCAGCGAGAGAAGGCCAAAATGAACACTTCATGCAGAACTCCTGTATTTTAATGAAAACCCACTGAAATCAAGCTGTAACTTCAAGTTTATGCATCTTTCTATGCTTTCAGGTTGAAACTTGACTGAAAACTCACTTTGAACAAAAGTTATGGCTGTTTTGTATTACAGGTCACAAATGCTGTTTTCTCAGCGAGAGAAGGCCAAAATGAACACTTCATGCAGAACTCCTGTATTTTGATGAAAACTCACTGAAATCCACCTGTAACTTCAAGTTTCTGCATCTTTCTATGCATTCAGGTTGAAACTTGACTGAAAACTCACTTTGAACAAAAGTCATGGCTGTTTTGTGTCAAAGGTCACAAATAGCGTTTTCTCAGCGAGAGAAGGCCAAAATGAACACTTCATGCAGAACTCCTGTATTTTGAGGAAATCTCACTGAAATCTAGCTGTAACTTCAAGTTTATGCATCTTTCTATGCTTTCAGGTTGAAACTTGACTGAAAAATCACTTTGAACAAAAGTTATGACTGTTTTGTGTCACAGGTCACAAATAGCGTTTTCCCAGCAAGAGAAGGCCCAAATGAACACTTCATGCAGAACTCCTGTATTTTGAGGAAATCTCACTGAAATCCAACTGTACCTTCAAGTTTATGCATCTTTCTATGCTTTCAGGTTGAAACTTGACTGAAAACTCACTTTGAACAAAAGTGATGGCTGTTTTGTGTCACAGGTCACAAATAGCGTTTTCTCAGCGAGAGAAGGCCAAAATGAACACTTCATGCATAACTCCTGTATTTTGTGGAAATCTTGCTGAAATCCACCTGTAACTTCAAGTTTCTGCATCTTTCTATGCTTTCAGGTTGAAACTTGACTGAAAACTCACTCTGAAGAAAAGTTATGGCATTTTTGTATCAAAGGTCACAAATAGTGTTTTCTCAGCGAGAGAAGGCAAACATGAACTCTTCATGCAGAACTCCTGTATTTTGATAAAAACTCACTGAAATCCACCTGTAAATTCAAGTTTCTGCATCTTTCCATGCTTTCAGGTTGAAACTTGACTGAAAACTCACTTTGAAAAAAAGTTATGGCATTTTTGTATCACAGGTCACAAATAGCGTTTTCTCAGCGAGAGAAGGCAAAAATGAACACTTCATGCAGAACTCCTGTATTTTGAGGAAAACTCACTTAAATCTAGCTGTAACTTCAAGTTTATGCATCTTTCTATGCTTTCAGGTTGAAACTTGAATGAAAAATCACTTTGAACAAAAGTTATGACTGTTTTGTGTCACAGGTCAAAAATAGCGTTTTCCAAGCGAGAGAAGGCCAAAATGAACACTTCATGCAGAACTCCTGTATTTTGAGGAAATCTCACTGAAATCCAACTGTACCTTCAAGTTTATGCATCTTTCTATGCTTTCAGGTTGAAACTTGACTGAAAACTCACTTTGAACAAAAGTTATGGCTGTTTTGTGTCACAGGTCATAAATAGCGTTTTCTCAGCGAGAGAAGGCCAAAATGAACACTTCATGCATAACTCCTGTATTTTGAGGAAATCTTGCTGAAATCCACCTATAACTTCAAGTTTCTGCATCTTTCTATGCTTTCAGGTTGAAACTTGACAGAAAATTCACTTAGAACAAAAGTTATGGCATTTTTGTATCAAAGGTCACAAATAGTGTTTTCTCAGCGAGAGAAGGCCAACATGAACTCTTCATGCAGAACTCCTGTATTTTGATGAAAACTCACTGAAATCCACCTGTAACTTAAAGTTTCTGCATCTTTCTATGCTTTCAGGTTGAAACTTGACTGAAAAATCACTTTGAAAAAAAGTTATGGCTGTTTTGTGTCACAGGTCACAAATAGCGTTTTCTCAGCGAGAGAAGGCCAAAATGAACACTTCATGCAGAACTCCTGTATTTTGATGAAAACTCACTGAAATCCACCTGTAACTTCAAGTTTCTGCATCTTTCGATGCTTTCAGGTTGAAACTTGACTGAAAACTCACTTTGAAGAAAAGTTATGTCTGTTTTGTATCACAGGTCACAAATAGTGTTTTCTCAGCGAGAGAAGGCCAAAATGAACACTTCATGCATAACTCCTGTATTTTGAGGAAATCTTGCTGAAATCCACCTGTAACTTCAAGTTTATGCATCTTTCTATGCTTTCAGGTTGAAACTTGACTGAAAACTAACTTTTAAAAAAAGTTATGGCATTTTTGTATTACAGGTCACAAATGCTGTTTTCTCAGCGAGAGAAGGCCAAAATGAACACTTCATGCAGAACTCCTGTATTTTGATGAAAACTCACTGAAATCCACCTGTAACTTCAAGTTTCTGCATCTTTCTATGCATTCAGGTTGAAACTTGACTGAAAACTCACTTTGAACAAAAGTCATGGCTGTTTTGTGTCAAAGGTCACAAATAGCGTTTTCTCAGCGAGAGAAGGCCAAAATGAACACTTCATGCAGAACTCCTGTATTTTGAGGAAATCTCACTGAAATCCAACTGTACCTTCAAGTTTATGCATCTTTCTATGCTTGCACGTTGAAACTTGACTGAAAACTCACTTTGAAAAAAAGTTATGGCTGTTTTGTGTCACAGGTCACAAATAGCGTTTTCTCAGCGAGAGAAGGCCAAAATGAACACTTCATGCATAACTCCAATATTTTGAGGAAATCTCAATGAAATCCACCTGTAACTTCAAGTTTATGCATCTTTCTATGCTTTCAGGTTGAAACTTGACTGAAAACTCACTTGGAAAAATAGTTATGGCATTTTTGTATCACAGATCACAAATAGCGTTTTCTCAGCGAGAGAAGGCAAAAATGAACACTTCATGCAGAACTCCTGTATTTTGAGGAAAATTCACTTAAATCTAGCTGTAACTTCAAGTTTATGCATCTTTCTATGCTTTCAGGTTGAAACTTGAATGAAAAATCACTTTGAACAAAAGTTATGACTGTTTTGTGTCACAGGTCATAAATAGCGTTTTCTCAGCGAGAGAAGGCCAAAATGAAGACTTCATGCATAACTCCTGTATTTTGAGGAAATCTTGCTGAAATCCACCTATAACTTCAAGTTTCTGCATCTTTCTATGCTTTCAGGTTGAAACTTGACAGAAAATTCACTTAGAACAAAAGTTATGGCATTTTTGTATCAAAGGTCACAAATAGTGTTTTCTCAGCGAGAGAAGGCCAACATGAACTCTTCATGCAGAACTCCTGTATTTTGATGAAAACTCACTGAAATCCACCTGTAACTTAAAGTTTCTGCATCTTTCTATGCTTTCAGGTTGAAACTTGACTGAAAAATCACTTTGAAAAAAAGTTATGGCTGTTTTGTGTCACAGGTCACAAATAGCGTTTTCTCAGCGAGAGAAGGCCAAAATGAACACTTCATGCAGAACTCCTGTATTTTGATGAAAACTCACTGAAATCCACCTGTAACTTCAAGTTTCTGCATCTTTCGATGCTTTCAGGTTGAAACTTGACTGAAAACTCACTTTGAAGAAAAGTTATGTCTGTTTTGTATCACAGGTCACAAATAGTGTTTTCTCAGCGAGAGAAGGCCAAAATGAACACTTCATGCAGAACTCCTGTATTTTAATGAAAACCCACTGAAATCAAGCTGTAACTTCAAGTTTATGCATCTTTCTATGCTTTCAGGTTGAAACTTGACTGAAAACTCACTTTGAACAAAAGTTATGGCTGTTTTGTGTTACAGGTCACAAATGCTGTTTTCTCAGCGAGAGAAGGCCAAAATGAACACTTCATGCAGAACTCCTGTATTTTGATGAAAACTCACTGAAATCCACCTGTAACTTCAAGTTTCTGCATCTTTCTATGCATTCAGGTTGAAACTTGACTGAAAACTCACTTTGAACAAAAGTCATGGCTGTTTTGTGTCAAAGGTCACAAATAGCGTTTTCTCAGCGAGAGAAGGCCAAAATGAACACTTCATGCAGAACTCCTGTATTTTGAGGAAATCTCACTGAAATCTAGCTGTAACTTCAAGTTTATGCATCTTTCTATGCTTTCAGGTTGAAACTTGACTGAAAAATCACTTTGAACAAAAGTTATGACTGTTTTGTGTCACAGGTCACAAATAGCGTTTTCCCAGCAAGAGAAGGCCCAAATGAACACTTCATGCAGAACTCCTGTATTTTGAGGAAATCTCACTGAAATCCAACTGTACCTTCAAGTTTATGCATCTTTCTATGCTTTCAGGTTGAAACTTGACTGAAAACTCACTTTGAACAAAAGTTATGGCTGTTTTGTGTCACAGGTCACAAATAGCGTTTTCTCAGCGAGAGAAGGCCAAAATGAACACTTCATGCATAACTCCTGTATTTTGTGGAAATCTTGCTGAAATCCACCTGTAACTTCAAGTTTCTGCATCTTTCTATGCTTTCAGGTTGAAACTTGACTGAAAACTCACTCTGAAGAAAAGTTATGGCATTTTTGTATCAAAGGTCACAAATAGTGTTTTCTCAGCGAGAGAAGGCAAACATGAACTCTTCATGCAGAACTCCTGTATTTTGATAAAAACTCACTGAAATCCACCTGTAAATTCAAGTTTCTGCATCTTTCTATGCTTTCAGGTTGAAACTTGACTGAAAACTCACTTTGAAAAAAAGTTATGGCATTTTTGTATCACAGGTCACAAATAGCGTTTTCTCAGCGAGAGAAGGCAAAAATGAACACTTCATGCAGAACTCCTGTATTTTGAGGAAAATTCACTTAAATCTAGCTGTAACTTCAAGTTTATGCATCTTTCTATGCTTTCAGGTTGAAACTTGAATGAAAAATCACTTTGAACAAAAGTTATGACTGTTTTGTGTCACAGGTCAAAAATAGCGTTTTCCAAGCGAGAGAAGGCCAAAATGAACACTTCATGCAGAACTCCTGTATTTTGAGGAAATCTCACTGAAATCCAACTGCACCTTCAAGTTTATGCATCTTTCTATGCTTTCAGGTTGAAACTTGACTGAAAACTCACTTTGAACAAAAGTTATGGCTGTTTTGTGTCACAGGTCACAAATAGCGTTTTCTCAGCGAGAGAAGGCCAAAATGAACACTTCATGCATAACTCCTATATTTTGAGGAAATCTTGCTGAAATCCACCTATAACTTCAAGTTTCTGCATCTTTCAATGCATTCAGGTTGAAACTTGACTGAAAACTCACTTTGAAGAAAAGTTATGGCATTTTTTATCACAGGTCACAAATAGTGTTTTCTCAGCGAGAGAAGGCCAAAATGAACACTTCATGCAGAACTCCTGTATTTTGATGAAAACTCACTGAAATCAAGCTGTAACTTACAGTTTATGCATCTTTCTATGCTTTCAGGTTCAAACTTGACTGAAAACTCACTTTAGAGAAAAGTTATGGCATTTTTGTATCACAGGTCACAAATAGTGTTTTCTCAGCGAGAGAAGGCCAAAATGAACACTTCATGTAGAACTCCTGTATTTTGATGAAAACTCACTGAAATCCACCTGGAACTTCAAGTTTATGCATCTTTCTATGCTTTCAGGTTTAAACTTGACTGAAAACTCACTTTGAAGAAAAGTTATGGCATTTTTGTATCACAGGTCACAAATAGTGTTTTCTCAGTGAGAGAAGGCCAAAATGAACACTTCATGCAGAACTCCTGTATTTTGATGAAAACTCACTGAAATCCACCTGTAACTTCAAGTTTATGCATCTTTCTATGCATTCAGGTTGAAACTTGACTGAAAACTCACTTTGAACAAAAGTTATGGCTGTTTTGTATCACAGGTCACAAATAGTGTTTTCTCAGCGAGAGAAGGCCAAAATGAACACTTCATGCAGAACGCCTGTATTTTGAGGAAATCTCACAGAAATCCAACTGTACCTTCAAGTTTATGCATCTTTCTATGCTTTCAGGTTGAAACTTGACTGAAAACTCACTTTGAACAAAAGTAATGGCTGTTTTGTGTCACAGGTTACAAAAAGGGTTTTCTCAGCGAGAGAAGGCCAAAATGAACACTTCATGCATAACTCCTGTATTTTGAGGAAAACTCAATGAAATCCACCTGTAACTTCAAGTTTATGCATCTTTCTATGCATTCAGGTTGAAACTTGACTGAAAACTCACTTTGAAGAAAAGTTATGGCATTTTTTTATCACAGGTCACAAATAGTGTTTTCTCAGCGAGAGAAGGCCAAAATGAACACTTCATGCAGAACTCCTGTATTTTGATGAAAACTCACTGAAATCCACCTGTAACTTCAAGTTTATGCATCTTTCTATGCATTCAGGTTAAAACTTGACCGAAAACTCACTTTGAACAAAAGTCATGGCTGTTTTGTGTCAAAGGTCACAAATAGCGTTTTCTCAGCGAGAGAAGGCCAAAATGAACACTTCATGCAGAACTCCTGTATTTTGAGGAAATCTCACTGAAATCCAACTGTACCTTCAAGTTTATGCATCTTTCTATGCTTTCACGTTGAAACTTGACTGAAAACTCACTTTGAACAAAAGTTATGGCTGTTTTGTGTCACAGGTCACAAATAGCGTTTTCTCAGCGAGAGAAGGCCAAAATGAACACTTCATGCATAACTCCTGTATTTTGAGGAAATCTCAATGAAATCCACCTGTAACTTCAAGTTTATGCATCTTTCTATGCTTTCAGGTTGAAACTTGACTGAAAACTCACTTTGAAGAATAGTTATGGCATTTTTGTAACACAGGTCAAAAAGAGTGTTTTCTCAGCGAGAGAAGGCCAACATGAACTCTTCATGCAGAACTCCTGTATTTTGATGAAAACTCACTGAAATCCACCTGTAACTTAAAGTTTCTGCATCTTTCTATGCTTTCAGGTTGAAATTTGACTGAAAAATCACTTTGAAAAAAAGTTATGGCTGTTTTGTGTCACAGCTCACAAATAGCGTTTTCTCAGCGAGAGAAGGCCAAAATGAACACTTCATGCAGAACTCCTGTGTTTTGATGTAAACTCACTGAAATCAAGCTGTAACTTACAGTTTATGCATCTTTCTATGCTTTCAGGTTGAAACTTGACTGAAAACTCACTTTTAAAAAAAGTTATGGCTGTTTTGTATCACAGGTCACAAATGGTGTTTTCTCAGCGAGAGAAGGCCAAAATGAACACTTCATGCAGAACTCCTGTATTTTGATGAAAACTCACTGAAATCCACCTGTAACTTCAAGTTTATGCATCTTTCTATGCTTTCAGGTTGAAACTTGAAAGAAAACTTACTTTGAATAAAAGTTATGGCTGTTTTGTATCACAGGTCAGAAATAGTGTTTTCTCAGCGAGAGAAGGCCAAAATGAACACTTCATGCAGAACGCCTGTATTTTGAGGAAATCTCACAGAAATCCAACTGTACCTTCAAGTTTATGCATCTTTCTATGCTTTCAGGTTGAAACTTGACTGAAAACTCACTTTGAACAAAAGTAATGGCTGTTTTGTGTCACAGGTTACAAAAAGGGTTTTCTCAGCGAGAGAAGGCCAAAATGAACACTTCATGCATAACTCCTGTATTTTGAGGAAAACTCAATGAAATCCACCTGTAACTTCAAGTTTATGCATCTTTCTATGCATTCAGGTTGAAACTTGACTGAAAACTCACTTTGAAGAAAAGTTATGGCATTTTTTTATCACAGGTCACAAATAGTGTTTTCTCAGCGAGAGAAGGCCAAAATGAACACTTCATGCAGAACTCCTGTATTTTGATGAAAACTCACTGAAATCCACCTGTAACTTCAAGTTTATGCATCTTTCTATGCATTCAGGTTAAAACTTGACCGAAAACTCACTTTGAACAAAAGTCATGGCTGTTTTGTGTCAAAGGTCACAAATAGCGTTTTCTCAGCGAGAGAAGGCCAAAATGAACACTTCATGCAGAACTCCTGTATTTTGAGGAAATCTCACTGAAATCCAACTGTACCTTCAAGTTTATGCATCTTTCTATGCTTTCACGTTGAAACTTGACTGAAAACTCACTTTGAACAAAAGTTATGGCTGTTTTGTGTCACAGGTCACAAATAGCGTTTTCTCAGCGAGAGAAGGCCAAAATGAACACTTCATGCATAACTCCTGTATTTTGAGGAAATCTCAATGAAATCCACCTGTAACTTCAAGTTTATGCATCTTTCTATGCTTTCAGGTTGAAACTTGACTGAAAACTCACTTTGAAGAATAGTTATGGCATTTTTGTAACACAGGTCAAAAATAGTGTTTTCTCAGCGAGAGAAGGCCAACATGAACTCTTCATGCAGAACTCCTGTATTTTGATGAAAACTCACTGAAATCCACCTGTAACTTAAAGTTTCTGCATCTTTCTATGCTTTCAGGTTGAAATTTGACTGAAAAATCACTTTGAAAAAAAGTTATGGCTGTTTTGTGTCACAGCTCACAAATAGCGTTTTCTCAGCGAGAGAAGGCCAAAATGAACACTTCATGCAGAACTCCTGTGTTTTGATGTAAACTCACTGAAATCAAGCTGTAACTTACAGTTTATGCATCTTTCTATGCTTTCAGGTTGAAACTTGACTGAAAACTCACTTTTAAAAAAAGTTATGGCTGTTTTGTATCACAGGTCACAAATGGTGTTTTCTCAGCGAGAGAAGGCCAAAATGAACACTTCATGCAGAACTCCTGTATTTTGATGAAAACTCACTGAAATCCACCTGTAACTTCAAGTGTATGCATCTTTCTATGCTTTCAGGTTGAAACTTGAAAGAAAACTTACTTTGAATAAAAGTTATGGCTGTTTTGTATCACAGGTCAGAAATAGTGTTTTCTCAGCGAGAGAAGGCCAAAATGAACACTTCATGCAGAACTCCTGTATTTTGAGGAAATCTCACTGAAATCCAACTGTTCCTTCAAGTTTATGCATCTTTCTGTGCTTTCAGGCTGAAACTTGACTGAAAACTTACTTTGAAAAAAAGTAATGGCTGTTTTGTGTCACAGGTCAAAAATAGTGTTTTCTCAGCGAGAGAAGGCCAAAATGAACACTTCATGCAGAACTCCTGTATTTTGATGAAAACTCACTGAAATCCAGCTGTAACTTCAAGTTTATGCATCTTTCTATGCTTTCAGGTTGAAACTTGAGTGAAAACTCACTTTGAAGAAAAGTTATGACTGTTTTGTATCACAGGTCACAAATAGTGTTTTCTCAGCGAGAGAAGGCCAAAATGAACACTTCATGCAGAACTCCTGTATTTTGATGAAAACTCACTGAAATCCACCTGTAACTTCAAGTTTATGCATCTTTCTATGCTTTCAGGTTGAAACTTGACTGAAAACTCACTTTTAAAAAAAGTTATGGCTGTTTTGTATTACAGGTCACAAATGGTTTTTTCTCAGCGAGAGAAGGCCAAAATGAACACTTCATGCAGAACTCCTGTATTTTGAGGAAATCTCACTGAAATCCACCTGTAACTTCAAGTTTATGCATCTTTCTATGCTTTCAGGTTGAAACTTGACTGAAAACTCACTTTGAATAAAAGTTATGGCTGTTTTGTATCACAGGTCAGAAATAGTGTTTTCTCAGCGAGAGAAGGCCAAAATGAACACTTCATGCAGAACTCCTGTATTTTGAGGAAATCTAGCTGAAATCCAACTGTTCCTTCAAGTTTATGCATCTTTCTATGCTTTCAGGTTGAAACTTGACTGAAAACTCACTTTGAACAAAAGTCATGGCTGTTTTGTGTCAAAGGTCACAAATAGCGTTTTCTCAGCGAGAGAAGGCCAAAATGAACACTTCATGCAGAACTCCTGTATTTTGAGGAAATCTCACTGAAATCCAACTGTTCCTTCAAGTTTTTGCATCTTTCTTTGCTTTCAGGTTGAAACTTGACTGAAAACTCACTTTGCACAAAAGTAATGGCTGTTTTGTGTCACAGGTCACAAATAATGTTTTCTCAGCGAGAGAAGGCCACAATGAACAATTCATGCAGAACTCCTGTATTTTGATGAAAACTCTCCTAAATCCACCTGTAACTTCAAGTTTATGCATCTTTCTATGCTTTCAGGTTGAAACTTGACTGAAAACTCACTTTGAACAAAAGTTATGGCTGTGTTGTGTCACAGGTCACAAATAGCGTTTTCTAAGCGAGAGAAGGCCAAAATGAACACTTCATGCAGAACTCCTGGATTTTGAGGAAAACTCACTGAAATCCACCTGTAAGTTCAAGTTTCTGCATCTTTCTATGCTTTCAGGTTGAAACTTGACTGAAAACTCACTTTGAACAAAAGTTATGGCTGTTTTGTGTCAAAGGTCACAAATAGCGTTTTCTCAGCGAGAGAAGGCCAAAATGAACACTTCATGCAGAACTCCTGTATTTTGAGGAAATCTCACTGAAATCCAACTGTTCCTTCAAGTTTTTGCATCTTTCTTTGCTTTCAGGTTGAAACTTGACTGAAAACTCACTTTGAACAAAAGTAATGGCTGTTTTGTGTCAAAGGTCAAAAATAGCGTTTTCTCAGCGAGAGAAGGCCAAAATGAACACTTCATGCAGAACTCCTGTATTTTGATGAAAACTCACTGAAATCAAGCTGTAACTTCAAGTTTATGCATCTTTCTATGCATTCAGGTTGAAACTTGACTGAAAACTCACTTTTAAAAAAAGTTATGGCATTTTTGTATCCCAGGTCACAAATAGTGTTTTCTCAGCGAGAGAAGGCCAAAATGAACACTTCATGCAAAACTCCTGTATTTTGATGAAAACTCACTGAAATCTAGCTGTAGCTTCAAGTTTATGCATCTTTCTATGCTTTCAGGTTGAAATTTAACTGAAAAATCACTTTGAAAAAAAGTTATGGCTGTTTTGTGTCACAGGTCACAAATAGTGTTTTCTCAGCGAGAGAAGGCCAAAATGAACACTTCATGCAGAACTCCTGTATTTTGATGAAAACTCACTGAAATCCACCTGTAACTTCAAGTTTATGCATCTTTCTATGCTTTCAGGTTGAAACTTGACTGAAAACTCACTTTGAAGAAAAGTTATGGCATTTTTTATCACAGGTCACAAATAGTGTTTTCTCAGCGAGAGAAGGCCAAAATGAACACTTCATGCAGAACTCCTGTATTTTGATGAAAACTCACTAAAATCAAGCTGTAACTTACAGTTTATGTATCTTTCTATGCTTTCAGGTTCAAACTTGACTGAAAACTCACTTTGGAGAAAAGTTATGGCATTTTTGTATCACAGGTCACAAATAGTGTTTTCTCAGCGAGAGAAGGCCAAAATGAACACTTCATGCATAACTCCTGTATTTTGAGGAAATCTCAAGGAAATCCACCTGTAACTTCAAGTTTCTGCATCTTTCTATGCTTTCAGGTTGAAACTTGACTGAAAACTCACTTTGAAGAATAGTTATGGCATTTTTGTATCACAGGTCAAAAATAGTGTTTTCTCAGCGACAGATGGCCAACATGAACACTTCATGCAGAACTCCTGTATTTTGAGGAAAACTCACTGAAATCCACCTGTAACTTCAAGTTTCTCCATCTTTCCATGCTTTCAGGATGAAACTTGACTGAAAACTCACTTTGAAGAAAAGTTATGGCATTTTTGTATCACAGGTCACAAATAGTGTTTTCTCAGCGAGAGAAGGCCAAAATGAACACTTCATGCAGAACACCTGTGTTTTGATGAAAACTCACTGAAATCAAGCTGTAACTTCAAGTTTCTGAATCTTTCTATGCTTTCAGGTTGAAACTTGACTGAAAACTCACTTTGAACAAAAGTTATGGCTGTTTTTTTTCACAGGTCACAAATAGCGTTTTCTCAGCGAGAGAAGGCCAAAATGAACACTTCATGCAGAACTCCTGTATTTTGATGAAATCTCACTGAAATCCACCTTTAACTTAAAGTTTCTGCATCTTTCTATGCTTTCAGGTTGAAACTTGACTGAAAACTCACTTTGAAGAAAAGTTATGGCATTTTTGTATCACAGGTCACAAATAGTGTTTTCTCAGCGAGAGAAGGCCAAAATGAACACTTCAAGCAGAACTCCTGTATTTTGATGAAAACTCACTGAAATCAAGCTGTAACTTCACGTTTATGCATCTTTCTATGCTTTCAGGTTGAAACTTCACTGAAAACTCACTTTAAAAAAAAGTTATGGCATTTTTGTATCACAGGTCACAAATAATGTTTTCTCAGCGAGAGAAGGCCACAATGAACAATTCATGCAGAACTCCTGTATTTTGATGAAAACTCTCCTAAATCCACCTGTAACTTCAAGTTTATGCATCTTTCTATGCATTCAGGTTGAAACTTGACTGAAAACTCACTTTGAACAAAAGTTATGGCTGTGTTGTGTCACAGGTCACAAATAGCGTTTTCTCAGCGAGAGAAGGCCAAAATGAACACTTCATGCAGAACTCCTGTATTTTGATGAAAACTCACTGAAATCCACCTGTAAGTTCAAGTTTCTGCATCTTTCTATGCTTTCAGGTTCAAACTTGACTGAAAACTCACTTTGAACAAAAGTTATGGCATTTTTGTATCAAAGGTCACAAATAGTGTTTTCTCAGCGAGAGAAGGCAAAAATGAACACTTCAAGCAGAACTCCTGTATTTTGATGAAAACTCACTGAAATCAAGCTGTAACTTCACGTTTATGCATCTTTCTATGCTTTCAGGTTGAAAGCTCACTGAAAACTCACTTTAAAAAAAAGTTATGGCATTTTTGTATCACAGGTCACAAATAATGTTTTCTCAGCGAGAGAAGGCCACAATGAACAATTCATGCAGAACTCCTGTATTTTGATGAAAACTCTCCTAAATCCACCTGTAACTTCAAATTTATGCATCTTTCTATGCTTTCAGGTTGAAACTTGACTGAAAACTCACTTTGAACAAATGTTATGGCTGTGTTGTGTCACAGGTCACAAATAGCGTTTTCTCAGCGAGAGAAGGCCAAAATGAACACTTCATGCAGAACTCCTGTATTTTGATGAAAACTCACTGAAATCCACCTGTAACTTCAAGTTTCTGCATCTTTCTATGCTTTCAGGTTGAAACTTGACTGAAAACTCACTTTGAACAAAAGTTATGGCATTTTTGTATCACAGGTCACAAATAGTGTTTTCTCAGCGAGAGAAGGCCAAAATGAACACTTCATGCAGAACTCCTGTATTTTGATGAAAACTCACTGAAATCAAGCTATAACTTCAAGTTTATGCATCCTTCTATGCTTTCAGGTTGAAACTTGACTGAAAACTCACTTTTAAAAAAAGTTATGGCATTTTTGTATCCCAGGTCACAAATAGTGTTTTCTCAGCGAGAGAAGGCCAAAATGAACACTTCATGCAGAACTCATTTATTTTGAGGAATTCTAACTGAAATCCAACTGTACCTTCAAGTTTATGCATCTTTCTATGCTTTCAGGTTGAAACTTGACTGAAAACTCACTTTGAACAAAAGTTATGGCTGTTTTGTGTCACAGGTCACAAATAGCGTTTTCAAAGCGAGAGAAGGCCAAAGTGAACACTTCATGCAGAACTCCTGTATTTTGAGGAAAACTCACTGAAATCTTGCTGTAACTTCAAGTTCATGCATCTTTCTATGCTTTCAGGTTGAAACTTGACTGAAAACTCACTTTGAACAAAAGTTATGGCATTTTTGTGTCACAGGTTACAAATAGTGTTTTCTCAGCGAGAGAAGGCCAAAATGAACACTTACTGCAGAACTCCTGTATTTTAATGAAAACTCACTGAAATCAAGCTGTAACTTGACGTTTATGCATCTTTCTATGCTTTCAGGTTGAAACTTGACTGAAAACTCACTTTGAACAAAAGGTATGGCTTTTTTTTGTCACAGGTCACAAATAGCGTTTTCTCAGCGAGAGAAGGCCAAAATGAAAACTTCATGCAGAACTCCTGTATTTTGATGAAAACTCATTGAAATCCACCTGTAACTTCAAGTTTATGCATCTTTCTATGCTTTCAGGTTGAAACTTGACTGAAAACTCACTTTGAAGAAAAGTTATGGCATTTTTTTATCACAGGTCACAAATAGTGTTTTCTCAGCGAGAGAAGGCCAAAATGAACACTTCATGCAGAACTCCTGTATTTTGATGAAAACTCACTGAAATCCACCTGTATCTTCAAGTTTCTGCATCTTTCTGTGCTTTCAGGTTGAAACTTGACTGAAAACTCACTTTGAACAAAAGTTATGGCTGTGTTGTGTCACAGGTAACAAATAGCGTTTTCTCAGCGAGAGAAGGCCAAAATGAACACTTCATGCAGAACTCCTGTATTTTGATGAAAACTCACTGAAATCCACCTGTAACTTCAAGTTTCTGCATCTTTCTATGCTTTCAGGTTGAAACTTGACTGAAAACTCACTTTGAACAAAAGTTATGGCATTTTTGTATCACAGGTCACAAATAGTGTTTTCTCAGCGAGAGAAGGCCACAATGAACAATTCATGCACAACTCCTGTATTTTGATGAAAACTCTCCTAAATCCACCTGTAACTTCAAGTTTATGCATCTTTCTATGCTTTCAGGTTGAAACTTGACTGAAAACTCACTTTGAAGAATAGTTATGGCATTTTTGTATCACAGGTCACAAATAGTGTTTTCTCAGCGAGAGAAGGCCAAAATGAACACTTCATGCAGAAGTCCTGTATTTTGATGAAAACTCACTGAAATCCACCTGTAAGTTCAAGTTTATGCATCCTTCTATGCTTACAGGTTGAAACTTGACTGAAAACTCACTTTGAACAAAAGTTATGGCATTTTTGTATCACAGGTCACAAATAGTGTTTTCTCAGCGAGAGAAGGCCAAAATGAACACTTCAAGCAGAACTCCTGTATTTTGATGAAAACTCACTGAAATCAAGCTGTAACTTCACGTTTATGCATCTTTCTATGCTTTCAGGTTGAAACTTCACTGAAAACTCACTTTAAAAAAAAGTTATGGCATTTTTGTATCACAGGTCACAAATAATGTTTTCTCAGCGAGAGAAGGCCACAATGAACAATTTATGCAGAACTCCTGTATTTTGATGAAAACTCACTGAAATCCACCTGTAACTTCAAGTTTCTGCATCTTTCTATGCTTTCAGGTTGAAACTTGACTGAAAACTCACTTTGAACAAAAGTTATGGCATTTTTGTATCACAGGTCACAAATAGTGTTTTCTCAGCGAGAGAAGGCCAAAATGAACACTTCATGCAGAAGTCCTGTATTTTGATGAAAACTCACTGAAATCCACCTGTAAGTTCAAGTTTATGCATCCTTCTATGCTTACAGGTTGAAACTTGACTGAAAACTCACTTTGAACAAAAGTTATGGCATTTTTGTATCACAGGTCACAAATAGTGTTTTCTCAGCGAGAGAAGGCCAAAATGAACACTTCAAGCAGAACTCCTGTATTTTGATGAAAACTCACTGAAATCAAGCTGTAACTTCACGTTTATGCATCTTTCTATGCTTTCAGGTTGAAACTTCACTGAAAACTCACTTTAAAAAAAAGTTATGGCATTTTTGTATCACAGGTCACAAATAATGTTTTCTCAGCGAGAGAAGGCCACAATGAACAATTCATGCAGAACTCCTGTATTTTGATGAAAACTCACTGAAATCCACCTGTATCTTCAAGTTTCTGCATCTTTCTGTGCTTTCAGGTTGAAACTTGACTGAAAAGTCACTTTGAACAAAAGTTATGGCTGTGTTGTGTCACAGGTCACAAATAGCGTTTTCTAAGCGAGAGAAGGCCAAAGTGAACACTTCATGCAGAACTCCTGTATTTTGAGGAAAACTCACTGAAATCTAGCTGTAACTTCAAGTTTATGCATCTTTCTATGCTTTCATGTTGAAACTTGACTGAAAACTCACTTTGAACAAAAATTATGGCATTTTTGTGTCGCAGGTCACAAATAGCGTTTTCTCAGCGAGAGAAGGCCAAAATGAACACTTCATGCATAACTCCTGTATTTTGAGGAAAACTCACTGAAATCCACCTGTACCTTCAAGTTTATGCATCTTTCTATGCTTTCAGGTTGAAACTTGACTGAAAACTCAGTTTGAACAAAAGTTATGGCTGTTTTGTGTCACAGGTCACAAATAGCGTTTTGTCAGCGAGAGAAGGCCAAAATGAACACTTCATGCAGAACTCCTGTATTTTGATGAAAACTCACTGAAATCCACCTGTAACTTCAAGTTTCTGCATCTTTCTATGCTTTCAGGTTGAAACTTGACTGAAAACTCACTTTGAACAAAAGTTATGGCATTTTTGTATCACAGGTCACAAATAGTGTTTTCTCAGCGAGAGAAGGCCAAAATGAACACTTCATGCAGAACTCCTGTATTTTGATGAAAACTCACTGAAATCAAGCTATAACTTCAAGTTTATGCATCCTTCTATGCTTTCAGGTTGAAACTTGACTGAAAACTCACTTTAAAAAAAGTTATGGCATTTTTGTATCCCAGGTCACAAATAGTGTTTTCTCAGCGAGAGAAGGCCAAAATGAACACTTCATGCAGAACTCCTTTATTTTGAGGAATTCTAACTGAAATCCAACTGTACCTTCAAGTTTATGCATCTTTCTATGCTTTCAGGTTGAAACTTGACTGAAAACTCAGTTTGAACAAAAGTTATGGCTGTTTTGTGTCACAGGTCACAAATAGCGTTTTCTAAGCGAGAGAAGGCCAAAGTGAACACTTCATGCAGAACTCCTGTATTTTGAGGAAAACTCACTGAAATCTAGCTGTAACTTCAAGTTTATGCATCTTTCTATGCTTTCATGTTGAAACTTGACTGAAAACTCACTTTGAACAAAAATTATGGCATTTTTGTGTCGCAGGTCACAAATAGCGTTTTCTCAGCGAGAGAAGGCCAAAATGAACACTTCATGCATAACTCCTGTATTTTGAGGAAAACTCACTGAAATCCACCTGTACCTTCAAGTTTATGCATCTTTCTATGCTTTCAGGTTGAAACTTGACTGAAAACTCAGTTTGAACAAAAGTTATGGCTGTTTTGTGTCACAGGTCACAAATAGCGTTTTCTAAGCGAGAGAAGGCCAAAGTGAACACTTCATGCAGAACTCCTGTATTTTGAGGAAAACTCACTGAAATCTGGCTGTAGCTTCAAGTTTATGCATCTTTCTATGCTTTCAGGTTGAAACTTGACTGAAAACTCACTTTGAACAAAAGTTATGGCATTTTTGTGTCACAGGTTACAAATAGTGTTTTCTCAGCGAGAGAAGGCAAAAATGAACACTTACTGCAGAACTCCTGTATTTTAATAAAAACTCACTGAAATCAAGCTGTAACTTGACGTTTATGCATCTTTCTATGCTTTCAGGTTGAAACTTGACTGAAAACTCACTTTGAACAAAAGGTATGGCTGTTTTTTGTCACAGGTCACAAATAGCGTTTTCTCAGCGAGAGAAGGCCAAAATGAAAACTTCATGCAGAACTCCTGTATTTTGATGAAAACTCATTGAAATCCACCTGTAACTTCAAGTTTCTGCATCTTTCTATGCTTTCAGGTTGAAACTTGACTGAAAACTCACTTTGAAGAAAAGTTATGGCATTTTTGTATCACAGGTCACAAATAGTGTTTTCTCAGCGAGAGAAGGCCAAAATGAACACTTCATGCAGAACTCCTGTATTTTGATGAAAACTCACTGAAATCCACCTGTATCTTCAAGTTTCTGCATCTTTCTGTGCTTTCAGGTTGAAACTTGACTGAAAACTCACTTTGAACAAAAGTTATGGCTGTGTTGTGTCACAGGTCACAAATAGCGTTTTCTCAGCGAGAGAAGGCCAAAATGAACACTTCATGCAGAACTCCTGTATTTTGATGAAAACTCACTGAAATCCACCTGTAACTTCAAGTTTCTGCATCTTTCTATGCTTTCAGGTTGAAACTTGACTGAAAACTCACTTTGAACAAAAGTTATGGCATTTTTGTATCACAGGTCACAAATAGTGTTTTCTCAGCGAGAGAAGGCCACAATGAACACTTCAAGCAGAACTCCTGTATTTTGATGAAAACTCACTGAAATCAAGCTGTAACTTCACGTTTATGCATCTTTCTATGCTTTCAGGTTGAAACTTCACTGAAAACTCACTTTGAAGAATAGTTATGGCATTTTTGTATCACAGGTCACAAATAATGTTTTCTCAGCGAGAGAAGGCCACAATGAACAATTTATGCAGAACTCCTGTATTTTGATGAAAACTCACTGAAATCCACCTGTAACTTCAAGTTTCTGCATCTTTCTATGCTTTCAGGTTGAAACTTGACTGAAAACTCACTTTGAACAAAAGTTATGGCATTTTTGTATCACAGGTCACAAATAGTGTTTTCTCAGCGAGAGAAGGCCAAAATGAACACTTCATGCAGAACTCCTGTATTTTGAGGAAATCTCACTGAAATCAAGCTGTAACTTCAAGTTTTTGCATCTTTCCATGCTTTCAGGTTGAAACTTGACTGAAAACTCACTTTTAAAAAAAGTTATGGCATTTTTGTATCACAGGTCACAAATAGTGTTTTCTCAGCGAGAGAAGGCCAAAATGAACACTTCATGCAGAACACCTGTGTTTTGATGAAAACTCACTGAAATCAAGCTGTAACTTCAAGTTTCTGAATCTTTCTATGCTTTCAGGTTGAAACTTGACTGAAAACTCACTTTGAACAAAAGTTATGGCTTTTTGTTTTCACAGGTCACAAATAGCGTTTTCTCAGCGAGAGAAGGCCAAAATGAACACTTCATGCAGAACTCCTGTATTTTGATGAAATCTCACTGAAATCCACCTTTAACTTAAAGTTTCTGCATCTTTCTATGCTTTCAGGTTGAAACTTGACTGAAAACTCAATTTGAAGAATAGTTATGGCATTTTTGTATCACAGGTCACAAATAGTGTTTTCTCAGCGAGAGAAGGCCAAAATGAACACTTCATGCAGAAGTCCTGTATTTTGATGAAAACTCACTGAAATCCACCTGTAAGTTCAAGTTTATGCATCCTTCTATGCTTACAGGTTGAAACTTGACTGAAAACTCACTTTGAACAAAAGTTATGGCATTTTTGTATCACAGGTCACAAATAGTGTTTTCTCAGCGAGAGAAGGCCAAAATGAACACTTCAAGCAGAACTCCTGTATTTTGATGAAAACTCAGTGAAATCAAGCTGTAACTTCACGTTTATGCATCTTTCTATGCTTTCAGGTTGAAACTTGACTGAAAACTCACTTTGAAGAAAAGTTATGGCTGTTTTGTGTCAGAGGTCACAAATAGCCTTTTCTCAGCGAGAGAAGGCCAAAATGAATACTTCATGCAGAACTCCTGTATTTTGATGAAAACTCTCTGAAATCCACCTGTAACTTCAAGTTTATGCATCTTTCTATGCTTTCAGGTTGAAACTTGACTGAAAACTCACTTTGAACAAAAGTTATGGCATTTTTGTATCACAGGTCACAAATAATGTTTTCTCAGCGAGAGAAGGCCACAATGAACAATTCATGCAGAACTCCTGTATTTTGATGAAAACTCTCCTAAATCCACCTGTAACTTCAAGTTTATGCATCTTTCTATGCTTTCAGGTTCAAACTTGACTGAAAACTCACTTTGAACAAAAGTTATGGCTGTGTTGTGTCACAGGTCACAAATAGCGTTTTCTCAGCGAGAGAAGGCCAAAATGAACACTTCATGCAGAACTCCTGTATTTTGATGAAAACTCACTGAAATCCACCTGTAAGTTCAAGTTTCTGCATCTTTCTATGCTTTCAGGTTCAAACTTGACTGAAAACTCACTTTGAACAAAAGTTATGGCATTTTTGTATCAAAGGTCACAAATAGTGTTTTCTCAGCGAGAGAAGGCCAAAATGAACACTTCATGCAGAACACCTGTGTTTTGATGAAAACTCACTGAAATCAAGCTGTAACTTCAAGTTTCTGAATCTTTCTATGCTTTCAGGTTGAAACTTGACTGAAAACTCACTTTAAACAAAAGTTATGGCTGTTTTTTTTCACAGGTCACAAATAGCGTTTTCTCAGCGAGAGAAGGCCAAAATGAACACTTCATGCAGAACTCCTGTATTTTGATGAAATCTCACTGAAATCCACCTTGAACTTAAAGTTTCTGCATCTTTCTATGCTTTCAGGTTGAAACTTGACTGAAAACTCACTTTGAAGAATAGTTATGGCATTTTTGTATCACAGGTCACAAATAGTGTTTTCTCAGCGAGAGAAGGCCAAAATGAACACTTTATGCAGAAGTCCTGTATTTTGATGAAAACTCACTGAAATCCACCTGTAAGTTCAAGTTTATGCATCCTTCTATGCTTACAGGTTGAAACTTGACTGAAAACTCACTTTGAACAAAAGTTATGGCATTTTTGTATCACAGGTCACAAATAGTGTTTTCTCAGCGAGAGAAGGCCAAAATGAACACTTCAAGCAGAACTCCTGTATTTTGATGAAAACTCGCTGAAATCAAGCTGTAACTTCACGTTTATGCATCTTTCTATGCTTTCAGGTTGAAACTTCACTGAAAACTCACTTTAAAAAAAAGTTATGGCATTTTTGTATCACAGGTCACAAATAATGTTTTCTCAGCGAGAGAAGGCCACAATGAACAATTCATGCAGAACTCCTGTATTTTGATGAAAACTCTCCTAAATCCACCTGTAACTTCAAGTTTATGCATCTTTCTATGCTTTCAGGTTGAAACTTGACTGAAAACTCACTTTGAACAAATGTTATGGCTGTGTTGTGTCACAGGTCACAAATAGCGTTTTCTCAGCGAGAGAAGGCCAAAATGAACACTTCATGCAGAACTCCTGTATTTTGATGAAAACTCACTGAAATCCACCTGTAACTTCAAGTTTCTGAATCTTTCTATGCTTTGAGGTTGAAACTTGACTGAAAACTCACTTTGAACAAAAGTTATGGCATTTTTGTATCACAGGTCACAAATAGTGTTTTCTCAGCGAGAGAAGGCCAAAATGAACACTTCATGCAGAACTCCTGTATTTTGATGAAAACTCACTGAAATCAAGCTATAACTTCAAGTTTATGCATCCTTCTATGCCTTCAGGTTGAAACTTGACTGAAAACTCACTTTTAAAAAAAGTTATGGCATTTTTGTATCCCAGGTCACAAATAGCGTTTTCTCAGCGAGAGAAGGCCAAAATGAACACTTCATGCAGAACTCCTTTATTTTGAGGAATTCTAACTGAAATCCAACTGTACCTTCAAGTTTATGCATCTTTCTATGCTTTCAGGTTGAAACTTGACTGAAAACTCACTTTGAACAAAAGTTATGGCTGTTTTGTGTCACAGGTCACAAATAGCGTTTTCTAAGCGAGAGAAGGCCAAAGTGAACACTTACTGCAGAACTCCTGTATTTTAATGAAAACTCACTGAAATCAAGCTGTAACTTGACGTTTATGCATCTTTCTATGCTTTCAGGTTCAAACTTGACTGAAAACTCACTTTGAACAAAAGGTATGGCTCTTTTTTGTCACAGGTCACAAATAGCGTTTTCTCAGCGAGAGAAGGCCAAAATGAAAACTTCATGCAGAACTCCTGTATTTTGATGAAAACTCATTGAAATCCACCTGTAACTTCAAGTTTCTGCATCTTTCTATGCTTTCAGGTTGAAACTTGACTGAAAACTCACTTTGAAGAAAAGTTATGGCATTTTTGTATCACAGGTCACAAATAGTGTTTTCTCAGCGAGAGAAGGCCAAAATGAACACTTCATGCAGAACTCCTGTATTTTGATGAAAACTCACTGAAATCCACCTGTATCTTAAAGGTTCTGCATCTTTCTGTGCTTTCAGGTTGAAACTTGACTGAAAACTCACTTTGAACAAAAGTTATGGCTGTGTTGTGTCACAGGTCACAAATAGCGTTTTCTCAGCGAGAGAAGGCCAAAATGAACACTTCATGCAGAACTCCTGTATTTTGATGAAAACTCACTGAAATCCACCTGTAACTTCAAGTTTCTGCATCTTTCTATGCTTTCAGGTTGAAACTTGACTGAAAACTCACTTTGAACAAAAGTTATGGCATTTTTGTATCACAGGTCACAAATAGTGTTTTCTCAGCGAGAGAAGGCCACAATGAACAATTCATGCACAACTCCTGTATTTTGATGAAAACTCACTGAAATCCACCTGTAACTTCAAGTTTATGCATCTTTCTATGCTTTCAGGTTGAAACTTGACTGAAAACTCACTTTGAACAAAAGTTATGGCTGTGTTGTGTCACAGGTCACAAATAGCGTTTTCTCAGCGAGAGAAGGCCAAAATGAACACTTCATGCAGAACTCCTGTATTTTGATGAAAACTCACTGAAATCCACCTGTAACTTCAAGTTTCTGCATCTTTCTATGCTTTCAGGTTGAAACTTGACTGAAAACTCACTTTGAACAAAAGTTATGGCATTTTTGTATCACAGGTCACAAATAGTGTTTTCTCAGCGAGAGAAGGCCAAAATGAACACTTCATGCAGAAGTCCTGTATTTTGATGAAAACTCACTGAAATCCACCTGTAAGTTCAAGTTTATGCATCCTTCTATGCTTACAGGTTGAAACTTGACTGAAAACTCACTTTGAACAAAAGTTATGGCATTTTTGTATCACAGGTCACAAATAGTGTTTTCTCAGCGAGAGAAGGCCAAAATGAACACTTCAAGCAGAACTCCTGTATTTTGATGAAAACTCACTGAAATCAAGCTGTAACTTCACGTTTATGCATCTTTCTATGCTTTCAGGTTGAAACTTCACTGAAAACTCACTTTAAAAAAAAGTTATGGCATTTTTGTATCACAGGTCACAAATAATGTTTTCTCAGCGAGAGAAGGCCACAATGAACAATTCATGCAGAACTCCTGTATTTTGATGAAAACTCACTGAAATCCACCTGTATCTTCAAGTTTCTGCATCTTTCTGTGCTTTCAGGTTGAAACTTGACTGAAAAGTCACTTTGAACAAAAGTTATGGCTGTGTTGTGTCACAGGTCACAAATAGCGTTTTCTAAGCGAGAGAAGGCCAAAGTGAACACTTCATGCAGAACTCCTGTATTTTGAGGAAAACTCACTGAAATCTAGCTGTAACTTCAAGTTTATGCATCTTTCTATGCTTTCATGTTGAAACTTGACTGAAAACTCACTTTGAACAAAAATTATGGCATTTTTGTGTCGCAGGTCACAAATAGCGTTTTCTCAGCGAGAGAAGGCCAAAATGAACACTTCATGCATAACTCCTGTATTTTGAGGAAAACTCACTGAAATCCACCTGTACCTTCAAGTTTATGCATCTTTCTATGCTTTCAGGTTGAAACTTGACTGAAAACTCAGTTTGAACAAAAGTTATGGCTGTTTTGTGTCACAGGTCACAAATAGCGTTTTCTCAGCGAGAGAAGGCCAAAATGAACACTTCATGCAGAACTCCTGTATTTTGATGAAAACTCACTGAAATCCACCTGTAACTTCAAGTTTCTGCATCTTTCTATGCTTTCAGGTTGAAACTTGACTGAAAACTCACTTTGAACAAAAGTTATGGCATTTTTGTATCACAGGTCACAAATAGTGTTTTCTCAGCGAGAGAAGGCCAAAATGAACACTTCATGCAGAACTCCTGTATTTTGATGAAAACTCACTGAAATCAAGCTATAACTTCAAGTTTATGCATCCTTCTATGCTTTCAGGTTGAAACTTGACTGAAAACTCACTTTAAAAAAAGTTATGGCATTTTTGTATCCCAGGTCACAAATAGTGTTTTCTCAGCGAGAGAAGGCCAAAATGAACACTTCATGCAGAACTCCTTTATTTTGAGGAATTCTAACTGAAATCCAACTGTACCTTCAAGTTTATGCATCTTTCTATGCTTTCAGGTTGAAACTTGACTGAAAACTCAGTTTGAACAAAAGTTATGGCTGTTTTGTGTCACAGGTCACAAATAGCGTTTTCTAAGCGAGAGAAGGCCAAAGTGAACACTTCATGCAGAACTCCTGTATTTTGAGGAAAACTCACTGAAATCTAGCTGTAACTTCAAGTTTATGCATCTTTCTATGCTTTCAGGTTGAAACTTGACTGAAAACTCACTTTGAACAAAAGTTATGGCATTTTTGTGTCACAGGTTACAAATAGTGTTTTCTCAGCGAGAGAAGGCAAAAATGAACACTTACTGCAGAACTCCTGTATTTTAATAAAAACTCACTGAAATCAAGCTGTAACTTGACGTTTATGCATCTTTCTATGCTTTCAGGTTGAAACTTGACTGAAAACTCACTTTGAACAAAAGGTATGGCTGTTTTTTGTCACAGGTCACAAATAGCGTTTTCTCAGCGAGAGAAGGCCAAAATGAAAACTTCATGCAGAACTCCTGTATTTTGATGAAAACTCATTGAAATCCACCTGTAACTTCAAGTTTCTGCATCTTTCTATGCTTTCAGGTTGAAACTTGACTGAAAACTCACTTTGAAGAAAAGTTATGGCATTTTTGTATCACAGGTCACAAATAGTGTTTTCTCAGCGAGAGAAGGCCAAAATGAACACTTCATGCAGAACTCCTGTATTTTGATGAAAACTCACTGAAATCCACCTGTATCTTCAAGTTTCTGCATCTTTCTGTGCTTTCAGGTTGAAACTTGACTGAAAACTCACTTTGAACAAAAGTTATGGCTGTGTTGTGTCACAGGTCACAAATAGCGTTTTCTCAGCGAGAGAAGGCCAAAATGAACACTTCATGCAGAACTCCTGTATTTTGATGAAAACTCACTGAAATCCACCTGTAACTTCAAGTTTCTGCATCTTTCTATGCTTTCAGGTTTAAACTTGACTGAAAACTCACTTTGAACAAAAGTTATGGCATTTTTGTATCACAGGTCACAAATAGTGTTTTCTCAGCGAGAGAAGGCCACAATGAACACTTCAAGCAGAACTCCTGTATTTTGATGAAAACTCACTGAAATCAAGCTGTAACTTCACGTTTATGCATCTTTCTATGCTTTCAGGTTGAAACTTCACTGAAAACTCACTTTGAAGAATAGTTATGGCATTTTTGTATCACAGGTCACAAATAATGTTTTCTCAGCGAGAGAAGGCCACAATGAACAATTTATGCAGAACTCCTGTATTTTGATGAAAACTCACTGAAATCCACCTGTAACTTCAAGTTTCTGCATCTTTCTATGCTTTCAGGTTGAAACTTGACTGAAAACTCACTTTGAACAAAAGTTATGGCATTTTTGTATCACAGGTCACAAATAGTGTTTTCTCAGCGAGAGAAGGCCAAAATGAACACTTCATGCAGAACTCCTGTATTTTGAGGAAATCTCACTGAAATCAAGCTGTAACTTCAAGTTTTTGCATCTTTCCATGCTTTCAGGTTGAAACTTGACTGAAAACTCACTTTTAAAAAAAGTTATGGCATTTTTGTATCACAGGTCACAAATAGTGTTTTCTCAGCGAGAGAAGGCCAAAATGAACACTTCATGCAGAACACCTGTGTTTTGATGAAAACTCACTGAAATCAAGCTGTAACTTCAAGTTTCTGAATCTTTCTATGCTTTCAGGTTGAAACTTGACTGAAAACTCACTTTGAACAAAAGTTATGGCTTTTTGTTTTCACAGGTCACAAATAGCGTTTTCTCAGCGAGAGAAGGCCAAAATGAACACTTCATGCAGAACTCCTGTATTTTGATGAAATCTCACTGAAATCCACCTTTAACTTAAAGTTTCTGCATCTTTCTATGCTTTCAGGTTGAAACTTGACTGAAAACTCAATTTGAAGAATAGTTATGGCATTTTTGTATCACAGGTCACAAATAGCGTTTTCTCAGCGAGAGAAGGCCAAAATGAACACTTCATGCAGAACTCCTGTATTTTGATGAAAACTCACTGAAATCCACCTGTAAGTTCAAGTTTCTGCATCTTTCTATGCTTTCAGGTTCAAACTTGACTGAAAACTCACTTTGAACAAAAGTTATGGCATTTTTGTATCAAAGGTCACAAATAGTGTTTTCTCAGCGAGAGAAGGCCAAAATGAACACTTCATGCAGAACACCTGTGTTTTGATGAAAACTCACTGAAATCAAGCTGTAACTTCAAGTTTCTGAATCTTTCTATGCTTTCAGGTTGAAACTTGACTGAAAACTCACTTTAAACAAAAGTTATGGCTGTTTTTTTTCACAGGTCACAAATAGCGTTTTCTCAGCGAGAGAAGGCCAAAATGAACACTTCATGCAGAACTCCTGTATTTTGATGAAATCTCACTGAAATCCACCTTGAACTTAAAGTTTCTGCATCTTTCTATGCTTTCAGGTTGAAACTTGACTGAAAACTCACTTTGAAGAATAGTTATGGCATTTTTGTATCACAGGTCACAAATAGTGTTTTCTCAGCGAGAGAAGGCCAAAATGAACACTTTATGCAGAAGTCCTGTATTTTGATGAAAACTCACTGAAATCCACCTGTAAGTTCAAGTTTATGCATCCTTCTATGCTTACAGGTTGAAACTTGACTGAAAACTCACTTTGAACAAAAGTTATGGCATTTTTGTATCACAGGTCACAAATAGTGTTTTCTCAGCGAGAGAAGGCCAAAATGAACACTTCAAGCAGAACTCCTGTATTTTGATGAAAACTCGCTGAAATCAAGCTGTAACTTCACGTTTATGCATCTTTCTATGCTTTCAGGTTGAAACTTCACTGAAAACTCACTTTAAAAAAAAGTTATGGCATTTTTGTATCACAGGTCACAAATAATGTTTTCTCAGCGAGAGAAGGCCACAATGAACAATTCATGCAGAACTCCTGTATTTTGATGAAAACTCTCCTAAATCCACCTGTAACTTCAAGTTTATGCATCTTTCTATGCTTTCAGGTTGAAACTTGACTGAAAACTCACTTTGAACAAATGTTATGGCTGTGTTGTGTCACAGGTCACAAATAGCGTTTTCTCAGCGAGAGAAGGCCAAAATGAACACTTCATGCAGAACTCCTGTATTTTGATGAAAACTCACTGAAATCCACCTGTAACTTCAAGTTTCTGAATCTTTCTATGCTTTGAGGTTGAAACTTGACTGAAAACTCACTTTGAACAAAAGTTATGGCATTTTTGTATCACAGGTCACAAATAGTGTTTTCTCAGCGAGAGAAGGCCAAAATGAACACTTCATGCAGAACTCCTGTATTTTGATGAAAACTCACTGAAATCAAGCTATAACTTCAAGTTTATGCATCCTTCTATGCCTTCAGGTTGAAACTTGACTGAAACTCACTTTGAACAAAAGTTATGGCTGTTTTGTGTCACAGGTCACAAATAGCGTTTTCTAAGCGAGAGAAGGCCAAAGTGAACACTTACTGCAGAACTCCTGTATTTTAATGAAAACTCACTGAAATCAAGCTGTAACTTGACGTTTATGCATCTTTCTATGCTTTCAGGTTCAAACTTGACTGAAAACTCACTTTGAACAAAAGGTACGGCTCTTTTTTGTCACAGGTCACAAATAGCGTTTTCTCAGCGAGAGAAGGCCAAAATGAAAACTTCATGCAGAACTCCTGTATTTTGATGAAAACTCATTGAAATCCACCTGTAACTTCAAGTTTCTGCATCTTTCTATGCTTTCAGGTTGAAACTTGACTGAAAACTCACTTTGAAGAAAAGTTATGGCATTTTTGTATCACAGGTCACAAATAGTGTTTTCTCAGCGAGAGAAGGCCAAAATGAACACTTCATGCAGAACTCCTGTATTTTGATGAAAACTCACTGAAATCCACCTGTATCTTAAAGGTTCTGCATCTTTCTGTGCTTTCAGGTTGAAACTTGACTGAAAACTCACTTTGAAAAAAAGTTATGGCTGTGTTGTGTCACAGGTCACAAATAGCGTTTTCTCAGCGAGAGAAGGCCAAAATGAACACTTCATGCAGAACTCCTGTATTTTGATGAAAACTCACTGAAATCCACCTGTAACTTCAAGTTTCTGCATCTTTCTATGCTTTCAGGTTGAAACTTGACTGAAAACTCACTTTGAACAAAAGTTATGGCATTTTTGTATCACAGGTCACAAATAGTGTTTTCTCAGCGAGAGAAGGCCACAATGAACAATTCATGCACAACTCCTGTATTTTGATGAAAACTCACTGAAATCCACCTGTAACTTCAAGTTTATGCATCTTTCTATGCTTTCAGGTTGAAACTTGACTGAAAACTCACTTTGAACAAAAGTTATGGCTGTGTTGTGTCACAGGTCACAAATAGCGTTTTCTCAGCGAGAGAAGGCCAAAATGAACACTTCATGCAGAACTCCTGTATTTTGATGAAAACTCACTGAAATCCACCTGTAACTTCAAGTTTCTGCATCTTTCTATGCTTTCAGGTTGAAACTTGACTGAAAACTCACTTTGAACAAAAGTTATGGCATTTTTGTATCACAGGTCACAAATAGCGTTTTCTCAGCGAGAGAAGGCCAAAATGAACACTTCATGCAGAACTCCTGTATTTTGATGAAAACTCACTGAAATCAAGCTATAACTTCAAGTTTATGCATCCTTCTATGCTTTCAGGTTGAAACTTGACTGAAAACTCACTTTTAAAAAAGTTATGGCATTTTGTATCCCAGGTCACAAATAGTGTTTTCTCAGCGAGAGAAGGCCAAAATGAACACTTCATGCAGAACTCCTTTATTTTGAGGAATTCTAACTGAAATCCAACTGTACCTTCAAGTTTATGCATCTTTCTATGCTTTCAGGTTGAAACTTGACTGAAAACTCAGTTTGAACAAAAGTTATGGCTGTTTTGTGTCACAGGTCACAAATAGCGTTTTCTAAGCGAGAGAAGGCCAAAGTGAACACTTCATGCAGAACTCCTGTATTTTGAGGAAAACTCACTGAAATCTAGCTGTAACTTCAAGTTTATGCATCTTTCTATGCTTTCAGGTTGAAACTTGACTGAAAACTCACTTTGAACAAAAGTTATGGCATTTTTGTATCACAGGTTACAAATAGTGTTTTCTCAGCGAGAGAAGGCCAAAATGAACACTTCATGCAGAACTCCTGTATTTTGATGAAAACTCACTGAAATCAACCTGTAACTTCAAGTTTCTGCATCTTTCTATGCTTTCAGGTTGAAACTTGACTGAAAACTCACTTTGAAGAATAGTTATGGCATTTTTGTATCACAAGTCACAATTAGTGTTTTCTCAGCGAGAGAAGGCCAAAATGAACACTTCATGCAGAACTCCAGTATTTTGATGAAAACTCACTGAAATCTAGCTGTAACTTCAAGTTTCTGAATCTTTCTATGCTTTCAGGTTGAAACTTGACTGAAAACTCACTTTTTTAAAAAGTTATGGCATTTTAGTTTCCCAGGTCACAAATAGTGTTTTCTCAGCGAGAGAAGGCCAAAATGAAAACTTCATTCAGAACTCCTGTATTTTGATGAAAACTCACTGAAATCTAGCTGTAACTTCAAGTTTCTGCATCTTTCTATGCTTTCAGGTTGAAACTTGACTGAAAAATCACTTTGAACAAAAGTTATGGCTTATTTGTGTCAGAGGTCACAAATAGTGTTTTCTCAGCGAGAGAAGGCCAAAATGAACACTTCATGCATAACTCCTGTATTTTGATGAAAACTGAGTGAAATCCACCTGTAACTTCAAGTTTATGCATGTTCTATGCTTTCAGGTTGAAACTTGACTGAAAACTAACTTTGAACAAAAGTTATGGCATTTTTGTATCAAAGGTCACAAATAGTGTTCTCTCAGCGAGAGAAGGCCAAAATGAACACTTCATGCATAACTCCTGTATTTTGAGGAAAACTCTCTGAAATCCACCTGTAACTTCAAATTTATGCATCTTTCTATGCTTTCAGGTTGAAACTTGACTGAAAACTCACTTTGAACAAAAGTTATGGCTTTTTTGTGTCACAGGTCACAAATAGCGTTTTCTCAGCGAGAGAAGGCCAAAATGAACAATTCATGCAGAACTCCTGTATTTTGATGAAAACTCTCTGAAATCCACCTGTAACTTCAAGTTTCTGCATCTTTCGATGCTTTCAGTTTGAAACTTGACTGAAAACTCACTTTGAACAAAAGTTATGGCATTTTTGTGTCACAGGTCACAAATAGCGTTTTCTCAGCGAGAGAAGGCCAAAATGAACACTTCATGTAGAACTCCTGTATTTTGATGAAAACTGACTGAAATCCACCTGTAACTTCAAGTTTATGTATCTTTCTATGCTTTCAGGTTGAAACTTGACTGAAAACTCATTTTTAAAAAAATTTATGGCATTTTTGTATCAAAGGTCACAAATAGTGTTTTCTCAGCAAGAAAAGGCCAAAACGAACACTTCATGCAGAACTCCAGTATTTTGAGGAAAACTCACTGAAATCTAGCTGTAACTTCAAGTTAATGCATCTTTCTATACTTTCAGGTTGAAACTTGACTGAAAACTCACTTTGAACAAAAGTTATGGCTGTTTTGTGTCACAGGTCACAAATAGCGTTTTCTAAGCGAGAGAAGGCCAAAATGAACACTTCATGCAGAACTTCTGTATTTTGATGAAATCTCACTGAAATCCACCTGTAACTTCAAGTTTATGCATGTTTTTATGCTTACAGGTTGAAACTTTACTGAAAACTCACTTTGAACAAAAGTTATGGCATTTTTGTATCACAGGTCACAAATAGTGTTTTCTCAGCGAGAGAAGGCCAAAATGAACACTTCATGCAGAACTCCTGTATTTTGATGAAAACTCTCTGAAATCAAGCTGTAACTTCACGTTTATGCATCTTTCTATGCTTTCAGGTTGAAACTTGACTGAAAACTCACTTTAAAAAAAAGTTATGGCATTTTTGTATCACAGGTCACAAATAGTGTTTTCTCAGCGAGAGAAGGCCAAAATGAACACTTCATGCAGAACTCCTGTATTTTGATGAAAACTCTCTGAAATCCACCTGTAACTTCAAGTTTCTGCATCTTTCGATGCTTTCAGGTTGAAACTTGACTGAAAACTCACTTTGAACAAAAGTTATGGCTGTTTTGTGTCACAGGTCACGAATAGCGTTTTCTCAGCGAGAGAAGGCCAAAATGAACACTTCATGTAGAACTCCTGTATTTTGATGAAAACTGACTGAAATCCACCTGTAACTTCAAGTTTATGTATCTTTCTATGCTTTCAGGTTGAAACTTGACTGAAAACTCATTTTTAAAAAAATTTATGGCATTTTTGTATCAAAGGTCACAAATAGTGTTTTCTCAGCAAGAAAAGGCCAAAACGAACACTTCATGCAGAACTCCAGTATTTTGAGGAAAACTCACTGAAATCTAGCTGTAACTTCAAGTTTATGCATCTTTCTATGCTTTCAGGTTGAAACTTGACTGAAAACTCACTTTGAAAAAAAGTTATGGCTGTTTTGTGTCACAGGTCACAAATAGCGTTTTCTAAGCGAGAGAAGGCCAAAATGAACACTTCATGCAGAACTTCTGTATTTTGATGAAATCTCACTGAAATCCACCTGTAACTTCAAGTTTATGCATGTTTTTATGCTTACAGGTTGAAACTTTACTGAAAACTCACTTTGAACAAAAGTTATGGCATTTTTGTATCACAGGTCACAAATAGTGTTTTCTCAGCGAGAGAAGGCCAAAATGAACACTTCATGCAGAACTCCTGTATTTTGATGAAAACTCTCTGAAATCAAGCTGTAACTTCACGTTTATGCATCTTTCTATGCTTTCAGGTTGAAACTTGACTGAAAACTCACTTTAAAAAAAAGTTATGGCATTTTTGTATCACAGGTCACAAATAGTGTTTTCTCAGCGAGAGAAGGCCAAAATGAACACTTCATGTAGAACTCCTGTATTTTGATGAAAACTGACTGAAATCCACCTGTAACTTCAAGTTTATGTATCTTTCTATGCTTTCAGGTTGAAACTTGACTGAAAACTCTTTTTTAAAAAAATTTATGGCATTTTTGTATCAAAGGTCACAAATAGTGTTTTCTCAGCAAGAAAAGGCCAAAACGAACACTTCATGCAGAACTCCAGTATTTTGAGGAAAACTCACTGAAATCTAGCTGTAACTTCAAGTTTATGCATCTTTCTATGCTTTCAGGTTGAAACTTGACTGAAAACTCACTTTGAACAAAAGTTATGGCTGTTTTGTGTCACAGGTCACAAATAGCGTTTTCTAAGCGAGAGAAGGCCAAAATGAACACTTCATGCAGAACTTCTGTATTTTGATGAAATCTCACTGAAATCAACCTGTAACTTCAAGTTTATGCATGTTTTTATGCTTACAGGTTGAAACTTTACTGAAAACTCACTTTGAACAAAAGTTATGGCATTTTTGTATCACAGGTCACAAATAGTGTTTTCTCAGCGAGAGAAGGCCAAAATGAACACTTCATGCAGAACTCCTGTATTTTGATGAAAACTCTCTGAAATCAAGCTGTAACTTCACGTTTATGCATCTTTCTATGCTTTCAGTTTGAAACTTGACTGAAAACTCACTTTAAAAAAAAGTTATGGCATTTTTGTATCACAGGTCACAAATAGTGTTTTCTCAGCGAGAGAAGGCCAAAATGAACAATTCATGCAGAACTCCTGTAATTTGATGAAAACTCTCTGAAATCCACCTGTAACTTCAAGTTTCTGCATCTATCGATGCTTTCAGGTTGAAACTTGACTGAAAACTCACTTTGAACAAAAGTTATGGCTGTTTTGTGTCACAGGTCACAAATAGCGTTTTCTCAGCGAGAGAAGGCCAAAATGAACACTTCATGTAGAACTCCTGTATTTTGATGAAAACTGACTGAAATCCACCTGTAACTTCAAGTTTATGCATCTTTCTATGCTTTCAGGTTGAAACTTGACTGAAAACTCACTTTTAAAAAAATTTATGGCATTTTTGTATCAAAGGTCACAAATAGTGTTTTCTCAGCAAGAAAAGGCCAAAACGAACACTTCATGCAGAACTCCAGTATTTTGAGGAAAACTCACTGAAATCTAGCTGTAACTTCAAGTTTATGCATCTTTCTATGCTTTCAGGTTGAAACTTGACTGAAAACTCACTTTGAAAAAAAGTTATGGCTGTTTTGTGTCACAGGTCACAAATAGCGTTTTCTAAGCGAGAGAAGGCCAAAATGAACACTTCATGCAGAACTTCTGTATTTTGATGAAATCTCACTGAAATCCACCTGTAACTTCAAGTTTATGCATGTTTTTATGCTTACAGGTTGAAACTTTACTGAAAACTCACTTTGAACAAAAGTTATGGCATTTTTGTATCACAGGTCACAAATAGTGTTTTCTCAGCGAGAGAAGGCCAAAATGAACACTTCATGCAGAACTCCTGTATTTTGATGAAAACTCTCTGAAATCAAGCTGTAACTTCACGTTTATGCATCTTTCTATGCTTTCAGGTTGAAACTTGACTGAAAACTCACTTTAAAAAAAAGTTATGGCATTTTTGTATCACAGGTCACAAATAGTGTTTTCTCAGCGAGAGAAGGCCAAAATGAACACTTCATGTAGAACTCCTGTATTTTGATGAAAACTGACTGAAATCCACCTGTAACTTCAAGTTTATGTATCTTTCTATGCTTTCAGGTTGAAACTTGACTGAAAACTCTTTTTTAAAAAAATTTATGGCATTTTTGTATCAAAGGTCACAAATAGTGTTTTCTCAGCAAGAAAAGGCCAAAACGAACACTTCATGCAGAACTCCAGTATTTTGAGGAAAACTCACTGAAATCTAGCTGTAACTTCAAGTTTATGCATCTTTCTATGCTTTCAGGTTGAAACTTGACTGAAAACTCACTTTGAACAAAAGTTATGGCTGTTTTGTGTCACAGGTCACAAATAGCGTTTTCTAAGCGAGAGAAGGCCAAAATGAACACTTCATGCAGAACTTCTGTATTTTGATGAAATCTCACTGAAATCAACCTGTAACTTCAAGTTTATGCATGTTTTTATGCTTACAGGTTGAAACTTTACTGAAAACTCACTTTGAACAAAAGTTATGGCATTTTTGTATCACAGGTCACAAATAGTGTTTTCTCAGCGAGAGAAGGCCAAAATGAACACTTCATGCAGAACTCCTGTATTTTGATGAAAACTCTCTGAAATCAAGCTGTAACTTCACGTTTATGCATCTTTCTATGCTTTCAGTTTGAAACTTGACTGAAAACTCACTTTAAAAAAAAGTTATGGCATTTTTGTATCACAGGTCACAAATAGTGTTTTCTCAGCGAGAGAAGGCCAAAATGAACAATTCATGCAGAACTCCTGTAATTTGATGAAAACTCTCTGAAATCCACCTGTAACTTCAAGTTTCTGCATCTATCGATGCTTTCAGGTTGAAACTTGACTGAAAACTCACTTTGAACAAAAGTTATGGCTGTTTTGTGTCACAGGTCACAAATAGCGTTTTCTCAGCGAGAGAAGGCCAAAATGAACACTTCATGTAGAACTCCTGTATTTTGATGAAAACTGACTGAAATCCACCTGTAACTTCAAGTTTATGCATCTTTCTATGCTTTCAGGTTGAAACTTGACTGAAAACTCACTTTTAAAAAAATTTATGGCATTTTTGTATCAAAGGTCACAAATAGTGTTTTCTCAGCGAGAAAAGGCCAAAAGGAAATCTTCATGCAGAACTCCTGTATTGTGATAAAAACTCACTGAAATCCACCTGTAACTTCAAGTTTCTGCATCTTTCTATGCTTTCAAGTTGAAACTTGACTGAAAACTCACTTTGAAGAAATGTTATGGCATTTTTGTATCACAGGTCACAAATAGTGTTTTCTCAGCGAGAGAAGGCCAAAATGAACACTTCATGCAGAACTCCTGTATTTTGATGAAAACTCACTGAAATCCACCTGTAACTTCAAGTTTCTGCATCTTTCTATGCTTTCAGGTTGAAACTTGACTGAAAACTCACTTTGAACAAAAGTTATGACATTTTTGTATCACAGGTCACAAATAGTGTTTTCTCAGCGAGAGAAGGCCAAAATGAACACTTCATGCAGAACTCCTGTATTTTGATGAAAACTCACTGAAATCAAGCTGTAACTTCAAGTTTATGCATCTTTCTATGCTTTCAGGTTGAAACTTGACTGAAAACTAACTTTTAAAAAAAGTTATGGCATTTTTTTATCACAGGTCACAAATAGTGTTTTCTCAGCGAGAGAAGGCAAAAATGAACACTTCATGCAGAACTCCTGTATTTTGATGAAAACTCTTTGAAATCCACCTGTAACTTCAAGTTTATGCATCTTTCTATGCTTTCAGGTTGAAACTTGACTGAAAACTCACTTTGAACAAAAGTTATGGCTGTTTTGTGTCGCAGGACACAAATAGCGTTTTCTCAGCGAGAGAAGGCCAAAATGAACACTTCATGCAGAACTCCTGTATTTTGATGAAAACTCTCTGAAATCCACCTGTATCTTCAAGTTTATGCATCTTTCTATGCTTTCAGGTTGAAACTTGACTGAAAACTCACTTTGAAGAATAGTTATGGCATTTTTGTATCACAGGTCACAAATAGTGTTTTCTCAGCAAGAGAAGGCCAAAATGAACACTTCATGCAGAACTCCTGTATTTTGATGAAAACTCACTGAAAGCGAGCTGTAACTTCAAGTTTATGCATCTTTCTATGCTTTCAGGTTGAAACTTGACTGAAAACTCACTTTAAAATAAAGTTATGGCATTTTTGTATCAAAGGTCACAAATAGTGTTTTCTCAGCGAGAGAAGGCCAAAATGAAAACTTCATGCAGAACTCCTGTATTTTGATGAAAACTCACTGAAATCTAGCTGTAACTTCAAGTTTCTGCATCTTTCTATGCTTTCAGGTTGAAACTTGACTGAAAAATCACTTTGAACAAAAGTTATGGCTAATTTGTGTCAGAGGTCACAAATAGTGTTTTCTCAGCGAGAGAAGGCCAAAATGAACACTTCATGCATAACTCCTGTATTTTGATGAAAACTGAGTGAAATCCACCTGTAACTTCAAGTTTGTGCATGTTTCTATGCTTTCAGGTTGAAACTTGACTGAAAACTAACTTTGAACAAAAGTTATGGCATTTTTGTATCAAAGGTCACAAATAGCGTTTTCTCAGTGAGAGAAGGCCAAAATGAACACTTCATGTAGAACTCCTGTATTTTGATGAAAACTGACTGAAATCCACCTGTAACTTCAAGTTTATGTATCTTTCGATGCTTTCAGGTTGAAACTTGACTGAAAACTCATTTTTTTAAAAATTTATGGCATTTTTGTATCAAAGGTCACAAATAGTGTTTTCTCAGCAAGAAAAGGCCAAAACGAACACTTCATGCAGAACTCCAGTATTTTGAGGAAAACTCACTGAAATCAAGCTGTAACTTCAAGTTTATGCATCTTTCTATGCTTTCAGGTTGAAACTTGACTGAAAACTCACTTTGAACAAAAGTTATGGCTGTTTTGTGTCACAGGTCACAAATAGCGTTTTCTAAGCGAGAGAAGGCCAAAATGAACACTTCATGCAGAACTCCTGTATTTTGATGAAAACTCACTGAAATCCACCTGTAACTTCAAGTTTCTGCATCTTTCTATGCTTTCAAGTTGAAACTTGACTGAAAACTCACTTTGAAGAAATGTTATGGCATTTTTGTATCACAGGTCACAAATAGTGTTTTCTCAGCGAGAGAAGGCCAAAATGAACACTTCATGCAGAACTCCTGTATTTTGATGAAAACTCACTGAAATCCACCTGTAACTTCAAGTTTCTGCATCTTTCTATGCTTTCAGGTTGAAACTTGACTGAAAAATCACTTTGAACAAAAGTTATGGCTAATTTGTGTCAGAGGTCACAAATAGTGTTTTCTCAGCGAGAGAAGGCCAAAATGAACACTTCATGCATAACTCCTGTATTTTGATGAAAACTGAGTGAAATCCACCTGTAACTTCAAGTTTATGCATGTTTCTATGCTTTCAGGTTGAAACTTGACTGAAAACTAACTTTGAACAAAAGTTATGGCATTTTTGTATCAAAGGTCACAAATAGTGTTCTCTCAGCGAGAGAAGCCCAAAATGAACACTTCATGCATAACTCCTGTATTTTGAGGAAAACTCACTGAAATCCACCTGTAACTTCAAATTTATGCATCTTTCTATGCTTTCAGGTTGAAACTTGACTGAAAACTCACTTTGAACAAAAGTTATGGCTTTTTTGTGTCACAGGTCACAAATAGCGTTTTCTCAGCGAGAGAAGGCCAAAATGAACAATTCATGCAGAACTCCTGTATTTTGATGAAAACTCTCTGAAATCCACCTGTAACTTCAAGTTTCTGCATCTTTCGATGCTTTCAGTTTGAAACTTGACTGAAAACTCACTTTGAACAAAAGTTATGGCATTTTTGTGTCACAGGTCACAAATAGCGTTTTCTCAGTGAGAGAAGGCCAAAATGAACACTTCATGTAGAACTCCTGTATTTTGATGAAAACTGACTGAAATCCACCTGTAACTTCAAGTTTATGTATCTTTCGATGCTTTCAGGTTGAAACTTGACTGAAAACTAATTTTTTTAAAAATTTATGGCATTTTTGTATCAAAGGTCACAAATAGTGTTTTCTCAGCAAGAAAAGGCCAAAACGAACACTTCATGCAGAACTCCAGTATTTTGAGGAAAACTCACTGAAATCAAGCTGTAACTTCAAGTTTATGCATCTTTCTATGCTTTCAGGTTGAAACTTGACTGAAAACTCACTTTGAACAAAAGTTATGGCTGTTTTGTGTCACAGGTCACAAATAGCGTTTTCTAAGCGAGAGAAGGCCAAAATGAACACTTCATGCAGAACTCCTGTATTTTGATGAAAACTCTCTGAAATCCACCTGTAACTTCAAGTTTCTGCATCTTTCGATGCTTTCAGGTTGAAACTTGACTGAAAACTCACTTTGAACAAAAGTTATGGCTGTTTTGTGTCACAGGTCACAAATAGCGTTTTCTCAGCGAGAGAAGGCCAAAATGAACACTTCATGCAGAACTCCTGTATTGTGATAAAAACTCACTGAAATCCACCTGTAACTTCAAGTTTCTGCATCTTTCTATGCTTTCAAGTTGAAACTTGACTGAAAACTCACTTTGAAGAAATGTTATGGCATTTTTGTATCACAGGTCACAAATAGTGTTTTCTCAGCGAGAGAAGGCCAAAATGAACACTTCATGCAGAACTCCTGTATTTTGATGAAAACTCACTGAAATCCACCTGTAACTTCAAGTTTCTGCATCTTTCTATGCTTTCAGGTTGAAACTTGACTGAAAAATCACTTTGAACAAAAGTTATGGCTAATTTGTGTCAGAGGTCACAAATAGTGTTTTCTCAGCGAGAGAAGGCCAAAATGAACACTTCATGCATAACTCCTGTATTTTGATGAAAACTGAGTGAAATCCACCTGTAACTTCAAGTTTATGCATGTTTCTATTCTTTCAGGTTGAAACTTGACTGAAAACTAACTTTGAACAAAAGTTATGGCATTTTTGTATCAAAGGTCACAAATAGTGTTCTCTCAGCGAGAGAAGGCCAAAATGAACACTTTGTGCATAACTCCTGTATTTTGAGGAAAACTCTCTGAAATCCACCTGTAACTTCAAATTTATGCATCTTTCTATGCTTTCAGGTTGAAACTTGACTGAAAACTCACTTTGAACAAAAGTTATGGCTTTTTTGTGTCACAGGTCACAAATAGCGTTTTCTCAGCGAGAGAAGGCCAAAATGAACAATTCATGCAGAACTCCTGTATTTTGATGAAAACTCTCTGAAATCCACCTGTAACTTCAAGTTTCTGCATCTTTCGATGCTTTCAGTTTGAAACTTGACTGAAAACTCACTTTGAACAAAAGTTATGGCATTTTTGTGTCACAGGTCACAAATAGCGTTTTCTCAGTGAGAGAAGGCCAAAATGAACACTTCATGCAGAACTCCTGTATTTTGATGAAAACTGACTGAAATCCACCTGTAACTTCAAGTTTATGTATCTTTCGATGCTTTCAGGTTGAAACTTGACTGAAAACTCATTTTTTAAAAAATGTATGGCATTTTTGTATCAAAGGTCACAAATAGTGTTTTCTCAGCAAGAAAAGGCCAAAACGAACACTTCATGAAGAACTCCTGTATTGTGATAAAAACTCACTGAAATCCACCTGTAACTTCAAGTTTCTGCATCTTTCTATGCTTTCAAGTTGAAACTTGACTGAAAACTCACTTTGAAGAAATGTTATGGCATTTTTGTATCACAGGTCACAAATAGTGTTTTCTCAGCGAGAGAAGGCCAAAATGAACACTTCATGCAGAACTCCTGTATTTTGATGAAAACTCACTGAAATCCACCTGTAACTTCAAGTTTCTGCATCTTTCTATGCTTTCAGGTTGAAACTTGACTGAAAACTCACTTTGAACAAAAGTTATGACATTTTTGTATCACAGGTCACAAATAGTGTTTTCTCAGCGAGAGAAGGCCAAAATGAACACTTCATGCAGAACTCCTGTATTTTGATGAAAACTCACTGAAATCAAGCTGTAACTTCAAGTTTATGCATCTTTCTATGCTTTCAGGTTGAAACTTGACTGAAAACTCACTTTTAAAAAAGTTATGGCATTTTTTTATCACAGGTCACAAATAGTGTTTTCTCAGCGAGAGAAGGCCAAAATGAACACTTCATGCAGAACTCCTGTATTTTGATGAAAACTCTTTGAAATCCACCTGTAACTTCAAGTTTATGCATCTTTCTATGCTTTCAGGTTGAAACTTGACTGAAAACTCACTTTGAACAAAAGTTATGGCTGTTTTGTGTCACAGGACACAAATAGCGTTTTCTCAGCGAGAGAAGGCAAAAATGAACACTTCATGCATAACTCCTGTATTTTGATGAAAACTCTCTGAAATCCACCTGTATCTTCAAGTTTATGCATCTTTTATGCTTTCAGGTTGAAACTTGACTGAAAACTCACTTTGAAGAATAGTTATGGCATTTTTGTATCACAGGTCACAAATAGTGTTTTCTCAGCAAGAGAAGGCCAAAATGAACACTTCATGCAGAACTCCTGTATTTTGATGAAAACTCACTGAAAGCGAGCTGTAACTTCAAGTTTATGCATCTTTTTATGCTTTCAGGTTGAAACTTGACTGAAAACTCACTTTAAAAAAAAGTTATGGCATTTTTGTATCAAAGGTCACAAATAGTGTTTTCTCAGCGAGAGAAGGCCAAAATGAAAACTTCATGCAGAACTCCTGTATTTTGATGAAAACTCACTGAAATCTAGCTGTAACTTCAAGTTTCTGCATCTTTCTATGCTTTCAGGTTGAAACTTGACTGAAAAATCACTTTGAACAAAAGTTATGGCTAATTTGTGTCAGAGGTCACAAATAGTGTTTTCTCAGCGAGAGAAGGCCAAAATGAACACTTCATGCATAACTTCTGTATTTTGATGAAAACTGAGTGAAATCCACCTGTAACTTCAAGTTTGTGCATGTTTCTATGCTTTCAGGTTGAAACTTGACTGAAAACTAACTTTGAACAAAAGTTATGGCATTTTTGTATCAAAGGTCACAAATAGTGTTCTCTCAGCGAGAGAAGGCCAAAATGAACACTTCATGCATAACTCCTGTATTTTGAGGAAAACTCTCTGAAATCCACCTGTAACTTCAAATTTATGCATCTTTCTATGCTTTCAGGTTGAAACTTGACTGAAAACTCACTTTGAACAAAAGTTATGGCTTTTTTGTGTCACAGGTCACAAATAGCGTTTTCTCAGCGAGAGAAGGCCAAAATGAACAATTCATGCAGAACTCCTGTATTTTGATGAAAACTCTCTGAAATCCACCTGTAACTTCAAGTTTCTGCATCTTTCTATGCTTTCAGTTTGAAACTTGACTGAAAACTCACTTTGAACAAAAGTTATGGCATTTTTGTGTCACAGGTCACAAATAGCGTTTTCTCAGTGAGAGAAGGCCAAAATGAACACTTCATGTAGAACTGCTGTATTTTGATGAAAACTGACTGAAATCCACCTGTAACTTCAAGTTTATGTATCTTTTGATGCTTTCAGGTTGAAACTTGACTGAAAACTCATTTTTTTAAAAATTTATGGCATTTTTGTATCAAAGGTCACAAATAGTGTTTTCTCAGCAAGAAAAGGCCAAAACGAACACTTCATGCAGAACTCCAGTATTTTGAGGAAAACTCACTGAAATCAAGCTGTAACTTCAAGTTTATGCATCTTTCTATGCTTTCAGGTTGAAACTTGACTGAAAACTCACTTTGAACAAAAGTTATGGCTGTTTTGTGTCACAGGTCACAAATAGCGTTTTCTAAGCGAGAGAAGGCCAAAATGAACACTTCATGCAGAACTCCTGTATTTTGATGAAAACTCTCTGAAATCCACCTGTAACTTCAAGTTTCTGCATCTTTCGATGCTTTCAGGTTGAAACTTGACTGAAAACTCACTTTGAACAAAAGTTATGGCTGTTTTGTGTCACAGGTCACAAATAGCGTTTTCTCAGCGAGAGAAGGCCAAAATGAACACTTCATGCAGAACTCCTGTATTGTGATAAAAACTCACTGAAATCCACCTGTAACTTCAAGTTTCTGCATCTTTCTATGCTTTCAAGTTGAAACTTGACTGAAAACTCACTTTGAAGAAATGTTATGGCATTTTTGTATCACAGGTCACAAATAGTGTTTTCTCAGCGAGAGAAGGCCAAAATGAACACTTCATGCAGAACTCCTGTATTTTGATGAAAACTCACTGAAATCCACCTGTAACTTCAAGTTTCTGCATCTTTCTATGCTTTCAGGTTGAAACTTGACTGAAAAATCACTTTGAACAAAAGTTATGGCTAATTTGTGTCAGAGGTCACAAATAGTGTTTTCTCAGCGAGAGAAGGCCAAAATGAACACTTCATGCATAACTCCTGTATTTTGATGAAAACTGAGTGAAATCCACCTGTAACTTCAAGTTTATGCATGTTTCTATGCTTTCAGGTTGAAACTTGACTGAAAACTAACTTTGAACAAAAGTTATGGCATTTTTGTATCAAAGGTCACAAATAGTGTTCTCTCAGCGAGAGAAGCCCAAAATGAACACTTCATGCATAACTCCTGTATTTTGAGGAAAACTCTCTGAAATCCACCTGTAACTTCAAATTTATGCATCTTTCTATGCTTTCAGGTTGAAACTTGACTGAAAACTCACTTTGAACAAAAGTTATGGCTTTTTTGTGTCACAGGTCACAAATAGCGTTTTCTCAGCGAGAGAAGGCCAAAATGAACAATTCATGCAGAACTCCTGTATTTTGATGAAAACTCTCTGAAATCCACCTGTAACTTCAAGTTTCTGCATCTTTCGATGCTTTCAGTTTGAAACTTGACTGAAAACTCACTTTGAACAAAAGTTATGGCATTTTTGTGTCACAGGTCACAAATAGCGTTTTCTCAGTGAGAGAAGGCCAAAATGAACACTTCATGTAGAACTCCTGTATTTTGATGAAAACTGACTGAAATCCACCTGTAACTTCAAGTTTATGTATCTTTCGATGCTTTCAGGTTGAAACTTGACTGAAAACTCATTTTTTTAAAAATTTATGGCATTTTTGTATCAAAGGTCACAAATAGTGTTTTCTCAGCAAGAAAAGGCCAAAACGAACACTTCATGCAGAACTCCAGTATTTTGAGGAAAACTCACTGAAATCAAGCTGTAACTTCAAGTTTATGCATCTTTCTATGCTTTCAGGTTGAAACTTGACTGAAAACTCACTTTGAACAAAAGTTATGGCTGTTTTGTGTCACAGGTCACAAATAGCGTTTTCTAAGCGAGAGAAGGCCAAAATGAACACTTCATGCAGAACTCCTGTATTTTGATGAAAACTCTCTGAAATCCACCTGTAACTTCAAGTTTCTGCATCTTTCGATGCTTTCAGGTTGAAACTTGACTGAAAACTCACTTTGAACAAAAGTTATGGCTGTTTTGTGTCACAGGTCACAAATAGCGTTTTCTCAGCGAGAGAAGGCCAAAATGAACACTTCATGCAGAACTCCTGTATTGTGATAAAAACTCACTGAAATCCACCTGTAACTTCAAGTTTCTGCATCTTTCTATGCTTTCAAGTTGAAACTTGACTGAAAACTCACTTTGAAGAAATGTTATGGCATTTTTGTATCACAGGTCACAAATAGTGTTTTCTCAGCGAGAGAAGGCCAAAATGAACACTTCATGCAGAACTCCTGTATTTTGATGAAAACTCACTGAAATCCACCTGTAACTTCAAGTTTCTGCATCTTTCTATGCTTTCAGGTTGAAACTTGACTGAAAAATCACTTTGAACAAAAGTTATGGCTAATTTGTGTCAGAGGTCACAAATAGTGTTTTCTCAGCGAGAGAAGGCCAAAATGAACACTTCATGCATAACTCCTGTATTTTGATGAAAACTGAGTGAAATCCACCTGTAACTTCAAGTTTATGCATGTTTCTATGCTTTCAGGTTGAAACTTGACTGAAAACTAACTTTGAACAAAAGTTATGGCATTTTTGTATCAAAGGTCACAAATAGTGTTCTCTCAGCGAGAGAAGGCCAAAATGAACACTTCATGCATAACTCCTGTATTTTGAGGAAAACTCTCTGAAATCCACCTGTAACTTCAAATTTATGCATCTTTCTATGCTTTCAGGTTGAAACTTGACTGAAAACTCACTTTGAACAAAAGTTATGGCTTTTTTGTGTCACAGGTCACAAATAGCGTTTTCTCAGCGAGAGAAGGCCAAAATGAACAATTCATGCAGAACTCCTGTATTTTGATGAAAACTCTCTGAAATCCACCTGTAACTTCAAGTTTCTGCATCTTTCGATGCTTTCAGTTTGAAACTTGACTGAAAACTCACTTTGAACAAAAGTTATGGCATTTTTGTGTCACAGGTCACAAATAGCGTTTTCTCAGTGAGAGAAGGCCAAAATGAACACTTCATGCAGAACTCCTGTATTTTGATGAAAACTGACTGAAATCCACCTGTAACTTCAAGTTTATGTATCTTTCGATGCTTTCAGGTTGAAACATGACTGAAAACACATTTTTTAAAAAATGTATGGCATTTTTGTATCAAAGGTCACAAATAGTGTTTTTTCAGCAAGAAAAGGCCAAAACGAACACTTCATGCAGAACTCCTGTATTGTGATAAAAACTCACTGAAATCCACCTGTAACTTCAAGTTTCTGCATCTTTCTATGCTTTCAAGTTGAAACTTGACTGAAAACTCACTTTGAAGAAATGTTATGGCATTTTTGTATCACAGGTCACAAATAGTGTTTTCTCAGCGAGAGAAGGCCAAAATGAACACTTCATGCAGAACTCCTGTATTTTGATGAAAACTCACTGAAATCCACCTGTAACTTCAAGTTTCTGCATCTTTCTATGCTTTCAGGTTGAAACTTGACTGAAAACTCACTTTGAACAAAAGTTATGACATTTTTGTATCACAGGTCACAAATAGTGTTTTCTCAGCGAGAGAAGGCCAAAATGAACACTTCATGCAGAACTCCTGTATTTTGATGAAAACTCACTGAAATCAAGCTGTAACTTCAAGTTTATGCATCTTTCTATGCTTTCAGGTTGAAACTTGACTGAAAACTCACTTTTAAAAAAAGTTATGGCATTTTTTTATCACAGGTCACAAATAGTGTTTTCTCAGCGAGAGAAGGCAAAAATGAACACTTCATGCAGAACTCCTGTATTTTGATGAAAACTCTTTGAAATCCACCTGTAACTTCAAGTTTATGCATCTTTCTATGCTTTCAGGTTGAAACTTGACTGAAAACTCACTTTGAACAAAAGTTATGGCTACTTTGTGTCACAGGTCACAAATACTGTTTTCTCAGCGAGAGAAGGCCAAAATGAACACTTCATGCATAACTCCTGTATTTTGATGAAAACTGAGTGAAAACCACCTGTAACTTCAAGTTTATGCATCTTTCTCTGCTTTCAGGTTGAAACTTGACTGAAAACTCACTTTGAACAAAAGTTATGGCATTTTTGTATCAAAGGTCACAAATAGTGTTCTCTCAGCGAGAGAAGGCCAAAATGAACACTTCATGCAGAACTCCTGTATTTTGAGGAAAACTCTCTGAAATCAACCTGTAACTTCAAATTTGTGCATCTTTCTATGCTTTCAGGTTGAAACTTGACTGAAAACTCACTTTGAACAAAAGTTATGGCTTTTTTGTGTCACAGGTCACAAATAGCGTTTTCTCAGCGAGAGAAGGCCAAAATGAACACTTCATGCAGAACTCCTGTATTTTGAGGAAAACACACTGAAATCCACCTGTAACTTCAAGTTTCTGCATCTTTCCCTTGCTTTCAGGTTGAAACTTTACTGAAAACTCACTTTGAAGAAAAGTTATGGCATTTTTGTATCACAGGTCACAAATAGTGTTTTCTCAGCGAGAGAAGGCCAAAATGAACACTTCATGCAGAACTCCTGTATTTTGATGAAAACTCACTGAAATCAAGCTGTAACTTCAAGTTTATGCATCTTTCTATGCTTTCAGGTTGAAACTTGACTGAAAACTCACTTTTAAAAAAAGTTATGGCATTTTTGTATCACAGGTCACAAATAGTGTTTTCTCAGCGAGAGAGGGCCAAAATGAACACTTCATGCAGAACTCCTGTATTTTGAGGAAATCTCACTGAAATCCAACTGTACCTTCAAGTTTTTGCATCTTTCTATGCTTTCAGGTTGAAACTTGACTGAAGACTCACTTTGAACAAAAGTTATGGCTGTTTTGTGTCACAGGTCACATATAGCGTTATCTCAGCGAGAGAAGGCCAAAATGAACACTTCATGCTGAACTCCTGTATTTTGAGGAAAACTCACTGAAATCCACCTGTAACTTCAAGTTTATGCATCTTTCCCTTGCTTTCAGGTTGAAACTTGACTGAAAACTCACTTTGAAAAAAAGTTATGGTATTTTTGTATCACAGGTCACAAATAGTGTTTTCTCAGCGAGAGAGGGCCAAAATGAACACTTCATGCAGAACTCCTGTATTTTGAGGAAATCTCACTGAAATCTAGCTGTAACTTCAAGTTTCTGCATCTTTCTATGCTTTCAAGTTGAAACTTGACTGAAAACTCACTTTTTTAAAAAGTTATGGCATTTTTGTTTCCCAGGTCACAAATAGTGTTTTCTCAGCGAGAGAAGGCCAAAATGAAAACTTCATGCAGAACTCCTGTATTTTGATGAAAACTCACTGAAATCTAGCTGTAACTTCAAGTTTCTGCATCTTTCTATGCTTTCAGGTTGAAACTTGACTGAAAACTCACTTTGAACAAAAGTTATGGCTAATTTGTGTCAGAGGTCACAAATAGTGTTTTCTCAGCGAGAGAAGGCCAAAATGAACACTTCATGCATAACTCCTGTATTTTGATGAAAACTGAGTGAAATCCACCTGTAACTTCAAGTTTATGCATCTTTCGATGCTTTCAGGTTGAAACTTGACTGAAAACTCACTTTGAAAAAAAGTTATGGCTGTTTTGTGTCACAGGTCACAAATAGCGTTTTCTCAGCGAGAGAAAGCCAATATGAACACTTCATGCAGAACTCCTGTATTTTGAGGAAATCTCACTGAAATCCAACTGTACCTTCAAGTTTATGCATCTTTCTATGCTTTCAGGTTGAAACTTGACTGAAAACTCACTTTGAACAAAAGTTATGGCTGTTTTGTGTCACAGGTCACTAATAGTGTTTTCTCAGCGAGAGAAGGCCAAAATGAACACTTCATGCAGAACTCCTGTATTTTGAGGAAATCTCACTGAAATCCACCTTTAACTTCAAGTTTCTGCATCTTTCTATGCTTTCAGGTTGAAACTTGACAGAAAACTCACTTTGAACAAAAGTTATGGCATTTTTGTATCACAGGTCACAAATAGTGTTTTCTCGGCGGGAGAAGGCCAACATGAACATTTCATGCAGAACTCCTGTATTTTGATGAAAACTCACTGAAATCAAGCTGTAACTTCAAGTTTATGCATCTTTCTATGCTTTCAGGTTGAAACTTGACTGAAAACTCACTTTGACCAAAAGTTATGGCATTTTTGTATCACAGGTTATAAATAGTGTTTTCTCAGCGAGAGAAGGCCAAAATGAACACTTACTGCAGAACTCCTGTATTGTGATGAAAACTCACTGAAATCAAGCTGTAACTTGACGTTTATGCATCTTTCTATGCTTTCAGGTTGAAACTTGACTGAAAACTCACTTTTAAAAAAAGTTATGGCATTTTTGTATCACAGGTCACAAATAGTGTTTTCTCAGCGAGAGAAGGCCAAAATGAACACTTCATGCAGAACTCCTGTATTTTGATGAAAACTCACTGAAATCCACCTGTAACTTAAAGTTTATGCATCTTTCTATGCTTTCAGGTTGAAACTTGACTGAAAACTCACTTTGAACAAAAGTTATGGCATTTTTGTATCACAGGTCACAAATAGCGTTTTCTCAGCGAGAGAAGGCCAAAATGAACACTTCATGCAGAACTCCTGTATTTTGATGAAAACTCACTGAAATCCACCTGTAACTTCAAGTTTCTGCATCTTTCTATGCTTTCAGGTTGAAACTTGACTGAAAACTCACTTTGAAGAATAGTTATGGCATTTTTGTATCACAGGTCACAAATAGTGTTTTCTCAGCGAGAGAAGGCCAAAATGAACACTTCATGCAGAACTCCTGTATTTTGATGAAAACTCACTGAAATCAAGCTGTAACTTCAAGTTTATGCATCTTTCTATGCTTTCAGGTTGAAACTTGACTGAAAACTCACTTTGAAAAAAAGTTATGGCTGTTTTGTTTCCCAGGTCACAAATAGTGTTTTCTCAGCGAGAGAAGGCCAAAATGAACACTTCATGCAGAACTCCTGTATTTTGAGGAAAACTCACTGAAATCCACCTGTAACTTCAAGGTTCTGCATCTTTCTTTACTTTCAGGTTGAAACTTTACTGAAAACTCACTTTGAAGAAAAGTTATGGCTGTTTTGTGTCACAGGTCACAAATAGCGTTTTCTCAGCGAGAGAAGGCCAAAATGAACACTTCATGCAGAACTCCTGTATTTTGAGGAAATCTCACTGAAATCCAACTGTACCTTCACGTTTATGCATCTTTCTATGCTTTCAGGTTGAAACTTGACTGAAAACTTACTTTTTTAAAAAGTTATGGCATTTTTGTTTCCCAGGTCACAAATAGTGTTTTCTCAGCGAGAGAAGGCCAAAATGAAAACTTCATGCAGAACTCCTGTATTTTGATGAAAACTCACTGAAATCTAGTTGTAACTTCAAGTTTCTGCATCTTTCTATGCTTTCAGGTTGAAACTTGACTGAAAAATCACTTTGAACAAAAGTTATGGCTAATTTGTGTCAGAGGTCACAAATAGCGTTTTCTCAGCGAGAGAAGGCCAAAATGAACACTTCATGCAGAACTCCTGTATTTTGATGAAAACTCACTGAAATCCACCTGTAACTTCAAGTTTCTGCATCTTTCTATGCTTTCAGGTTGAAACTTGACTGAAAACTCACTTTTAAAAAAAGTTAAGGCATTTTTCTTTCCCAGGTCACAAATAGTGTTTTCTCAGCGAGAGAAGGCCAAAATGAACACTTCATGCATAACTCCTGTATTTTGATGAAAACTCACTGAAATCCACCTGTAACTTCAAGTTTCTGCATCTTTCTATGCTTTCAGGTTGAAACTTTACTGAAAACTCACTTTGAACAAAAGTTATGGCTGTTTTGTGTCACAGGTCACTAATAGTGTTTTCTCAGCGAGAGAAGGCCAAAATGAACACTTCATGCAGAACTCCTGTATTTTGAGGAAATCTCACTGAAATCCACCTGTAACTTCAAGTTTCTGCATCTTTCTATGCTTTCAGGTTGAAACTTGACTGAAACTCACTTTGAACAAAAGTTATGGCATTTTTGTATCACAGGTCACAAATAGTGTTTTCTCGGCGGGAGAAGGCCAACATGAACATTTCATGCAGAACTCCTGTATTTTGATGAAAACTCACTGAAATCAAGCTGTAACTTCAAGTTTATGCATCTTTCTATGCTTTCAGGTTGAAACTTGACTGAAAACTCACTTTGAACAAAAGTTATGGCATTTTTGTATCACAGGTTATAAATAGTGTTTTCTCAGCGAGAGAAGGCCAAAATGAACACTTACTGCAGAACTCCTGTATTTTGATGAAAACTCACTGAAATCAAGCTGTAATTTGACGTTTATGCATCTTTCTATGCTTTCAGGTTGAAACTTGACTGAAAACTAACTTTGAACAAAAGTTATGGCATTTTTGTATCAAAGGTCACAAATAGTGTTCTCTCAGCGAGAGAAGGCCAAAATGAACACTTCATGCATAACTCCTGTATTTTGAGGAAAACTCTCTGAAATCCACCTGTAACTTCAAATTTATGCATCTTTCTATGCTTTCAGGTTGAAACTTGACTGAAAACTCACTTTGAACAAAAGTTATGGCTTTTTTGTGTCACAGCTCACAAATAGTGTTTTCTCGGCGCGAGAAGGCTAACATGAACATTTCATGCAGAACTCCTGTATTTTGATGAAAACTCACTGAAATCAAGCTGTAACTTCAAGTTTATGCATCTTTCTATGCTTTCAGGTTGAAACTTGACTGAAAACTCACTTTGAACAAAAGTTATGGCTGTTTTGTGTCACAGGTCACAAATAGCGTTTTCTCAGCGAGAGTAGGCCAAAATTAACACTTCATGCAGAACTCCTGTATTTTGATGAAAACTCACTGAAATCCACCTGTAACTTCAAGTTTCTGCATCTTTCTATGCTTTCAGGTTGAAACTTGACTGAAAACTCACTTTGAAGAATAGTTATGGCATTTTTGTATCACAGGTCACAAATAGTGTTTTCTCAGCGAGAGAAGGCCAAAATGAACACTTCATGCATAACTCCTGTATTTTGAGGAAAACTCTCTGAAATCCACCTGTAACTTCAAATTTATGCATCTTTCTATGCTTTCAGGTTGAAACTTGACTGAAAACTCACTTTGAACAAAAGTTATGGCTTTTTTGTGTCACAGCTCACAAATAGCGTTTTCTCAGCGAGAGAAGGCCAAAATGAACACTTGATGCAGAACTCCTGTATTTTGAGGAAAACTCACTGAAATCCACCTGTAACTTCAAGTTTCTGCATCTTTCCCTTGCTTTCAGGTTGAAACTTTACTGAAAACTCACTTTGAAGAAAAGTTATGGCATTTTTGTATCACAGGTCACAAATAGTGTTTTCTCAGCGAGAGAAGGCCAAAATGAACACATCATGCAGAACTCCTGTATTTTGATGAAAACTCACTGAAATCCACCTGTAACTTCAAGTTTATGCATCTTTCTTTGCTTTCAGGTTGAAACTTGACTGAAAACTCACTTTGAACAAAAGTTATGGCTGTTTTGTGTCACAGGTCACAAATAGCGTTTTCTCAGCGAGAGAAGGCCAAAATGAACACTTCATGCAGAACTCCTGTATTTTGAGGAAATCTCACTGAAATCCAACTGTACCTTCACGTTTATGCATCTTTCTATGCTTTCAGGTTGAAACTTGACTGAAAACTCACTTTTAACAAAAGTTAAGGCATTTTTGTATCACAGTTCACAAATAGCGTTTTCTCGGCGGGAGAAGGCCAACATGAACATTTCATGCAGAACTCCTGTATTTTGATGAAAACTCACTGAAATCAAGCTGTACCTACAAGTTTATGCATCTTTCTATGCTTTCAGGTTGAAACTTGACAGAAAACTCACTTTGAAGAATAGTTATGGCATTTTTGTATCACAGGTCACAAATAGTGTTTTCTCAGCGAGAGAAGGCCAAAATGAACACTTCATGCAGAACTCCTGCATTTTGATGAAAACTCACTGAAATCTAGCTGTAACTTAAAGTTTCTGCATCTTTCTATGCTTTCAGGTTGAAACTTGACTGAAAACTCACTTTTTTAAAAAGTTATGGCATTTTTGTTTCCCAGGTCACAAATAGTGTTTTCTCAGCGAGAGAAGGCCAAAATGAAAACTTCATGCAGAACTCCTGTATTTTGATGAAAACTCACTGAAATCCAACTGTACCTTCAAGTTAATGCATCTTTCTATGCTTTCAGGTTGAAACTTGACTGAAAACTCACTTTGAACAAAAGTTATGGCTGTTTTGTGTCACAGGTCACAAATAGTGTTTTCTCAGCGAGAGAAGGCCAAAATGAACACTTCATGCAGAACTCCTGTATTTTGATGAAAACTCACTGAAATCAAGCTGTAACTTGACGTTTATGCATCTTTCTATGCTTTCAGGTTGAAACTTGACTGAAAACTCACTTTTAAAAAAAGTGATGGCATTTTTGTATCACAGGTCACAAATAGTGTTTTCTCAGCGAGAGAAGGACAAAATGAACACTTCATGCAGAACTCCTGTATTTTGATAAAAACTCACTGAAATCCACCTGTAACTTAAAGTTTATGCATCTTTCTATGCTTTCAGGTTGAAACTTGACTGAAAACTCACTTTGAACAAAAGTTATGGCTGTTTTGTGTCACAGGTCACAAATAGCGTTTTCTCAGCGAGAGAAGGCCGAAATGAACACTTCATGCAGAACTCCTGTATTTTGATGAAAACTCACTGAAATCCACCTGTAACTTCAAGTTTCTGCATCTTTCTATGCTTTCAGGTTGAAACTTGACTGAAAACTCACTTTGAAGAATAGTTATGGCATTTTTGTATCACAGGTCACAAATAGTGTTTTCTCAGCGAGAGAAGGCCAAAATGAACACTTCATGCAGAACTCCTGTATTTTGATGAAAACTCACTGAAATCAAGCTGTAACTTCAAGTTTATGCATCTTTCTATGCTTTCAGGTTGAAACTTGACTGAAAACTCACTTTTAAAAAAAGTTATGGCATTTTTGTTTCCCAGGTCACAAATAGTGTTTTCTCAGCGAGAGAAGGCCAACATGAACATTTCATGCAGAACTCCTGTATTTTGATGAAAACTCACTGAAATCAAGCTGTAACTACAAGTTTATGCATCTTTCTATGCTTTCAGGTTGAAACTTGACAGAAAACTCACTTTGAAGAATAGTTATGGCATTTTTGTATCACAGGTCACAAATAGTATTTTCTCAGCGAGAGAAGGCCAAAATGAACACTTCATGCAGAACTCCTGCATTTTGATGAAAACTCACTGAAATCTAGCTGTAACTTCAAGTTTCTGCATCTTTCTATGCTTTCAGGTTGAAACTTGACTGAAAACTCACTTTTTTAAAAAGTTATGGCATTTTTGTTTCCCAGGTCACAAATAGTGTTTTCTCAGCGAGAGATGGCCAAAATGAAAACTTCATGCAGAACTCCTGTATTTTGATGAAAACTCACTGAAATCAAGCTGTAACTTCAAGTTTATGCATCTTTCTATGCTTTCAGGTTGAAACTTGACTGAAAACTCACTTTTAAAAAAAGTTATGGCATTTTTGTTTCCCAGGTCACAAATAGTGTTTTCTCAGCGAGAGAAGGCCAACATGAACATTTCATGCAGAACTCCTGTATTTTGATGAAAAATCACTGAAATCAAGCTGTAACTACAAGTTTATGCATCTTTCTATGCTTTCAGGTTGAAACTTGACTGAAAAATCACTTTGAAGAATAGTTATGGCATTTTTGTATCACAGGTCACAAATAGTGTTTTCTCAGCGAGAGAAGGCCAAAATGAACACTTCATGCAGAACTCCTGCATTTTGATGAAAACTCACTGAAATCTAGCTGTAACTTCAAGTTTCTGCATCTTTCTATGCTTTCAGGTTGAAACTTGACTGAAAACTCACTGTTTTAAAAAGTTATGGCATTTTTGTTTCCCAGGTCACAAATAGTGTTTTCTCAGCGAGAGAAGGCCAAAATGAAAACTTCATGCAGAACTCCTGTATTTTGATGAAAACTCACTGAAATCAAGCTGTAACTACAAGTTTATGCATCTTTCTATGCTTTCAGGTTGAAACTTGACAGAAAACTCACTTTGAAGAATAGTTATGGCATTTTTGTATCACAGGTCACAAATAGTATTTTCTCAGCGAGAGAAGGCCAAAATGAACACTTCATGCAGAACTCCTGCATTTTGATGAAAACTCACTGAAATCTAGCTGTAACTTCAAGTTTCTGCATCTTTCTATGCTTTCAGGTTGAAACTTGACTGAAAACTCACTTTTTTAAAAAGTTATGGCATTTTTGTTTCCCAGGTCACAAATAGTGTTTTCTCAGCGAGAGATGGCCAAAATGAAAACTTCATGCAGAACTCCTGTATTTTGATGAAAACTCACTGAAATCAAGCTGTAACTTCAAGTTTATGCATCTTTCTATGCTTTCAGGTTGAAACTTGACTGAAAACTCACTTTTAAAAAAAGTTATGGCATTTTTGTTTCCCAGGTCACAAATAGTGTTTTCTCAGCGAGAGAAGGCCAACATGAACATTTCATGCAGAACTCCTGTATTTTGATGAAAACTCACTGAAATCAAGCTGTAACTTCAAGTTTCTGCATCTTTCTATGCTTTCAGGTTGAAACTTGACAGAAAACTCACTTTGAAGAATAGTTATGGCATTTTTGTATCACAGGTCACAAATAGTGTTTTCTCAGCGAGAGAAGGCCAAAATGAACACTTCATGCAGAACTCCTGCATTTTGATGAAAACTCACTGAAATCTAGCTGTAACTTCAAGTTTCTGCATCTTTCTATGCTTTCAGGTTGAAACTTGACTGAAAACTCACTTTTTTAAAAAGTTATGGCATTTTTGTTTCCCAGGTCACAAATAGTGTTTTCTCAGCGAGAGAAGGCCAAAATGAAAACTTCATGCAGAACTCCTGTATTTTGATGAAAACTCACTGAAATCCAACTGTACCTTCAAGTTAATGCATCTTTCTATGCTTTCAGGTTGAAACTTGACTGAAAACTCACTTTGAACAAAAGTTATGGCTGTTTTGTGTCACAGGTCACAAATAGTGTTTTCTCAGCGAGAGAAGGCCAAAATGAACACTTCATGCAGAACTCCTGTATTTTGATGAAAACTCACTGAAATCAAGCTGTAACTTGACGTTTATGCATCTTTCTATGCTTTCAGGTTGAAACTTGACTGAAAACTCACTTTTAAAAAAAGTGATGGCATTTTTGTATCACAGGTCACAAATAGTGTTTTCTCAGCGAGAGAAGGACAAAATGAACACTTCATGCAGAACTCCTGTATTTTGATGAAAACTCACTGAAATCCACCTGTAACTTAAAGTTTATGCATCTTTCTATGCATTCAGGTTGAAACTTGACTGAAAACTCACTTTGAACAAAAGTTATGGCTGTTTTGTGTCACAGGTCACAAATAGCGTTTTCTCAGCGAGAGAAGGCCGAAATGAACACTTCATGCAGAACTCCTGTATTTTGAGGAAAACTCACTGAAATCCACCTGTAACTTCAAGTTTCTGCATCTTTCTATGCTTTCAGGTTGAAACTTGACTGAAAACTCACTTTGAAGAATAGTTATGGCATTTTTGTATCACAGGTCACAAATAGTTTTTTCTCAGCGAGAGAAGGCCAAAATGAACACTTCATGCAGAACTCCTGTATTTTGATGAAAACTCACTGAAATCAAGCTGTAACTTCAAGTTTATGCATCTTTCTATGCTTTCAGGTTGAAACTTGACTGAAAACTCACTTTTAAAAAAAGTTATGGCATTTTTGTTTCCCAGGTCACAAATAGTGTTTTCTCAGCGAGAGAAGGCCAACATGAACATTTCATGCAGAACTCCTGTATTTTGATGAAAACTCACTGAAATCAAGCTGTAACTACAAGTTTATGCATCTTTCTATGCTTTCAGGTTGAAACTTGACAGAAAACTCACTTTGAAGAATAGTTATGGCATTTTTGTATCACAGGTCACAAATAGTGTTTTCTCAGCGAGAGAAGGCCAAAATGAACACTTCATGCAGAACTCCTGCATTTTGATGAAAACTCACTGAAATCTAACTGTAACTTCAAGTTTCTGCATCTTTCTATGCTTTCAGGTTGAAACTTGACTGAAAACTCACTTTTTTAAAAAGTTATGGCATTTTTGTTTCCCAGGTCACAAATAGTGTTTTCTCAGCGAGAGATGGCCAAAATGAAAACTTCATGCAGAACTCCTGTATTTTGATGAAAACTCACTGAAATCAAGCTGTAACTTCAAGTTTATGCATCTTTCTATGCTTTCAGGTTGAAACTTGACTGAAAACTCACTTTTAAAAAAAGTTATGGCATTTTTGTTTCCCAGGTCACAAATAGTGTTTTCTCAGCGAGAGAAGGCCAACATGAACATTTCATGCAGAACTCCTGTATTTTGATGAAAACTCACTGAAATCAAGCTGTAACTACAAGTTTTTGCATCTTTCTATGCTTTCAGGTTGAAACTTGACAGAAAACTCACTTTGAAGAATAGTTATGGCATTTTTGTATCACAGGTCACAAATAGTGTTTTCTCAGCGAGAGAAGGCCAAAATGAACACTTCATGCAGAACTCCTGCATTTTGATGAAAACTCACTGAAATCTAGCTGTAACTTCAAGTTTCTGCATCTTTCTATACTTTCAGGTTGAAACTTGACTGAAAACTCACTTTTTTAAAAAGTTATGGCATTTTTGTTTCCCATGTCACAAATAGTGTTTTCTCAGTGAGAGAAGGCCAAAATGAAAACTTCATGCAGAACTCCTGTATTTTGATGAAAACTCACTGAAATCCAACTGTACCTTCAAGTTAATGCATATTTCTATGCTTTCAGGTTGAAACTTGACTGAAAACTCACTTTGAACAAAAGTTATGGCTGTTTTGTGTCACAGGTCACAAATAGTGTTTTCTCAGCGAGAGAAGGCCAAAATGAACACTTCATGCAGAACTCCTGTATTTTGATGAAAACTCACTGAAATCCACCTGTAACTTAAAGTTTATGCATCTTTCTATGCTTTCATGTTGAAACTTGACTGAAAACTCACTTTGAACAAAAGTTATGGCTGTTTTGTGTCACAGGTCACAAATAGCGTTTTCTCAGCGAGAGAAGGCCAAAATGAACACTTCATGCAGAACTCCTGTATTTTGATGAAAACTCACTGAAATCCAACTGTACCTTCACGTTTATGCATCTTTCTATGCTTTCAGGTTGAAACTTGACTGAAAACTCACTTTGAACAAAAGTTATGACATTTTTGTATCACAGGTCACAAATAGTGTTTTCTCAGCGAGAGAAGGCCAAAATGAACACTTCATGCAGAACTCCTGTATTTTGATGAAAACTCACTGAAATCAAGCTGTAACTTCAAGTTTATGCATCTTTCTATGCTTTCAGGTTGAAACTTGACTGAAAACTCACTTTTAAAAAAAGTTATGGCATTTTTGTTTCCCAGGTAACAAATAGTGTTTTCTCAGCGAGAGAAGGCCAACATGAACATTTCATGCAGAACTCCTGTATTTTGATGAAAACTCACTGAAATGAAGCTGTAACTACAAGTTTATGCATCTTTCTATGCTTTCAGGTTGAAACTTGACAGAAAACTCACTTTGAAGAATAGTTATGGCATTTTTGTATCACAGGTCACAAATAGTGTTTTCTCAGCGAGAGAAGGCCAAAATGAACACTTCATGCAGAACTCCTGCATTTTGATGAAAACTCACTGAAATCTAACTGTAACTTCAAGTTTCTGCATCTTTCTATGCTTTCAGGTTGAAACTTGACTGAAAACTCACTTTTTTAAAAAGTTATGGCATTTTTGTTTCCCAGGTCACAAATAGTGTTTTCTCAGCGAGAGATGGCCAAAATGAAAACTTCATGCAGAACTCCTGTATTTTGATGAAAACTCACTGAAATCAAGCTGTAACTTCAAGTTTATGCATCTTTCTATGCTTTCAGGTTGAAACTTGACTGAAAACTCACTTTAAAAAAAGTTATGGCATTTTTGTTTCCCAGGTCACAAATAGTGTTTTCTCAGCGAGAGAAGGCCAACATGAACATTTCATGCAGAACTCCTGTATTTTGATGAAAACTCACTGAAATCAAGCTGTAACTACAAGTTTTTGCATCTTTCTATGCTTTCAGGTTGAAACTTGACAGAAAACTCACTTTGAAGAATAGTTATGGCATTTTTGTATCACAGGTCACAAATAGTGTTTTCTCAGCGAGAGAAGGCCAAAATGAACACTTCATGCAGAACTCCTGCATTTTGATGAAAACTCACTGAAATCTAGCTGTAACTTCAAGTTTCTGCATCTTTCTATACTTTCAGGTTGAAACTTGACTGAAAACTCACTTTTTTAAAAAGTTATGGCATTTTTGTTTCCCATGTCACAAATAGTGTTTTCTCAGCGAGAGAAGGCCAAAATGAAAACTTCATGCAGAACTCCTGTATTTTGATGAAAACTCACTGAAATCCAACTGTACCTTCAAGTTAATGCATATTTCTATGCTTTCAGGTTGAAACTTGACTGAAAACTCACTTTGAACAAAAGTTATGGCTGTTTTGTGTCACAGGTCACAAATAGTGTTTTCTCAGCGAGAGAAGGCCAAAATGAACACTTCATGCAGAACTCCTGTATTTTGATGAAAACTCACTGAAATCAAGCTGTAACTTGAAGTTTATGCATCTTTCTATGCTTTCAGGTTGAAACTTGACTGAAAACTAACTTTGAACAAAAGTTATGGCATTTTTGTATCAAAGGTCACAAATAGTGTTTTCTCAGCGAGAGAAGGCCAAAATGAACACTTCATGCATAACTCCTGTATTTTGAGGAAAACTCTCTGAAATCCACCTGTAACTTCAAATTTATGCATCTTTCTATGCTTTCAGGTTGAAACTTGACTGAAAACTCACTTTGAACAAAAGTTATGGCTTTTTTGTGTCACAGCTCACAAATAGCGTTTTCTCAGCGAGAGAAGGCCAAAATGAACACTTCATGGAGAACTCCTGTATTTTGAGGAAAACTCACTGAAATCCACCTGTAACTTCAAGTTTCTGCATCTTTCTATGCTTTCAGGTTGAAACTTGACTGAAAACTAACTTTGAACAAAAGTTATGGCATTTTTGTATCAAAGGTCACAAATAGTGTTCTCTCAGCGAGAGAAGGCCAAAATGAACACTTCATGCATAACTCCTGTATTTTGAGGAAAACTCTCTGAAATCCACCTGTAACTTCAAATTTATGCATCTTTCTATGCATTCAGGTTGAAACTTGACTGAAAACTCACTTTGAACAAAAGTTATGGCTTTTTTGTGTCACAGGTCACAAATAGCGTTTTCTCAGCGAGAGAAGGCCAAAATGAACACTTCATGCAGAACTCCTGTATTTTGAGGAAATCTCACTGAAATCCAACTGTACCTTCACGTTTATGCATCTTTCTATGCTTTCAGGTTGAAACTTGACTGAAAACTCACTTTGAACAAAAGTTATGGCATTTTTGTATCACAGGTCACAAATAGTGTTTTCTCGGCGGGAGAAGGCCAACATGAACATTTCATGCAGAACTCCTGTATTTTGATGAAAACTCACTGAAATCAAGCTGTAACTACAAGTTTATGCATCTTTCTATGCTTTCAGGTTGAAACTTGACAGAAAACTCACTTTGAAGAATAGTTATGGCAATTTTGTATCACAGGTCACAAATAGTGTTTTCTCAGCGAGAGAAGGCCAAAATGAACACTTCATGCAGAACTCCTGTATTTTGATGAAAACTCACTGAAATCAAGCTGTAACTTCAAGTTTATGCATCTTTCTATGCTTTCAGGTTGAAACTTGACTGAAAACTCACTTTTAAAAAAAGTTATGGCATTTTTGTTTCCCAGGTCACAAATAGTGTTTTCTCAGCGAGAGAAGGCAAAAATGAACACTTCATGCAGAACTCCTGTATTTTGATGAAAACTCACTGAAATCCACCTGTAACTTCAAGTTTCTGCATCTTTCTATGCTTTCAGGTTGAAACTTGACTGAAAACTCACTTTGAACAAAAGTTATGGCATTTTTGTATCACAGGTCACAAATAGTGTTTTCTCGGCGGGAGAAGGCCAAAATGAACATTTCATGCAGAACTCCTGTATTTTGATGAAAACTCACTGAAATCAAGCTGTAACTACAAGCTTATGCATCTTTCTATGCTTTCAGGTTGAAACTTGACAGAAAACTCACTTTGAAGAATAGTTATGGCAATTTTGTATCACAGGTCACAAATAGTGTTTTCTCAGCGAGAGAAGGCCAAAATGAACACTTCATGCAGAACTCCTGTATTTTGATGAAAACTCACTTAAATCAAGCTGTAACTTCAAGTTTATGCATCTTTCTATGCTTTCAACCTGAAAGCATAGAAAGATGCTTTCTATGCTTTCAACCTGAAAGCATAGAAAGCATCTTTCTATGCTTTCAGGTTGAAACTTGACTGCAAACTCACTTTGAACAAAAGTTATGGCATTTTTGTATCACAGGTTATAAATAGTGTTTTCTCAGCGAGAGAAGGCCAAAATGAACACTTACTGCAGAACTCCTGTATTTTGATGAAAACTCACTGAAATCAAGCTGTAACTTGACGTTTTTGCATCTTTCTATGCTTTCAGGTTGAAACTTGACTGAAAACTAACTTTGAACAAAAGTTATGGCATTTTTGTATCAAAGGTCACAAATAGTGTTCTCTCAGCGAGAGAAGGCCAAAATGAACACTTCATGCATAACTCCTGTATTTTGAGGAAAACTCTCTGAAATCCACCTGTAACTTCAAATTTATGCATCTTTCTATGCTTTCAGGTTGAAACTTGACTGAAAACTCACTTTGAAAAAAAGTTATGGCTTTTTTGTGTCACAGCTCACAAATAGCGTTTTCTCAGCGAGAGAAGGCCAAAATGAACACTTCATGGAGAACTCCTGTATTTTGAGGAAAACTCACTGAAATCCACCTGTAACTTCAAGTTTCTGCATCTTTCCCTTGCTTTCAGGTTGAAACTTTACTGAAAACTCACTTTGAAGAAAAGTTATGGCATTTTTGTATCACAGGTCACAAATAGTGTTTTCTCAGCGAGAGAAGGCCAAAATGAACACTTCATGCAGAACTCCTGTATTTAATGAAAACTCACTGAAATCCAACTGTAACTTCAAGTTTTTGCATCTTTCTTTGCTTTCAGGTTGAAACTTGACTGAAAACTCACTTTGAACAAAAGTTATGGCTATTTTGTGTCACAGGTCACAAATAGCGTTTTCTCAGCGAGAGAAGGCCAAAATGAAAACTTCATGCAGAACTCCTGTATTTTGAGGAAATCTCACTGAAATCCAACTGTACCTTCAAGTTTATGCATCTTTCTATGCTTTCAGGTTGAAACTTGACTGAAAACTCACTTTGAACAAAAGTTATGGCATTTTTGTATCACAGGTCACAAATAGTGTTTTCTCGGCGGGAGAAGGCCAACATGAACATTTCATGCAGAACTCCTGTATTTTGATGAAAACTCACTGAAATCAAGCTGTAACTAAAAGTTTATGCATCTTTCTATGCTTTCAGGTTGAAACTTGACAGAAAACTCACTTTGAAGAATAGTTATGGCATTTTTGTATCACAGGTCACAAATAGTGTTTTCTCAGCGAGAGAAGGCCAAAATGAACACTTCATGCAGAACTCCTGCATTTTGATGAAAACTCACTGAAATCTAGCTGTAACTTCAAGTTTCTGCATCTTTCTATGCTTTCAGGTTGAAACTTGACTGAAAACTCACTTTTTTAAAAAGTTATGGCATTTTTGTTTCCCAGGTCACAAATAGTGTTTTCTCAGCGAGAGAAGGCCAAAATGAAAACTTCATGCAGAACTCCTGTATTTTGATGAAAACTCACTGAAATCCAACTGTACCTTCAAGTTTATGCATCTTTCTATGCTTTCAGGTTGAAACTTGACTGAAAACTCACTTTGAACAAAAGTTATGGCTGTTTTGTGTCACAGGTCACAAATAGTGTTTTCTCAGCGAGAGAAGGCCAAAATGAACACTTCATGCAGAACTCCTGTATTTTGATGAAAACTCACTGAAATCAAGCTGTAACTTGACGTTTCTGCATCTTTCTATGCTTTCAGGTTGAAACTTGACAGAAAACTCACTTTGAACAAAAGTTATGGCTGTTTTGTGTCACAGGTCACAAATAGCGTTTTCTCAGCGAGAGAAGGCCAAAATGAACACTTAATGCAGAACTCCTGTATTTTGATGAAAACTAACTGAAATCCACCTGTAACTTCAAGTTTCTGCATCTTTCTATGCTTTCAGGTTGAAACTTGACTGAAAACTCACTTTGAAGAAGAGTTATGGCATTTTTGTATCACAGGTCACAAATAGTGTTTTCTCAGCGAGAGAAGGCCAAAATGAACACTTCATGCAGAACTCCTGTATTTTGATGAAAACTCACTGAAATCAAGCTGTAACTTCAAGTTTCTGCATCTTTCTATGCTTTCAGGTTGAAACTTGACTGAAAACTCACTTTTAAAAAAAGTTATGGCATTTTTGTTTCCCAGGTCACAAATAGTGTTTTCTCAGCGAGAGAAGGCCAAAATGAACACTTCATGCAGAACTCATGTATTTTGATGAAAACTCACTGAAATCCACCTGTAACTTCAAGTTTATGCATCTTTCTATGCTTTCAGGTTGAAACTTGACAGAAAACTCACTTTGAACAAAAGTTATGGCATTTTTGTATCACAGGTCACAAATAGTGTTTTCTCGGCGGGAGAAGGCCAACATGAACATTTCATGCAGAACTCCTGTATTTTGATGAAAACTCACTGAAATCAAGCTGTAACTTCAAGTTTATGCATCTTTCTATGCTTTCAGGTTGAAACTTGACTGAAAACTCACTTTGAACAAAAGTTATGGCATTTTTGTATCACAGGTTATAAATAGTGTTTTCTCAGCGGGAGAAGGCCAAAATGAACACTTACTGCAGAACTCCTGTATTTTGATGAAAACTCACTGAAATCAAGCTGTAACTTGACGTTTATGCATCTTTCTATGCTTTCAGGTTGAAACTTGACTGAAAACTAACTTTGAACAAAAGTTATGGCATTTTTGTATCACAGGTCACAAATAGTGTTTTCTCAGCGAGAGAAGGCCAAAATGAACACTTCATGCAGAACTCCTGTATTTTGATGAAAACTCACTGAAATCAAGCTGTAACTTCAAGTTTCTGCATCTTTCTATGCTTTCAGGTTGAAACTTGACTGAAAACTCACTTTTAAAAAAAGTTATGGCATTTTTGTTTCCCAGGTCACAAATAGTGTTTTCTCAGCGAGAGAAGGCCAAAATGAACACTTCATGCAGAACTCATGTATTTTGATGAAAACTCACTGAAATCCACCTGTAACTTCAAGTTTATGCATCTTTCTATGCTTTCAGGTTGAAACTTGACAGAAAACTCACTTTGAACAAAAGTTATGGCATTTTTGTATCACAGGTCACAAATAGTGTTTTCTCGGCGGGAGAAGGCCAACATGAACATTTCATGCAGAACTCCTGTATTTTGATGAAAACTCACTGAAATCAAGCTGTAACTTCAAGTTTATGCATCTTTCTATGCTTTCAGGTTGAAACTTGACTGAAAACTCACTTTGAACAAAAGTTATGGCATTTTTGTATCACAGGTTATAAATAGTGTTTTCTCAGCGAGAGAAGGCCAAAATGAACACTTCATGCAGAACTCCTGTATTTTGATGAAAACTCACTGAAATCCACCTGTAACTTCAAGTTTCTGCATCTTTCTATGCTTTCAGGTTGAAACTTGACTGAAAACTCACTTTGAAGAATAGTTATGGCATTTTTGTATCACAGGTCACAAATAGTGTTTTCTCAGCGAGAGAAGGCCAAAATGAACACTTCATGCAGAACTCCTGTATTTTGATGAAAACTCACTGAAATCAAGCTGTAACTTCAAGTTTCTGCATCTTTCTATGCTTTCAGGTTGAAACTTGACTGAAAACTCACTTTTAAAAAAAGTTATGGCATTTTTGTTTCCCAGGTCACAAATAGTGTTTTCTCAGCAAGAGAAGGCCAACATGAACATTTCATGCAGAACTCCTGTATTTTGATGAAAACTCACTGAAATCAAGCTGTAACTACAAGTTTATGCATCTTTCTATGCTTTCAGGTTGAAACTTGACAGAAAACTCACTTTGAAGAATAGTTATGGCATTTTTGTTTCCCAGGTCACAAATAGTGTTTTCTCAGCGAGAGAAGGCCAAAATGAAAACTTCATGCAGAACTCCTGTATTTTGATGAAAACTCACTGAAATCCAACTGTACCTTCAAGTTTATGCATCTTTCTATGCTTTCAGGTTGAAACTTGACTGAAAACTCACTTTGAACAAAAGTTATGGCTGTTTTGTGTCACAGGTCACAAATAGTGTTTTCTCAGCGAGAGAAGGCCAAAATGAACACTTCATGCAGAACTCCTGTATTTTGATGAAAACTCACTGAAATCAAGCTGTAACTTGACGTTTATGCATCTTTCTATGCTTTCAGGTTGAAACTTGACTGAAAACTCACTTTTAAAAAAAGTTATGGCATTTTTGTATCACAGGTCACAAATAGTGTTTTCTCAGCGAGAGAAGGCCAAAATGAACACTTCATGCAGAACTCCTGTATTTTGATGAAAACTCACTGAAATCCACCTGTAACTTAAAGTTTATGCATCTTTCTATGCTTTCAGGTTGAAACTTGACTGAAAACTCACTTTGAAAAAAAGTTTTGGCTGTTTTGTGTCACAGGTCACAAATAGTGTTTTCTCAGCGAGAGAAGGCCAAAATGAACACTTCATGCAGAACTCCTGTATTTTGATGAAAACTCACTGAAATCCACCTGTAACTTCAAGTTTCTGCATCCTTCTATGCTTTCAGGTTGAAACTTGACTGAAAACTCACTTTGAAGAAAAGTTATGGCATTTTTGTATCACAGGTCACAAATAGTGTTTTCTCAGCGAGAGAAGGCCAAAATGAACACTTCATGCAGAACTCCTGTATTTTGATGAAAACTCACTGAAATCAAGCTGTAACTTGACATTTCTGCATCTTTCTATGCTTTCAGGTTGAAACTTGACAGAAAACTCACTTTGAACAAAAGTTATGGCATTTTTGTATCACAGGTCACAAATAGTGTTTTCTCAGCGAGAGAAGGCCAAAATGAACACTTCATGCAGAACTCCTGTATTTTGATGAAAACTCACTGAAATCCACCTGTAACTTAAAGTTTATGCATCTTTCTATGCTTTCATGTTGAAACTTGACTGAAAACTCACTTTGAACAAAAGTTATGGCTGTTTTGTGTCACAGGTCACAAATAGCGTTTTCTCAGCGAGAGAAGGCCAAAATGAACACTTCATGCAGAACTCCTGTATTTTGATGAAAACTAACTGAAATCCACCTGTAACTTCAAGTTTCTGCATCTTTCTATGCTTTCAGGTTGAAACTTGACTGAAAACTCACTTTGAAGAATAGTTATGGCATTTTTGTATCACAGGTCACAAATAGTGTTTTCTCAGCGAGAGAAGGCCAAAATGAACACTTCATGCAGAACTCCTGTATTTTGATGAAAACTCACTGAAATCAAGCTGTAACTTCAAGTTTCTGCATCTTTCTATGCTTTCAGGTTGAAACTTGACTGAAAACTCACTTTTAAAAAAAGTTATGGCATTTTTGTTTCCCAGGTCACAAATAGTGTTTTCTCAGCGAGAGAAGGCCAAAATGAACACTTCATGCAGAACTCCTGTATTTTGATGAAAACTCACTGAAATCCACCTGTAACTTCAAGTTTATGCATCTTTCTATGCTTTCAGGTTGAAACTTGACAGAAAACTCACTTTGAACAAAAGTTATGGCATTTTTGTATCACAGGTCACAAATAGTGTTTTCTCGGCGGGAGAAGGCCAACATGAACATTTCATGCAGAACTCCTGTATTTTGATGAAAACTCACTGAAATCAAGCTGTAACTTCAAGTTTATGCATCTTTCTATGCTTTCAGGTTGAAACTTGACTGAAAACTCACTTTGAACAAAAGTTATGGCATTTTTGTATCACAGGTTATAAATAGTGTTTTCTCAGCGAGAGAAGGCCAAAATGAACACTTACTGCAGAACTCCGGTATTTTGATGAAAACTCACTGAAATCAAGCTGTAACTTGACGTTTATGCATCTTTCGATGCTTTCAGGTTGAAACTTGACTGAAAACTCACTTTGAACAAAAGTTATGGCATTTTTGTATCAAAGGTCACAAATAGTGTTCTCTCAGCGAGAGAAGGCCAAAATGAACACTTCATGCATAACTCCTGTATTTTGAGGAAAACTCACTGAAATCCACCTGTAACTTAAAGTTTATGCATCTTTCTATGCTTTCAGGTTGAAACTTGACTGAAAACTCACTTTGAAAAAAAGTTATGGCTGTTTTGTGTCACAGGTCACAAATAGTGTTTTCTCAGCGAGAGAAGGCCAAAATGAACACTTCATGCAGAACTCCTGTATTTTGATGAAAACTCACTGAAATCAAGCTGTAACTTGACGTTTATGCATCTTTCTATGCTTTCAGGTTGAAACTTGACTGAAAACTCACTTTTAAAAAAAGTGATGGCATTTTTGTATCACAGGTCACAAATAGTGTTTTCTCAGCGAGAGAAGGACAAAATGAACACTTCATGCAGAACTCCTGTATTTTGATGAAAACTCACTGAAATCCACCTGTAACTTAAAGTTTATGCATCTTTCTATGCTTTCAGGTTGAAACTTGACTGAAAACTCACTTTGAACAAAAGTTATGGCTGTTTTGTGTCACAGGTCACAAATAGCGTTTTCTCAGCGAGAGAAGGCCGAAATGAACACTTCATGCAGAACTCCTGTATTTTGATGAAAACTCACTGAAATCCACCTGTAACTTCAAGTTTCTGCATCTTTCTATGCTTTCAGGTTGAAACTTGACTGAAAACTCACTTTGAAGAATAGTTATGGCATTTTTGTATCACAGGTCACAAATAGTGTTTTCTCAGCGAGAGAAGGCCAAAATGAACACTTCATGCAGAACTCCTGTATTTTGATGAAAACTCACTGAAATCAAGCTGTAACTTCAAGTTTATGCATCTTTCTATGCTTTCAGGTTGAAACTTGACTGAAAACTCACTTTTAAAAAAAGTTATGGCATTTTTGTTTCCCAGGTCACAAATAGTGTTTTCTCAGCAAGAGAAGGCCAACATGAACATTTCATGCAGAACTCCTGTATTTTGATGAAAACTCACTGAAATCAAGCTGTAACTACAAGTTTATGCATCTTTCTATGCTTTCAGGTTGAAACTTGACAGAAAACTCACTTTGAAGAATAGTTATGGCATTTTTGTTTCCCAGGTCACAAATAGTGTTTTCTCAGCGAGAGAAGGCCAAAATGAAAACTTCATGCAGAACTCCTGTATTTTGATGAAAACTCACTGAAATCCAACTGTACCTTCAAGTTTATGCATCTTTCTATGCTTTCAGGTTGAAACTTGACTGAAAACTCACTTTGAACAAAAGTTATGGCTGTTTTGTGTCACAGGTCACAAATAGTGTTTTCTCAGCGAGAGAAGGCCAAAATGAACACTTCATGCAGAACTCCTGTATTTTGATGAAAACTCACTGAAATCAAGCTGTAACTTGACGTTTATGCATCTTTCTATGCTTTCAGGTTGAAACTTGACTGAAAACTAACTTTGAACAAAAGTTATGGCATTTTTGTATCAAAGGTCACAAATAGTGTTCTCTCAGCGAGAGAAGGCCAAAATGAACACTTCATGCATAACTCCTGTATTTTGAGGAAAACTCACTGAAATCCACCTGTAACTTAAAGTTTATGCATCTTTCTATGCTTTCAGGTTGAAACTTGACTGAAAACTCACTTTGAAAAAAAGTTATGGCTGTTTTGTGTCACAGGTCACAAATAGTGTTTTCTCAGCGAGAGAAGGCCAAAATGAACACTTCATGCAGAACTCCTGTATTTTGATGAAAACTCACTGAAATCAAGCTGTAACTTGACGTTTATGCATCTTTCTATGCTTTCAGGTTGAAACTTGACTGAAAACTCACTTTTAAAAAAAGTGATGGCATTTTTGTATCACAGGTCACAAATAGTGTTTTCTCAGCGAGAGAAGGACAAAATGAACACTTCATGCAGAACTCCTGTATTTTGATGAAAACTCACTGAAATCCACCTGTAACTTAAAGTTTATGCATCTTTCTATGCTTTCAGGTTGAAACTTGACTGAAAACTCACTTTGAACAAAAGTTATGGCTGTTTTGTGTCACAGGTCACAAATAGCGTTTTCTCAGCGAGAGAAGGCCGAAATGAACACTTCATGCAGAACTCCTGTATTTTGATGAAAACTCACTGAAATCCACCTGTAACTTCAAGTTTCTGCATCTTTCTATGCTTTCAGGTTGAAACTTGACTGAAAACTCACTTTGAAGAATAGTTATGGCATTTTTGTATCACAGGTCACAAATAGTGTTTTCTCAGCGAGAGAAGGCCAAAATGAACACTTCATGCAGAACTCCTGTATTTTGATGAAAACTCACTGAAATCAAGCTGTAACTTCAAGTTTATGCATCTTTCTATGCTTTCAGGTTGAAACTTGACTGAAAACTCACTTTTAAAAAAAGTTATGGCATTTTTGTTTCCCAGGTCACAAATAGTGTTTTCTCAGCAAGAGAAGGCCAACATGAACATTTCATGCAGAACTCCTGTATTTTGATGAAAACTCACTGAAATCAAGCTGTAACTACAAGTTTATGCATCTTTCTATGCTTTCAGGTTGAAACTTGACAGAAAACTCACTTTGAAGAATAGTTATGGCATTTTTGTTTCCCAGGTCACAAATAGTGTTTTCTCAGCGAGAGAAGGCCAAAATGAAAACTTCATGCAGAACTCCTGTATTTTGATGAAAACTCACTGAAATCCAACTGTACCTTCAAGTTTATGCATCTTTCTATGCTTTCAGGTTGAAACTTGACTGAAAACTCACTTTGAACAAAAGTTATGGCTGTTTTGTGTCACAGGTCACAAATAGTGTTTTCTCAGCGAGAGAAGGCCAAAATGAACACTTCATGCAGAACTCCTGTATTTTGATGAAAACTCACTGAAATCAAGCTGTAACTTGACGTTTATGCATCTTTCTATGCTTTCAGGTTGAAACTTGACTGAAAACTCACTTTTAAAAAAAGTTATGGCATTTTTGTATCACAGGTCACAAATAGTGTTTTCTCAGCGAGAGAAGGCCAAAATGAACACTTCATGCAGAACTCCTGTATTTTGATGAAAACTAACTGAAATCCACCTGTAACTTAAAGTTTATGCATCTTTCTATGCTTTCAGGTTGAAACTTGACTGAAAACTCACTTTGAACAAAAGTTTTGGCTGTTTTGTGTCACAGGTCACAAATAGCGTTTTCTCAGCGAGAGAAGGCCAAAATGAACACTTCATGCAGAACTCCTGTATTTTGATGAAAACTCACTGAAATCCACCTGTAACTTCAAGTTTCTGCATCCTTCTATGCTTTCAGGTTGAAACTTGACTGAAAACTCACTTTGAAGAAAAGTTATGGCATTTTTGTATCACAGGTCACAAATAGTGTTTTCTCAGCGAGAGAAGGCCAAAATGAACACTTCATGCAGAACTCCTGTATTTTGATGAAAACTCACTGAAATCAAGCTGTAACTTGACATTTCTGCATCTTTCTATGCTTTCAGGTTGAAACTTGACAGAAAACTCACTTTGAACAAAAGTTATGGCATTTTTGTATCACAGGTCACAAATAGTGTTTTCTCAGCGAGAGAAGGCCAAAATGAACACTTCATGCAGAACTCCTGTATTTTGATGAAAACTCACTGAAATCCACCTGTAACTTAAAGTTTATGCATCTTTCTATGCTTTCATGTTGAAACTTGACTGAAAACTCACTTTGAACAAAAGTTATGGCTGTTTTGTGTCACAGGTCACAAATAGCGTTTTCTCAGCGAGAGAAGGCCAAAATGAACACTTCATGCAGAACTCCTGTATTTTGATGAAAACTAACTGAAATCCACCTGTAACTTCAAGTTTCTGCATCTTTCTATGCTTTCAGGTTGAAACTTGACTGAAAACTCACTTTGAAGAATAGTTATGGCATTTTTGTATCACAGGTCACAAATAGTGTTTTCTCAGCGAGAGAAGGCCAAAATGAACACTTCATGCAGAACTCCTGTATTTTGATGAAAACTCACTGAAATCAAGCTGTAACTTCAAGTTTCTGCATCTTTCTATGCTTTCAGGTTGAAACTTGACTGAAAACTCACTTTTAAAAAAAGTTATGGCATTTTTGTTTCCCAGGTCACAAATAGTGTTTTCTCAGCGAGAGAAGGCCAAAATGAACACTTCATGCAGAACTCCTGTATTTTGATGAAAACTCACTGAAATCCACCTGTAACTTCAAGTTTATGCATCTTTCTATGCTTTCAGGTTGAAACTTGACAGAAAACTCACTTTGAACAAAAGTTATGGCATTTTTGTATCACAGGTCACAAATAGTGTTTTCTCGGCGGGAGAAGGCCAACATGAACATTTCATGCAGAACTCCTGTATTTTGATGAAAACTCACTGAAATCAAGCTGTAACTTCAAGTTTATGCATCTTTCTATGCTTTCAGGTTGAAACTTGACTGAAAACTCACTTTGAACAAAAGTTATGGCATTTTTGTATCACAGGTTATAAATAGTGTTTTCTCAGCGAGAGAAGGCCAAAATGAACACTTACTGCAGAACTCCGGTATTTTGATGAAAACTCACTGAAATCAAGCTGTAACTTGACGTTTATGCATCTTTCGATGCTTTCAGGTTGAAACTTGACTGAAAACTAACTTTGAACAAAAGTTATGGCATTTTTGTATCAAAGGTCACAAATAGTGTTCTCTCAGCGAGAGAAGGCCAAAATGAACACTTCATGCATAACTCCTGTATTTTGAGGAAAACTCACTGAAATCCACCTGTAACTTAAAGTTTATGCATCTTTCTATGCTTTCAGGTTGAAACTTGACTGAAAACTCACTTTGAAAAAAAGTTATGGCTGTTTTGTGTCACAGGTCACAAATAGTGTTTTCTCAGCGAGAGAAGGCCAAAATGAACACTTCATGCAGAACTCCTGTATTTTGATGAAAACTCACTGAAATCAAGCTGTAACTTGACGTTTATGCATCTTTCTATGCTTTCAGGTTGAAACTTGACTGAAAACTCACTTTTAAAAAAAGTGATGGCATTTTTGTATCACAGGTCACAAATAGTGTTTTCTCAGCGAGAGAAGGACAAAATGAACACTTCATGCAGAACTCCTGTATTTTGATGAAAACTCACTGAAATCCACCTGTAACTTAAAGTTTATGCATCTTTCTATGCTTTCAGGTTGAAACTTGACTGAAAACTCACTTTGAACAAAAGTTATGGCTGTTTTGTGTCACAGGTCACAAATAGCGTTTTCTCAGCGAGAGAAGGCCGAAATGAACACTTCATGCAGAACTCCTGTATTTTGATGAAAACTCACTGAAATCCACCTGTAACTTCAAGTTTCTGCATCTTTCTATGCTTTCAGGTTGAAACTTGACTGAAAACTCACTTTGAAGAATAGTTATGGCATTTTTGTATCACAGGTCACAAATAGTGTTTTCTCAGCGAGAGAAGGCCAAAATGAACACTTCATGCAGAACTCCTGTATTTTGATGAAAACTCACTGAAATCAAGCTGTAACTTCAAGTTTATGCATCTTTCTATGCTTTCAGGTTGAAACTTGACTGAAAACTCACTTTTAAAAAAAGTTATGGCATTTTTGTTTCCCAGGTCACAAATAGTGTTTTCTCAGCAAGAGAAGGCCAACATGAACATTTCATGCAGAACTCCTGTATTTTGATGAAAACTCACTGAAATCAAGCTGTAACTACAAGTTTATGCATCTTTCTATGCTTTCAGGTTGAAACTTGACAGAAAACTCACTTTGAAGAATAGTTATGGCATTTTTGTTTCCCAGGTAACAAATAGTGTTTTCTCAGCGAGAGAAGGCCAAAATGAAAACTTCATGCAGAACTCCTGTATTTTGATGAAAACTCACTGAAATCCAACTGTACCTTCAAGTTTATGCATCTTTCTATGCTTTCAGGTTGAAACTTGACTGAAAACTCACTTTGAACAAAAGTTATGGCTGTTTTGTGTCACAGGTCACAAATAGTGTTTTCTCAGCGAGAGAAGGCCAAAATGAACACTTCATGCAGAACTCCTGTATTTTGATGAAAACTCACTGAAATCAAGCTGTAACTTGACGTTTATGCATCTTTCTATGCTTTCAGGTTGAAACTTGACTGAAAACTCACTTTTAAAAAAAGTTATGGCATTTTTGTATCACAGGTCACAAATAGTGTTTTCTCAGCGAGAGAAGGCCAAAATGAACACTTCATGCAGAACTCCTGTATTTTGATGAAAACTCACTGAAATCCACCTGTAACTTAAAGTTTATGCATCTTTCTATGCTTTCAGGTTGAAACTTGACTGAAAACTCACTTTGAACAAAAGTTTTGGCTGTTTTGTGTCACAGGTCACAAATAGCGTTTTCTCAGCGAGAGAAGGCCAAAATGAACACTTCATGCAGAACTCCTGTATTTTGATGAAAACTCACTGAAATCCACCTGTAACTTCAAGTTTCTGCATCCTTCTATGCTTTCAGGTTGAAACTTGACTGAAAACTCACTTTGAAGAAAAGTTATGGCATTTTTGTATCACAGGTCACAAATAGTGTTTTCTCAGCGAGAGAAGGCCAAAATGAACACTTCATGCAGAACTCCTGTATTTTGATGAAAACTCACTGAAATCAAGCTGTAACTTCAAGTTTCTGCATCTTTCTATGCTTTCAGGTTGAAACTTGACTGAAAACTCACTTTTAAAAAAAGTTATGGCATTTTTGTTTCCCAGGTCACAAATAGTGTTTTCTCAGCGAGAGAAGGCCAAAATGAACACTTCATGCAGAACTCCTGTATTTTGATGAAAACTCACTGAAATCCACCTGTAACTTAAAGTTTATGCATCTTTCTATGCTTTCAGGTTGAAACTTGACTGAAAACTCACTTTGAAGAATAGTTATGGCATTTTTGTATCACAGGTCACAAATAGTTTTTTCTCAGTGAGAGAAGGCCAAAATGAACACTTCATGCAGAACTCCTGTATTTTGATGAAAACTGAGTGAAATCCACCTGTAACTTCAAGTTTATGCATCTTTCTATGCTTTCAGGTTGAAACTTGACTGAAAACTCACTTTGAAGAAAAGTTATGGCATTTTTGTATCAAAGGTCACAAATAGTGTTTTCTCAGCGAGAGAAGGCCAAAATGAACAATTCATGCATAACTCCTGTATTTTGAGGAAAAGTCTCTGAAATCCACCTGTAACATCAAGTTTATGCATCTTTCTATGCTTTCAGGTTGAAACTTGACTGAAAACTCACTTTGAACAAAAGTGATGGATTTTTTGTGTCACAGTTCACAAATAGCGTTTTCTCAGCGAGAGAAGGCCAAAATGAACACTTCATGCAGAACTCCTGTATTTTGATGAAAACTCACTGAAATCCACCTGTAACTTAAAGTTTCTGCATCTTTCCCTTGCTTTCAGGTTGAAACTTTACTGAAAACTCACGTTGAAGAAAAGTTATGGCATTTTGTATCACAGGTCACAAATAGTGTTTTCTCAGCGAGAGAAGGCCAAAATGAACACTTCATGCAGAACTCCAGTATTTTGAGGAAAACTCCGTGAAATCAAGCTGTAACTTCAAGTTTATGCATCTTTCTATGCTTTCAGGTTGAAACTTGACTGAAAAATCACTTTGAACAAAAGTTATGGCTGTTTTGTGTCACAGGTCACAAATAGCGTTTTCCCACAGAGAAGGCCAAAATGAACACTTCATGCAGAACTTCTGTATTTTGATGAAAACTCACTGAAATCCACCTGTAACTTCAAATTTATGCATCTTTCTATTCTTTCAGGTTGAAACTTGACTGAAAACTCACTTTGAACAAAAGTTATGGCTGTTTTGTGTCACAGGTCACAAATAGCGTTTTCTCAGCGAGAGAAGGCCAAAATGAACACTTCATGCAGAACTCCTGTATTTTGAGGAAATCTCACTGAAATCCACCTGAAACTTCAAGTTTATGCATCTTTCTATGCTTTCAGGTTGAAACTTGACAGAAAACTCACTTTGAACAAAAGTTATGGCATTTTTGTATCACAGGTCACAAATAGCGTTTTCTCAGCGAGAGAAGGCCAAAATGAACACTTCATGCAGAACTCCTGTATTTTGAGGAAATCTCACTGATATCAACCTGTAACTTCAAGTTTATGCATCTCTCTATGCTTTCAGGTTGAAACTTGACTGAAAACTCACTTTTTTAAAAAGTTATGGCATTTTTGTTTCCCAGGTCACAAATAGTGTTTTCTCAGCGAGAGAAGGCCAAAATGAACACTTCATGCAGAACTCCTTTATTTTGATGAAAACTGAGTGAAATCCACCTGTAACTTAAAGTTTATGCATCTTTCTATGCTTTCAGGTTGAAACTTGACTGAAAACTCACTTTGAAGAAAAGTTATGGCATTTTTGTATCAAAGGTCACAAATAGTGTTTTCTAAGCGAGAGAAGGCCAAAATGAACACTTCATGCAGAACTCCTGTATTTTGAGGAAAACTCACTGAAATCCACCTGTAACTTCAAGTTTCTGAATCTTTATATGCTTTCAGGTTGAAACTTGACTGAAAACTCACTTTGAAAAAAAGTTATGGCATTTTTGTATCACAGGTCACAAATAGTGTTTTCTCAGCGAGAGAAGGCCAAAATGAACACTTCATGCAGAACTGCTGTATTTTGATGAAAACTCACTGAAATCCACCTGTAACTTCAAGTTTCTGCATCTTTCTATGCTTTCAGGTTGAAACTTGACTGAAAACTCACTTTGAAGAAAAGTTATGGCATTTTTGTATCACAGGTCACAAATAGATTTTTCTCAGCTCGAGAAGGCCAAAATGAACACTTCATGCATAACTCCTGTATTTTCAGGAAAACTCACTGAAATCAAGCTGTAACTTCACGTTTATGCATCTTTCTATGATTTCAGGTTGAAACTTGACTGAAAACTCACTTTGAAGAAAGGTTATGGCATTTTTGTATCACAGTTCACAAATACTGTTTTCTCAGCGAGAGAAGGCCAAAATGAACACTTCATGCATAACTCCTGTATTTTGAGGAAAACTCACTGAAATCAAGCTGTAACTTCAAGTTTATGCATATTTCTATGCTATCAGGTTGAAACTTGCCTGGAAACTCACTTTGAACAAAAGTTATGACTTTTTTGTGTCACAGTTCACAAACAGCGTTTTCTCAGCGAGAGAAGGCAAAAATGAACACTTCATGCATAACTCCTGTATTTTGATGAAAACTCACTTAAATCCACCTGTAACTTCAAGTTTATGCATCTTTGTATGCTTTCAGGTTGAAACTTGACTGAAAACTCACTTTGAAGAAAAGTTATGGCATTTTTGTATCACAGGTCACAAATAGATTTTTCTCAGCTCGAGAAGGCCAAAATGAACACTTCATGCATAACTCCTGTATTTTCAGGAAAACTCACTGAAATCAAGCTGTAACTTCACGTTTATGCATCTTTCTATGCTTTCAGGTTGAAACTTGACTGAAAACTCAATTTGAACAAAAGTTATGGCTGTTTTGTGTCACAGGTGACAAATAGCGTTTTCTCAGCGAGAGAAGGCCAAAATGAACACTTCATGCAGAACTCCTGTATTTTGATGAAAACTAACTGAAATCCACCTGTAACTTAAAGTTTCTGCATCTTTCCCTTGCTTTCAGGTTGAAACTTTACTGAAAACTCACGTTGAAGAAAAGTTATGGCATTTTTGTATCACAGGTCACAAATAGTGTTTTCTCAGCGAGAGAAGGCCAAAATGAACACTTCATGCAGAACTCAGGTATTTTGAGGAAAACTCACTGAAATCAAGCTGTAACTTCAAGTTTATGCATCTTTCTATGCTTTCAGGTTGAAACTTGACTGAAAAATCACTTTGAACAAAAGTTATGGCTGTTTTGTGTCACAGGTCACAAATAGCGTTTTCCCATAGAGAAGGCCAAAATGAACACTTCATGCAAAACTCCTGTATTTTGATGAAAACTCACTGAAATCCACCTGTAACTTCAAGTTTATGCATCTTTCTATTCTTTCAGGTTGAAACTTGACTGAAAACTCACTTTGAACAAAAGTTATGGCTGTTTTGTGTCACAGGTCACAAATAGCGTTTTCTCAGCGAGAGAAGGCCAAAATGAACACTTCATGCAGAACTCCTGTATTTTGAGGAAATCTCACTGAAATCCACCTGTAACTTCAAGTTTATGCATCTTTCTATGCTTTCAGGTTGAAACTTGACAGAAAACTCACTTTGAACAAAAGTTATGGCATTTTTGTATCACAGGTCACAAATAGCGTGTTCTCAGCGAGAGAAGGCCAAAATGAACACTTCATGCAGAACTCCTGTATTTTGAGGAAATCTCACTGAAATCAACCTGTAACTTCAAGTTTATGCATCTCTCTATGCTTTCAGGTTGAAACTTGACTGAAAACTCACTTTTTTAAAAAGTTATGGCATTTTTGTTTCCCAGGTCACAAATAGTGTTTTCTCAGCGAGAGAAGGCCAAAATGAACACTTCATGCAGAACTCCTGTATTTTGATGAAAACTGAGTGAAATCCACCTGTAACTTAAAGTTTATGCATCTTTCTATGCTTTCAGGTTGAAACTTGACTGAAAACTCACTTTGAAGAAAAGTTATGGCATTTTTGTATCACAGGTCACAAATAGTGTTTTCTCAGCGAGAGAAGGCCAAAATGAACACTTCATGCAGAACTCCTGTATTTTGATGAAAACTCACTGAAATCAAGCTGTAACTTCAAGTTTCTGAATCTTTATATGCTTTCAGGTTGAAACTTGACTGAAAACTCACTTTGAAAAAAAGTTATGGCATTTTTGTATCACAGGTCACAAATAGTGTTTTCTCAGCGAGAGAAGGCCAAAATGAACACTTCATGCAGAACTGCTGTATTTTGATGAAAACTCACTGAAATCCACCTGTAACTTCAAGTTTCTGCATCTTTCTATGCTTTCAGGTTGAAACTTGACTGAAAACTCACTTTGAAGAAAAGTTATGGCATTTTTGTATCACAGGTCACAAATAGATTTTTCTCAGCTCGAGAAGGCCAAAATGAACACTTCATGCATAACTCCTGTATTTTCAGGAAAACTCACTGAAATCAAGCTGTAACTTCACGTTTATGCATCTTTCTATGCTTTCAGGTTAAAACTTGACTGAAAACTCAATTTGAACAAAAGTTATGGCTGTTTTGTGTCACAGGTGACAAATAGCGTTTTCTCAGCGAGAGAAGGCCAAAATGAACACTTCATGCAGAACTCCTGTATTTTGATGAAAATTCACTGAAATCCACCTGTAACTTCAAGTTTATGCATCTTTCTATGCTTTCAGGTTGAAACTTGAATGAAAACTCACTTTGAAGAAAAGTTATGGCATTTTTGTATCACAGGTCACAAATAGTGTTTTCTCAGCGAGAGAAGGCCAAAATGAACACTTCATGCAGAACTCCTGTATTTTGATGAAAACTCACTGAAATCCACCTGTAACTTCAAGTTTATTCATCTTTCTATGCTTTCAGGTTGAAACTTGACTGAAAACTCACTTTGAAGAAAAGTTATGGCATTTTGGTATCACAGGTCACAAATAATGTTTTCTCAGCGAGAGAAGGCCAAAATGAACACTTCATGCATAACTCCTGTATTTTTATGAAAACTCACTGAAATCAAGCTGTAACTTCAAGTTTATGCATCTTTCTATGCTTTCAGGTTGAAACTTGAAAGAAAACACACTTTGAAAAAAATTTAGGGCTGTTTTGTGTCACAGGTCACAAATAGTGTTTTCTCAGCGAGAGAAGGCCAAAATGAACACTTCATGCAGAACTCCTGTATTTTGAGGAATTCTCACTGAAATCCACCTGTAACTTCAAGTTTATGCATCTTTCTATGATTTCAGGTTGAAACTTGACTGAAAACTCACTTTGAAGAAAGGTTATGGCATTTTTGTATCACAGGTCACAAATACTGTTTTCTCAGCGAGAGAAGGCCAAAATGAACACTTCATGCATAACTCCTGTATTTTGAGGAAAACTCACTGAAATCAAGCTGTAACTTCAAGTTTATGCATATTTCTATGCTATCAGGTTGAAACTTGACTGGAAACTCACTTTGAACAAAAGTTATGACTTTTTTGTGTCACAGGTCACAAACAGCGTTTTCTCAGCGAGAGAAGGCCAAAATGAACACTTCATGCAGAACTCCTGTATTTTGATGAAAACTCACTTAAATCCACCTGTAACTTCAAGTTTATGCATCTTTGTATGCTTTCAGGTTGAAACTTGACTGAAAACTCACTTTGAAGAAAAGTTATGGCATTTTTGTATCACAGGTCACAAATAGATTTTTCTCAGCTCGAGAAGGCCAAAATGAACACTTCATGCATAACTCCTGTATTTTCAGGAAAACTCACTGAAATCAAGCTGTAACTTCACGTTTATGCATCTTTCTATGCTTTCAGGTTGAAACTTGACTGAAAACTCAATTTGAACAAAAGTTATGGCTGTTTTGTGTCACAGGTGACAAATAGCGTTTTCTCAGCGAGAGAAGGCCAAAATGAACACTTCATGCAGAACTCCTGTATTTTGATGAAAATTCACTGAAATCCACCTGTAACTTCAAGTTTTTGCATCTTTCTATGCTTTCAGGTTGAAACTTGAATGAAAACTCACTTTGAAGAAAAGTTATGGCATTTTTTTATCACAGGTCACAAATAGTGTTTTCTCAGCGAGAGAAGGCCAAAATGAACACTTCATGCAGAACTCCTGTATTTTGATGAAAACTCACTGAAATCCACCTGTAACTTCAAGTTTATGCATCTTTCTATGCTTTCAGGTTGAAACTTGACTGAAAACTCACTTTGAAGAAAAGTTATGGCATTTTTGTATCACAGGTCACAAATAGTGTTTTCTCAGCGAGAGAAGGCCAAAATGAATACTTCATGCATAACTCCTGTATTTTTATGAAAACTCACTGAAATCAAGCTGTAACTTCAAATTGATGCATCTTTCTATGCTTTCAGGTTGAAACTTGAAAGAAAACACACTTTGAAAAAAATGTAGGGCTGTTTTGTTTCACAGGTCACAAATAGTGTTTTCTCAGCGAGAGAAGGCCAAAATGAACACTTCATGCATAACTCCTGTATTTTGAGGAATTCTCACTGAAATCCACCTGTAACTTCAAGTTTATGCATCTTTCTATGATTTCAGGTTGAAACTTGACTGAAAACTCACTTTGAAGAAAGGTTATGGCATTTTTGTATCACAGGTCACAAATACTGTTTTCTCAGCGAGAGAAGGCCAAAATGAACACTTCATGCATAACTCCTGTATTTTGAGGAAAACTCACTGAAATCAAGCTGTAACTTCAAGTTTATGCATATTTCTTTGCTATCAGGTTGAAACTTGACTGGAAACTCACTTTGAACAAAAGTTATGACTTTTTTGTGTCATGGGTCACAAACAGCGTTTTCTCAGCGAGAGAAGGCCAAAATGAACACTTCATGCATAACTCCTGTATTTTGATGAAAACTCACTGAAATCAAGCTGTAACTTCAAGTTGATGCATCTTTCTATGCTTTCAGGTTGAAACTTGAAAGAAAACACACTTTGAAAAAAATTTAGGGCTGTTTTGTGTCACAGGTCACAAATAGTGTTTTCTCAGCGAGAGAAGGCCAAAATGAACACTTCATGCATAACTCCTGTATTTTGATGAAAACTCACTTAAATCCACCTGTAACTTCAAGTTTATGCATCTTTCTATGCATTCAGGTTGAAACTTGACTGAAAACTCACTTTGAACAAAAGTTATGGCTGTTTTGTGTCACAGGTCACAAATAGCGTTTTCTCAGCGAGAGAAGGCCGAAATGAACACTTCATGCAGAACTCCTGTATTTTGAGGAAAACTCACTGAAATCCACCTGTAACTTCAAGTTTCTGCATCTTTCTATGCTTTCAGGTTGAAACTTGACTGAAAACTCACTTTGAAGAATAGTTATGGCATTTTTGTATCACAGGTCACAAATAGTGTTTTCTCAGCGAGAGAAGGCCAAAATGAACACTTCATGCAGAACTCCTGTATTTTGATGAAAACTCACTGAAATCAAGCTGTAACTTCAAGTTTATGCATCTTTCTATGCTTTCAGGTTGAAACTTGACTGAAAACTCACTTTTAAAAAAAGTTATGGCATTTTTGTTTCCCAGGTCACAAATAGTGTTTTCTCAGCGAGAGAAGGCCAACATGAACATTTCATGCAGAACTCCTGTATTTTGATGAAAACTCACTGAAATCAAGCTGTAACTACAAGTTTATGCATCTTTCTATGCTTTCAGGTTGAAACTTGACAGAAAACTCACTTTGAAGAATAGTTATGGCATTTTTGTATCACAGGTCACAAATAGTGTTTTCTCAGCGAGAGAAGGCCAAAATGAACACTTCATGCAGAACTCCTGCATTTTGATGAAAACTCACTGAAATCTAACTGTAACTTCAAGTTTCTGCATCTTTCTATGCTTTCAGGTTGAAACTTGACTGAAAACTCACTTTTTTAAAAAGTTATGGCATTTTTGTTTCCCAGGTCACAAATAGTGTTTTCTCAGCGAGAGAAGGCCAACATGAACATTTCATGCAGAACTCCTGTATTTTGATGAAAACTCACTGAAATCAAGCTGTAACTACAAGTTTTTGCATCTTTCTATGCTTTCAGGTTGAAACTTGACAGAAAACTCACTTTGAAGAATAGTTATGGCATTTTTGTATCACAGGTCACAAATAGTGTTTTCTCAGCGAGAGAAGGCCAAAATGAACACTTCATGCAGAACTCCTGCATTTTGATGAAAACTCACTGAAATCTAGCTGTAACTTCAAGTTTCTGCATCTTTCTATACTTTCAGGTTGAAACTTGACTGAAAACTCACTTTTTTAAAAAGTTATGGCATTTTTGTTTCCCATGTCACAAATAGTGTTTTCTCAGCGAGAGAAGGCCAAAATGAAAACTTCATGCAGAACTCCTGTATTTTGATGAAAACTCACTGAAATCCAACTGTACCTTCAAGTTAATGCATATTTCTATGCTTTCAGGTTGAAACTTGACTGAAAACTCACTTTGAACAAAAGTTATGGCTGTTTTGTGTCACAGGTCACAAATAGTGTTTTCTCAGCGAGAGAAGGCCAAAATGAACACTTCATGCAGAACTCCTGTATTTTGATGAAAACTCACTGAAATCCACCTGTAACTTAAAGTTTATGCATCTTTCTATGCTTTCATGTTGAAACTTGACTGAAAACTCACTTTGAACAAAAGTTATGGCTGTTTTGTGTCACAGGTCACAAATAGCGTTTTCTCAGTGAGAGAAGGCCAAAATGAACACTTCATGCAGAACTCCTGTATTTTGATGAAAACTCACTGAAATCCACCTGTAACTTCAAGTTTCTGCATCTTTCTATGCTTTCAGGTTGAAACTTGACTGAAAACTCACTTTGAACAAAAGTTATCACATTTTTGTATCACAGGTCACAAATAGTGTTTTCTCAGCGAGAGAAGGCCAAAATGAACACTTCATGCAGAACTCCTGTATTTTGAGGAAAACTCACTGAAATCAAGCTGTAACTTCACGTTTATGCATCTTTCTATGCATTCAGGTTGAAACTTGACTGAAAACTCAATTTTAAAAAAGTTATGGCTGTTTTGTGTCACAGGTGACAAGTAGCGTTTTCTCAGCGAGAGAAGGCCAAAATGAACACTTCATGCAGAACTCCTGTATTTTGATTAAAACTCACTGAAATCCACCTGTAACTTCAAGTTCATGCATCTTTCTATGCTTTCAGGTTGAAACTTGACTGAAAACTCACTTTGAAGAAAAGTTATGGCATTTTTGTATCACAGGTCACAAATAGATTTTTCTCAGCTCGAAAAGGCCAAAATGAACACTTCATCCATAACTCCTGTATTTTGAGGAAAACTCACTTAAATCCACCTGTAACTTCAAGTTTATGCATCTTTCTATGCTTTCAGGTTGAAACTTGACTGAAAACTAACTTTAAAAAAAAGTTGTGGCATTTTTGTATCACAGGTCACAAATAGCGTTTTCTCAGCGAGAGAAGGCCAAAATGAACACTTGATGCAGAACTCCTGTATTTTGAGGAAAACTCACTGAAATCTAGCTGTAACTTCAAGTTTATGCATCTTTCTATGCTTTCAGGTTGAAACTTGACTGAAAACTCAATTTGAAAAAAGTTATGGCTGTTTTGTGTCACAGGTGAAAAATACCGTTTTCTCAGCGAGAGAAGGCCAAATCGAACACTTCATGCAGAACTCCTTTATTTTGAGGAAATCTCACTGAAATCCACCTGTAACTTCAGGTTTATGCATCTTTCTATGCTTTCAGGTTGAAACTTGACTGAAAACTCACTTTTTTAAAAAGTTATGGCATTTTTGTTTCCCAGGTCAAAAATAGTGTTTTCTCAGCGAGAGAAGGCCAACATTAACATTTCATGCAGAACTCCTGTATTTTGATGAAATCTCACTGAAATCAAGCTGTAACTTCAAGTTTTTGCATCTTTCGATGCTTTCAGGTTGAAACTAAACTGAAAACTCACTTTTAAAAAAGAGTTATGGCATTTTTGTATCACAGGTCACAAATAGTGTTTTCTCAGCGAGAGAAGGCCAAAATGAACACTTCATGCAGAACTCCTGTATTTTGATGAAAACTCACTGAAATCAAGCTGTAACTTCAAGTTTCTGAATCTTTCTATGCTTTCAGGTTGAAACTTGACCGAAAACTCACTTTAAAAAAAAGTTATGGCATTTTTGTATCACAGGTCACAAATAGTGTTTTCTCAGCGAGAGAAGGCCAAAATGAACACTTCATGCAGAACTGCTGTATTTTGATGAAAACTCACTGAAATCCACCTGTACCTTCAAGTTTCTGCATCTTTCTATGCTTTCAGGTTGAAACTTGACTGAAAACTCACTTTGAAGAAAAGTTATGGCATTTTTGTATCACAGGTCACAAATAGATTTTTCTCAGCTCGAGAAGGCCAAAATGAACACTTCATGCATAACTCCTGTATTTTCAGGAAAACTCACTGAAATCAAGCTGTAACTTCACGTTTATGCATCTTTCTATGCTTTCAGGTTGAAACTTGACTGAAAACTCAATTTGAACAAAAGTTATGGCTGTTTTGTGTCACAGGTGACAAATAGCGTTTTCTCAGCGAGAGAAGGCCAAAATGAACACTTCATGCAGAACTCCTGTATTTTGATGAAAATTCACTGAAATCCACCTGTAACTTCAAGTTTATGCATCTTTCTATGCTTTCAGGTTGAAACTTGAATGAAAATTCACTTTGAAGAAAAGTTATGGCATTTTTGTATCACAGGTCACAAATAGTGTTTTCTCAGCGAGAGAAGGCCAAAATGAACACTTCATGCAGAACTCCTGTATTTTGATGAAAACTCACTGAAATCCACCTGTAACTTCAAGTTTATGCATCTTTCTATGCTTTCAGTTTGAAACTTGACTGAAAACTCACTTTGAACAAAAGTTATGGCATTTTTGTATCACAGGTCACAAATAGTGTTTTCTCAGCGAGAGAAGGCCAAAATGAACACTTCATGCAGAACTCCTGTATTTTGATGAAAACTCACTTAAATCCACCTGTAACTTCAAGTTTATGCATCTTTCTATGCTTTCAGGTTGAAACTTGACTGAAAACTCACTTTGAAGAAAAGTTATGGCATTTTTGTTTCACAGGTCACAAATAGATTTTTCTCAGCTCGAGAAGGCCAAAATGAACACTTCATCCATAACTCCTGTATTTTGAGGAAAACTCACTGAAATCAAGCTGTAACTTCACGTTTATGCATCTTTCTATGCATTCAGGTTGAAACTTGACTGAAAACTCAATTTTAAAAAAGTTATGGATGTTTTGTGTCACAGGTGACAAGTAGCGTTTTCTCAGCGAGAGAAGGCCAAAATGAACACTTCATGCAGAACTCCTGTATTTTGATGAAAACTCACTGAAATCCACCTGTAATTTCAAGTTCATGCATCTTTCTATGCTTTCACGGTAAAACTTGACTGAAAACTCAATTTGAAAAAAGTTATGGCTGTTTTGTGTCACAGGTGACAAATAGCGTTTTCTCAGCGAGAGAAGGCCAAAATGAACACTTCATGCAGAACTCCTGTATTTTGATGAAAACTCACTAAAATCCACCTGTAACTTCAAGTTTATGCATCTTTCTATGCTTTCGGATTGAAACTTGACTGAAAACTCACTTTGAACAAAAGTTATGGCATTTTTGTGTCACAGGTCACAAATAGTGTTTTCTCAGCGAGAGAAGGCCAAAATGAACACTTCATGCAGAACTCCTGTATTTTGATGAAAACTCACTGAAATCCACCTGTAACTTAGATTTATGCATCTTTCTATGCTTTCAAGTTGAAACTTGAATGAAAACTTACTTTGAAGAAAAGTTATGGCATTTTTGTATCATAGGTCACAAATAGTGTTTTCTCAGCGAGAGAAGGCCAAAATGAACACTTGATGCAGAACTCCTGTATTTTGAGGAAAACTCACTGAAATCTAGCTGTAACTTCAAGTTTATGCATCTTTCTATGCTTTCAGGTTGAAACTTGACTGAAAACTCAATTTGAAAAAAGTTATGGCTGTTTTGTGTCACAGGTGAAAAATAGCGTTTTCTCAGCGAGAGAAGGCCAAAATGAACACTTCATGCAGAACTCCTGTATTTTGAGGAAATCTCACTGAAATCCACCTGTAACTTCAGGTTTATGCATCTTTCTATGCTTTCAGGTTGAAACTTGACTGAAAACTCACTTTTTTAAAAAGTTATGGCATTTTTGTTTCCCAGGTCACAAATAGTGTTTTCTCAGCGAGAGAAGGCCAACATTAACATTTCATGCAGAACTCCTGTATTTTGATGAAATCTCACTGAAATCAAGCTGTAACTTCAAGTTTTTGCATCTTTCGATGCTTTCAGGTTGAAACTAAACTGAAAACTCACTTTTAAAAAAGAGTTATGGCATTTTTGTATCACAGGTCACAAATAGTGTTTTCTCAGCGAGAGAAGGCCAAAATGAACACTTCATGCAGAACTCCTGTATTTTGATGAAAACTCACTGAAATCAAGCTGTAACTTCAAGTTTATGCATCTTTCTATGCTTTCAGGTTGAAACTTGACTGAAAACTCACTTTGAAGAAAAGTTATGGCATTTTTGTTTCACAGGTCACAAATAGATTTTTCTCAGCTCGAGAAGGCCAAAATGAACACTTCATCCATAACTCCTGTATTTTGAGGAAAACTCACTGAAATCAAGCTGTAACTTCACGTTTATGCATCTTTCTATGCATTCAGGTTGAAACTTGACTGAAAACTCAATTTTAAAAAAGTTATGGATGTTTTGTGTCACAGGTGACAAGTAGTGTTTTCTCAGCGAGAGAAGGCCAAAATGAACACTTCATGCAGAACTCCTGTATTTTGATGAAAACTCACTGAAATCCACCTGTAATTTCAAGTTCATGCATCTTTCTATGCTTTCACGGTAAAACTTGACTGAAAACTCAATTTGAAAAAAGTTATGGCTGTTTTGTGTCACAGGTGACAAATAGCGTTTTCTCAGCGAGAGAAGGCCAAAATGAACACTTCATGCAGAACTCCTGTATTTTGATGAAAACTCACTAAAATCCACCTGTAACTTCAAGTTTATGCATCTTTCTATGCTTTCGGATTGAAACTTGACTGAAAACTCACTTTGAACAAAAGTTATGGCATTTTTGTGTCACAGGTCACAAATAGTGTTTTCTCAGCGAGAGAAGGCCAAAATGAACACTTCATGCAGAACTCCTGTATTTTGATGAAAACTCACTGAAATCCACCTGTAACTTAGATTTATGCATCTTTCTATGCTTTCAAGTTGAAACTTGAATGAAAACTTACTTTGAAGAAAAGTTATGGCATTTTTGTATCATAGGTCACAAATAGTGTTTTCTCAGCGAGAGAAGGCCAAAATGAACACTTCATGCAGAACTCCTGTATTTTGAGGAAAACTCACTGAAATCAAGCTGTAACTTCACGTTTATGCATCTTTCTATGCATTCAGGTTGAAACTTGACTGAAAACTCAATTTTAAAAAAGTTATGGCTGTTTTGTGTCACAGGTGACAAGTAGCGTTTTCTCAGCGAGAGAAGGCCAAAATGAACACTTCATGCAGAACTCCTGTATTTTGATGAAAACTCACTGAAATCCACCTGTAACTTCAAGTTCATGCATCTTTCTATGCTTTCAGGTTGAAACTTGACTGAAAACTCACTTTGAAGAAAAGTTATGGCATTTTTGTATCACAGGTCACAAATAGATTTTTCTCAGCTCGAAAAGGCCAAAATGAACACTTCATCCATAACTCCTGTATTTTGAGGAAAACTCACTGAAATCCACCTGTAACTTCAAGTTTATGCATCTTTCTATGCTTTCAGGTTGAAACTTGACTGAAAACTAACTTTAAAAAAAAGTTGTGGCATTTTTGTATCACAGGTCACAAATAGCGTTTTCTCAGCGAGAGAAGGCCAAAATGAACACTTGATGCAGAACTCCTGTATTTTGAGGAAAACTCACTGAAATCTAGCTGTAACTTCAAGTTTATGCATCTTTCTATGCTTTCAGGTTGAAACTTGACTGAAAACTCAATTTGAAAAAAGTTATGGCTGTTTTGTGTCACAGGTGAAAAATAGCGTTTTCTCAGCGAGAGAAGGCCAAAATGAACACTTCATGCAGAACTCCTGTATTTTGAGGAAATCTCACTGAAATCAAGCTGTAACTTCAGGTTTATGCATCTTTCTATGCTTTCAGGTTGAAACTTGACTGAAAACTCACTTTTTTAAAAAGTTATGGCATTTTTGTTTCCCAGGACACAAATAGTGTTTTCTCAGCGAGAGAAGGCCAACATTAACATTTCATGCAGAACTCCTGTATTTTGATGAAATCTCACTGAAATCAAGCTGTAACTTCAAGTTTTTGCATCTTTCGATGCTTTCAGGTTGAAACTAAACTGAAAACTCACTTTTAAAAAAGAGTTATGGCATTTTTGTATCACAGGTCACAAATAGTGTTTTCTCAGCGAGAGAAGGTCAAAATGAACACTTCATGCAGAACTCCTGTATTTTGATGAAAACTCACTGAAATCAAGCTGTAACTTCAAGTTTCTGAATCTTTCTATGCTTTCAGGTTGAAACTAAACTGAAAACTCACTTTTAAAAAAGAGTTATGGCATTTTTGTATCACAGGTCACAAATAGTGTTTTCTCAGCGAGAGAAGGCCAAAATGAACACTTCATGCAGAACTCCTGTATTTTGATGAAAACTCACTGAAATCAAGCTGTAACTTCAAGTTTCTGAATCTTTCTATGCTTTCAGGTTGAAACTTGACTGAAAACTCACTTTAAAAAAAAGTTATGGCATTTTTTTATCACAGGTCACAAATAGTGTTTTCTCAGCGAGAGAAGGCCAAAATGAACACTTCATGCAGAACTGCTGTATTTTGATGAAAACTCACTGAAATCCACCTGTACCTTCAAGTTTCTGCATCTTTCTATGCTTTCAGGTTGAAACTTGACTGAAAACTCACTTTGAAGAAAAGTTATGGCATTTTTGTATCACAGGTCACAAATAGATTTTTCTCAGCTCGAGAAGGCCAAAATGAACACTTCATGCATAACTCCTGTATTTTCAGGAAAACTCACTGAAATCAAGCTGTAACTTCACGTTTATGCATCTTTCTATGCTTTCAGGTTGAAACTTGACTGAAAACTCAATTTGAACAAAAGTTATGGCTGTTTTGTGTCACAGGTGACAAATAGCGTTTTCTCAGCGAGAGAAGGCCAAAATGAACACTTCATGCAGAACTCCTGTATTTTGATGAAAATTCACTGAAATCCACCTGTAACTTCAAGTTTATGCATCTTTCTATGCTTTCAGGTTGAAACTTGAATGAAAATTCACTTTGAAGAAAAGTTATGGCATTTTTGTATCACAGGTCACAAATAGTGTTTTCTCAGCGAGAGAAGGCCAAAATGAACACTTCATGCAGAACTCCTGTATTTTGATGAAAACTCACTGAAATCCACCTGTAACTTCAAGTTTATGCATCTTTCTATGCTTTCAGTTTGAAACTTGACTGAAAACTCACTTTGAACAAAAGTTATGGCATTTTTGTATCACAGGTCACAAATAGTGTTTTCTCAGCGAGAGAAGGCCAAAATGAACAATTCATGCATAACTCCTGTATTTTGATGAAAACTCACTTAAATCCACCTGTAACTTCAAGTTTATGCATCTTTCTATGCTTTCAGGTTGAAACTTGACTGAAAACTCACTTTGAAGAAAAGTTATGGCATTTTTGTTTCACAGGTCACAAATAGATTTTTCTCAGCTCGAGAAGGCCAAAATGAACACTTCATCCATAACTCCTGTATTTTGAGGAAAACTCACTGAAATCAAGCTGTAACTTCACGTTTATGCATCTTTCTATGCATTCAGGTTGAAACTTGACTGAAAACTCAATTTTAAAAAAGTTATGGATGTTTTGTGTCACAGGTGACAAGTAGCGTTTTCTCAGCGAGAGAAGGCCAAAATGAACACTTCATGCAGAACTCCTGTATTTTGATGAAAACTCACTGAAATCCACCTGTAATTTCAAGTTCATGCATCTTTCTATGCTTTCACGGTAAAACTTGACTGAAAACTCAATTTGAAAAAAGTTATGGCTGTTTTGTGTCACAGGTGACAAATAGCGTTTTCTCAGCGAGAGAAGGCCAAAATGAACACTTCATGCAGAACTCCTGTATTTTGATGAAAACTCACTAAAATCCACCTGTAACTTCAAGTTTATGCATCTTTCGATGCTTTCGGATTGAAACTTGACTGAAAACTCACTTTGAACAAAAGTTATGGCATTTTTGTGTCACAGGTCACAAATAGTGTTTTCTCAGCGAGAGAAGGCCAAAATGAACACTTCATGCAGAACTCCTGTATTTTGATGAAAACTCACTGAAATCCACCTGTAACTTAGATTTATGCATCTTTCTATGCTTTCAAGTTGAAACTTGAATGAAAACTTACTTTGAAGAAAAGTTATGGCATTTTTGTATCATAGGTCACAAATAGTGTTTTCTCAGCGAGAGAAGGCCAAAATGAACACTTCATGCAGAACTCCTGTATTTTGATGAAAACTCACTGAAATCCACCTGTAACTTCAAGTTTATGCATCTTTCTATGCTTTCAGGTTGAAACTTGACTGAAAACTAACTTTTAAAAAAAGTTATGGCATTTTTGTATCACAGGTCACAAATAGTGTTTTCTCAGCGAGAGAAGGCCAAAATGAACACTTCATGCATAACTCCTGTATTATGAGGAAAACTCACTGAAATCTAGCTGTAACTTCAAGTTTATGCATCTTTCTATGCTTTCAGGTTGAAACTTGATAGAAAACTCACTTTGAAGAAAATTTATGGCTGTTTTTTGTCACAGGTCACAAATAGTGTTTTCTCAGCGAGAGAAGGCCAAAATGAACACTTCATGCATAACTCCTGTATTTTGAGGAATTCTCACTGAAATCCACCTGTAACTTCAAGTTTATGCATCTTTCTATGATTTCAGGGTGAAACTTGACTGAAAACTCACTTTGAAGAAAGGTTATGGCATTTTTGTGTCACAGGTCACAAAAAGCGTTTTCTTAGCGAGAGAAGGCCAAAATGAACACTTCATGCAGAACTCCTGTATTTTGATGAAAACTCACTGAAATCCACCTATAACTTCAAGTTTATGCATCTTTCTATGCTTTCAGGTTGAAACTTTACTGAAAACTCACTTTGAAGAATAGTTATGGCATTTTTGTATCACAGGTCACAAATAGTGTTTTCTCAGCGAGAGAAGGCCAAAATGAACACTTCATGCAGAACTCCTGTATTTTGATGAAAACTGAGTGAAATCCTCCTGTAACTTAAAGTTTATGCATCTTTCTATGCTTTCAGGTTGAAACTTGACTGAAAACTCACTTTGAAGAAAAGTTATGGCATTTTTGTATCAAAGGTCACAAATAGTGTTTTCTCAGCGAGAGAAGGCCAAAATGAAAACTTCATGCATAACTCCTGTATTTTCAGGAAAACTCTCTGAAATCCACCTGTAACTTCAAGTTAATGCATCTTTCTATGCTTTCAGGTTGAAACTTGACTGAAAACTCACTTTGAACAAAAGTTATGGCTGTTTTGTGTCACAGGTCACAAATAGCGTTTTCTCAGCGAGAGAAGGCCAAAATGAACACTTCATGCAGAACTCCTGTATTTTGAGGAAATCTCACTGAAATCCACCTGTAACTTCAAGTTTATGCATCTTTCTATGCTTTCAGGTTGAAACTTGACAGAAAACTCACTTTAAACAAAAGTTATGGCATTTTTGTATCACAGGTCACAAATAGTGTTTTCTCAGCGAGAGAAGGCCAAAATGAACACTTCATGCAGAACTCCTGTATTTTGAGGAAATCTCACTGAAATCAACCTGTAACTTCAAGTTTATGCATCTCTCTATGCTTTCAGGTTGAAACTTGACAGAAAACTCACTTTGAACAAAAGTTATGGCATTTTTGTATCACAGGTCACAAATAGTGTTTTCTCAACGAGAGAAGGCCAACATGAACATTTCATGCATAACTCCTGTATTTTGATGAAATCTCACTGAAATCAAGCTGTAACTTCAAGTTTTTGCATCTTTCTATGCTTTCAGGTTGAAACTTGACTGAAAACTCACTTTTAAAAAAAGTTATGGCATTTTTGTATCACAGGTCACAAATAGTGTTTTCTCAGCGAGAGAAGGCCAAAATGAACACTTCATGCGGAACTCCTGTATTTTGATGAAAACTCACTGAAATCAAGCTGTAACTTCAAGTTTCTGAATCTTTCTATGCTTTCAGGTTGAAACTTGACTGAAAACTCACTTTTAAAAAAAGTTATGGCATTTTTGTATCACAGGTCACAAATAGTGTTTTCTCAGCGAGAGAAGACCAAAAAGAACACTTCATGCAGAACTCCTGTATTTTGATGAAAATTCACTGAAATCCACCTGTAACTTCAAGTTTATGCATCTTTCTATGCTTTCAGGTTGAAACTTGAATGAAAACTCACTTTGAAGAAAAGTTATGGCATTTTTGTATCACAGGTCACAAATAGTGTTTTCTCAGCGAGAGAAGGCCAAAATGAAGACTTCATGCAGAACTCCTGTATTTTGATGAAAACTCACTGAAATCCACCTGTAACTTCAAGTTTATGCATCTTTCTATGCTTTCAGGTTGAAACTTGAATGAAAACTCACTTTGAACAAAAGTTATGGCATTTTTGTATCACAAGTCACAAATAGTGTTTTCTCAGCGAGAGAAGGCTAAAATGAACACTTCATGCATAACTCCTGTATTTTGATGAAAACTCACTGAAATCCACCTGTAACTTCAAGTTTATGCATCTTTCTATGCTTTCAGGTTGAAACTTGACTGAAAACTAACTTTTAAAAAAAGTTATGGCATTTTTGTATCACAGGTCACAAATAGATTTTTCTCAGCTCGAGAAGGCCAAAATGAACACTTCATCCATAACTCCTGTATTTTGAGGAAAACTCACTGAAATCAAGCTGTAACTTCACGTTTATGCATCTTTCTATGCATTCAGGTTGAAACTTGACTGAAAACTCAATTTTAAAAACGTTATGGCTGTTTTGTGTCACAGGTTACAAGTAGCGTTTTCTCAGCGAGAGAAGGCAAAAAATGAACACTTCATGCAGAACTCCTGTATTTTGATGAAAACTCACTGAAATCCACCTGTAACTTCAAGTTCATGCATCTTTCTATGCTTTCAGGTTGAAACTTGACTGAAAACTCAATTTGAAAAAAGTTATGGCTGTTTTGTGTCACAGGTGACAAATAGCGTTTTCTCAGCGAGACAAGGCCAAAATGAACACTTCATGCAGAACTCCTGTATTTTGATGAAAACTCACTAAAATCCACCTGTAACTTCAAGTTTATGCATCTTTCTATGCTTTCGGATTGAAACTTGACTGAAAACTCAATTTGAAAAAAGTTATGGCATTTTTGTAACACAGGTCACAAATAGTGTTTTCTCAGCGAGAGAAGGCCAAAATGAACACTTCATGCAGAACTCCTGTATTTTGATGAAAAGTCACTGAAATCCACCTGTAACTTCAAGTTTATGCATCTTTCTATGCTTTCAGGTTGAAACTTGACTGAAAACTAACTTTTAAAAAAAGTTATGGCATTTTTGTATCACAGGTCACAAATAGTGTTTTCTCAGCGAGAGAAGGCCAAAATGAACACTTCATGCAGAACTCCTGTATTTTGATGAAAACTCACTGAAATCCACCTGTAATTTCAAGTTCATGCATCTTTCTATGCTTTCACGGTAAAACTTGACTGAAAACTCAATTTGAAAAAAGTTATGGCTGTTTTGTGTCACAGGTGACAAATAGCGTTTTCTCAGCGAGAGAAGGCCAAAATGAACACTTCATGCAGAACTCCTGTATTTTGATGAAAACTCACTAAAATCCACCTGTAACTTCAAGTTTATGCATCTTTCTATGCTTTCGGATTGAAACTTGACTGAAAACTCACTTTGAAGAAAAGTTATGGCTGTTTTTTGTCACAGGTCACAAATAGTGTTTTCTCAGCGAGAGAAGGCCAAAATGAACACTTCATGCAGAACTCCTGTATTTTGATGAAAACTCACTGAAATCCACCTGTAACTTCAAGTTTATGCATCTTTCTATGCTTTCGGATTGAAACTTGACTGAAAACTCACTTTGAACAAAAGTTATGGCTGTTTTTTGTCACAGGTCACAAATAGTGTTTTCTCAGCGAGAGAAGGCCAAAATGAACACTTCATGCAGAACTCCTGTATTTTGATGAAAACTCACTGAAATCCACCTGTAACTTAGATTTATGCATCTTTCTATGATTTCAGGTTGAAATTTGACTGAAAACTCACTTTGAAGAAAGGTTATGGCATTTTTGTGTCACAGGTCACAAAAAGCGTTTTCTTAGCGAGAGAAGGCCAAAATGAACACTTCATGCAGAACTCCTGTATTTTGATGAAAACTCACTGAAATCCACCTATAACTTCAAGTTTATGCATCTTTCTATGCTTTCAGGTTGAAACTTTACTGAAAACTCACTTTGAAGAATAGTTATGGCATTTTTGTATCACAGGTCACAAATAGTGTTTTCTCAGCGAGAGAAGGCCAAAATGAACACTTCATTCAGAACTCCTGTATTTTGATGAAAACTGAGTGAAATCCACCTGTAACTTAAAGTTTATGCATCTTTCTATGCTTTCAGGTTGAAACTTGACTGAAAACTCACTTTGAAGAAAAGTTATGGCATTTTTGTATCAAAGGTCACAAATAGTGTTTTCTCAGCGAGAGAAGGCCAAAATGAAAACTTCATGCATAACTCCTGTATTTTCAGGAAAACTCTCTGAAATCCACCTGTAACTTCAAGTTAATGCATCTTTCTATGCTTTCAGGTTGAAACTTGACTGAAAACTCACTTTGAACAAAAGTTATGGCTGTTTTGTGTCACAGGTCACAAATAGCGTTTTCTCAGCGAGAGAAGGCCAAAATGAACACTTCATGCAGAACTCCTGTATTTTGAGGAAATCTCACTGAAATCCACCTGTAACTTCAAGTTTATGCATCTTTCTATGCTTTCAGGTTGAAACTTGACAGAAAACTCACTTTAAACAAAAGTTATGGCATTTTTGTATCACAGGTCACAAATAGTGTTTTCTCAGCGAGAGAAGGCCAAAATGAACACTTCATGCAGAACTCCTGTATTTTGAGGAAATCTCACTGAAATCAACCTGTAACTTCAAGTTTATGCATCTCTCTATGCTTTCAGGTTGAAACTTGACAGAAAACTCACTTTGAACAAAAATTATGGCATTTTTGTATCACAGGTCACAAATAGTGTTTTCTCAACGAGAGAAGGCCAACATGAACATTTCATGCATAACTCCTGTATTTTGATGAAATCTCACTGAAATCAAGCTGTAACTTCAAGTTTTTGCATCTTTCTATGCTTTCAGGTTGAAACTTGACTGAAAACTCACTTTTAAAAAAAGTTATGGCATTTTTGTATCACAGGTCACAAATAGTGTTTTCTCAGCGAGAGAAGGCCAAAATGAACACTTCATGCGGAACTCCTGTATTTTGATGAAAACTCACTGAAATCAAGCTGTAACTTCAAGTTTCTGAATCTTTCTATGCTTTCAGGTTGAAACTTGACATAAAACTCACTTTGAAGAAAAGTTATGGCATTTTTGTATCACAGGTCACAAATAGTGTTTTCTCAGCGAGAGAAGGCCAAAATGAACACTTCATGCAGAACTCCTGTATTTTGATGAAAACTCACTGAAATCCACCTGTAACTTCAAGTTTATGCATCTTTCTATGCTTTCAGGTTGAAACTTGAATGAAAACTCACTTTGAACAAAAGTTATGGCATTTTTGTATCACAAGTCACAAATAGTGTTTTCTCAGCGAGAGAAGGCTAAAATGAACACTTCATGCATAACTCCTGTATTTTGATGAAAACTCACTGAAATCCACCTGTAACTTCAAGTTTATGCATCTTTCTATGCTTTCAGGTTGAAACTTGACTGAAAACTAACTTTTAAAAAAAGTTATGGCATTTTTGTATCACAGGTCACAAATAGATTTTTCTCAGCTCGAGAAGGCCAAAATGAACACTTCATCCATAACTCCTGTATTTTGAGGAAAACTCACTGAAATCAAGCTGTAACTTCACGTTTATGCATCTTTCTATGCATTCAGGTTGAAACTTGACTGAAAACTCAATTTTAAAAACGTTATGGCTGTTTTGTGTCACAGGTGACAAGTAGCGTTTTCTCAGCGAGAGAAGGCAAAAAATGAACACTTCATGCAGAACTCCTGTATTTTGAGGAAAACTGAGTGAAATCCACCTGTAACCTCTCTTCTTCGCATCTTTCTATGCTGTCAAGTTGAAACTTGACTGAAAACTCACTTTGAACAAAAGTTATGGCTGTTTTGTGTCACAGGTCACAAATAGCGTTTTCTCAGCGAGAGAAGGCCAAAATGAACACTTCATGCAGAACTCCTGTATTTTGAGGAAAACTGAGTGAAATCCACCTGTAACTTCAAGTTTATGCATCTTTCTATGCTTTCAGGTTGAAACTTGACTGAAAACTCACTTTGAACAAAAGTTATGCTTGTTTTGTGTCACAGGTCACAAATAGCGTTTTCTCACCGAGAGAAGGCAAAAATGAACACTTCATGCATAACTCCAATATTTTGAGGGAAACTGAGTGAAATCCACCTGTAACCTCTCATTACGCATCTTTCTATGCTTTCAGGTTGAAACTTGACTGAAAACTCACTTTGAACAAAAGTTCTGGTTGTTTTGTGTCACAGGTCACAAATAGCGTTTTCTCAGCGAGAGAAGGCAAAAATGAACACTTCATGCATAACTCCTGTATTTTGAGGGAAACTGAGTGAAATCCACCTGTAACTTCAAGTTTATGCATCTTTCTATGCTTTCAGGTTGAAACTTGACTGAAAACTCACTTTGGACAAGAGTTATGGCTGTTTTGTATCACAGGTCACAAATAGCCTTTTCTCAGCGAGAGAAGGCCAAAATGAACACTTCATGCATAACTCCTGTATTTTGAGGAAAACTGAGTGAAATCCAACTGTAACTTTGAGTTTTTGCAACTTTCTATGCTTTCAGGTTCAAACTTGACTGAACACTAACTTTGAACAAAAGTTATGTCTGTTTTGTGTGACAGGTCACAAATAGTGTTTTCTCAGCGAGAGAAGGCCAAAATGAACACTTCATGCAGAACTCCTGTATTTTGAGGAAAACTGAGTGAAATCCACCTGTAACCTCTCTTCTACGCATCTTTCTATGCTGTCAGGTTGAAACTTGACTGAAAACTCACTTTGAACAAAAGTTATGGTTGTTTTGTGTCACAGGTCACAAATAGCGTTTTCTCAGCGAGAGAAGGCCAAAATGAACACTTCATGCAGAACTCCTGTATTTGAGGAAAACTGAGTGAAATCCACCTGTTACTTCAAGTTTATGCATCTTTCTATGCTTTCAGGTTGAAACTTGACTGAAAACTCACTTTGAACAAAAGTTATGCTTGTTTTGTGTCACAGGTCAAAAATAGCGTTTTCTCCCGAGAGAAGGCAAAAATGAACACTTCATGCATAACTCCTGTATTTTGAGGGAAACTGAGTGAAATCCACCTGTAACTTCAAGTTTATGCATCTTTCTATGCTTTCAGGTTGAAACTTGACTGAAAACTCACTTTGAACAAAAGTTATGACTTTTTTGTATCACAGGTCACAAATAGCGTTTTCTCAGCGAGAGAAGGCCAAAATTAACACTTCATGCAGAACTCCTGTATTTTGAGGAAAACTGAGTGAAATCCACCTGTAACCTCTCTTTTACGCATCTTTCTATGCTTTCAGGTTGAAACTTGACTGAACACTCACTTTGAACAAAAGTTATGGCTGTTTTGTGTCACAGGTCACAAATAGCGCTTTCTCAGCGAGAGAAGGCCAAAATGAACACTTCATGCATAACTCCTGTATTTTGATGAAAACTCACTGAAATCTATTTGTAACTTCAAGTTGATGCATCTTTCTATGCTTTCAGGTTGAAACTTGACTGAAAACTCACTTTGAACAAAAGTTATGACTTTTTTGTATCACAGGTCACAAATAGCGTTTTCTCAGCGAGAGAAGGCCAAAATTAACACTTCATGCAGAACTCCTGTATTTTGAGGAAAACTGAGTGAAATCCACCTGTAACCTCTCTTTTACGCATCTTTCTATGCTTTCAGGTTGAAACTTGACTGAACACTCACTTTGAACAAAAGTTATGGCTGTTTTGTGTCACAGGTCACAAATAGTGTTTTCTCAGCGAGAGAAGGCTAAAATGAACACTTCATGCATAACTCCTGTATTATGAGGAATTCCCACTGAAATCCACCTGTCACTTCAAGTTTATGCATCTTTCTATGCATTCAGGTTGAAACTTGACTGAAAACTCACTTTGAACAAAAGTTATGGCTTTTTTGTGTCACAGGTCACAAATAGCTCTTTCTCAGCGAGAGAAGGCCAAAATGAACACTTCATGCAGAACTCCTGTATTTTGAGGAAAACTGAGTGAAATCCACCTGTAACCTCTCTTCTACGCATCTTTCTATGCTGTCAAGTTGAAACTTGACTGAAAACTCACTTTGAACAAAAGTTATGTCTGTTTTGTGTCACAGGTCACAAATAGCGTTTTCTCAGCGAGAGAAGGCCAAAATGAACACTTCATGCATAACTCCTGTATTTTGAGGGAAACTGAGTGAAATCCACCTGTAACTTCAAGTTTATGCATCTTTCTATGCTTTCAGGTTGAAACTTGACTGAAAACTCACTTTGAACAAGAGTTATGGCTGTTTTGTATCACAGGTCACAAATAGCCTTTTCTCAGCGAGAGAAGGCCAAAATGAACACTTCATGCATAACTCCTGTATTTTGAGGAAAACTGAGTGAAATCCAACTGTAACTTTGAGTTTTTGCAACTTTCTATGCTTTCAGGTTCAAACTTGACTGAACACTAACTTTGAAGAAAAGTTATGTCTGTTTTGTGTGACAGGTCACAAATAGTGTTTTCTCAGCGAGAGAAGGCCAAAATGAACACTTCATGCATAACTCCTGTATTTTGAGGAAAACTGAGTGAAATCCATCTGTAACCTCTCTTCTACGCATCTTTCTATGCTGTCAGGTTGAAACTTGACTGAAAACTCACTTTGAACAAAAGTTATGGTTGTTTTGTGTCACAGGTCACAAATAGCGTTTTCTCAGCGAGAGAAGGCCTAAATGAACACTTCATGCAGAACTCCTGTATTTGAGGAAAACTGAGTGAAATCCACCTGTTACTTCAAGTTTATGCATCTTTCTATGCTTTCAGGTTGAAACTTGCCTGAAAACTCACTTTGAACAAAAGTTATGCTTGTTTTGTGTCACAGGTCAATAATAGCGTTTTCTACCGAGAGAAGGCAAAAATGAACACTTCATGCATAACTCCTGTATTTTGAGGGAAACTGAGTGAAATCCACCTGTAACTTCAAGTTTATGCATCTTTCTATGCTTTCAGGTGGAAACTTGACTGAAAACTCACTTTGAACAAAAGTTATGACTTTTTTGTATCACAGGTCACAAATAGCGTTTTCTCAGCGAGAGAAGGCCAAAATTAACACTTCATGCAGAACTCCTGTATTTTGAGGAAAACTGAGTGAAATCCACCTGTAACCTCTCTTTTACGCATCTTTCGATGCTTTCAGGTTGAAACTTGACTGAACACTCACTTTGAACAAAAGTTATGGCTGTTTTGTGTCACAGGTCACAAATAGCGCTTTCTCAGCGAGAGAAGGCCAAAATGAACACTTCATGCATAACTCCTGTATTTTTAGGAAAACTGAGTGAAATCCACCTTTAACCTCTCTTTTACGCATCTTTCTATGCTTTCAGGTTGAAACTTGACTGAAAACTCACTTTGAAGAAAAGTTATGCTTGTTTTGTGTCACAGGTCACAAATAGCGTTTTCTCACCGAGAGAATGCAAAAATGAACACTTCATGCAAAACTCCTGTATTTTGAGGGAAACTGAGTTAAATCCAACTTCAACTTTGAGTTTTTGCATCTTTCTATGCTTTCAGGTTGAAACTTAACTGAAAACTCACTTTGAACAAAAGTTATGCTTGTTTTGTGTCACAGGTCACAAATAGCGTTTTCTCAGCGAGAAGGCCAAAATGAACACTTCATGCATAACTCCTGTATTTTGAGGAAAACTGAGTGAAATCCACCTGTAACTTCAAGTTTATGCATCTTTCTATGCTTTCAGGTTGAAACTTGACTGAAAACTCACTTTGAACAAAAGTTATTGCTGTTTTGTGTCACAGGTCACAAATAGCGTTTTCTCACCGAGAGAAGGCAAAAATTAACACTTCATGCATAACTCCTGTATTTTGAGGGAAACTGAGTGAAATCCACCTGTAACTTCAAGTTTATGCATCTTTCTATGCTTTCAGGTTGAAACTTGACTAAAAACTCACTTTGAACAGAAGTTATTGCTGTTTTGTGTCACAGGTCACAAATAGCGTTTTCTCAGCGAGAGAAGGCCAAAATGAACACTTCATGCAGAACTCCTGTATTTGAGGAAAACTGAGTGAAATCCACCTGTTACTTCAAGTTTATGCATCTTTCTATGCTTTCAAGTCGAAACTTGACTGAAAACTCACTTTGAACAAAAGTTATGGTTGTTTTGTGTCACAGGTCACAAATAGCGCTTTCTCACCGAGAGAAGGCAAAAATGAACACTTAATGCATAACTCCTGTATTTTGAGGAAAACTGAGTGAAATCCACCTGTAACCTCTCTTCGACGCATCTTTCTATGCTGCCAGGTTGAAACTTGACTGAAAACTCACTTTGAATAAAAGTTATGGCTGTTTTGTGTCACAGGTCACAAATAGCGTTTTCTCAGCGAGAGAAGGCCAAAATGAACACTTCATGCAGAACTCCTGTATTTTGATGAAAACTCACTGAAATCAAGCTGTAACTTAGAGTTTATACATCTTTCTCTGCTTTCAGGTTGAAACTTGACTGAAAACTCACTTTGAACAAAAGTTATGGCTTTTTTGTGTCACAGGTCACAAATAGTGTTTTCTCAGCGAGAGAAGGCCAAAATAAACACTTCATGCAGAACTCCTGTATTTTGAGGAAAACTGCATGAAATCCAGCTCTAACTTAAAGGTTATACATCTTTCTTTGCTTTCAGGTTGAAACTTGACTGAAACTCACTTTGAACTAAAGTTATGGCTTTTTTGTATCACAGGTCACAAAAAGTTTTTTCTCAGCGAGAGAAGGCCAAAATGAACACTTCATGCAGAACTCCTGTATTTTGAGGAAAACTGAGTGAAATCCACCTGTTACTTCAAATTTATGCATCTTTCTATGCTTTCAGGTTGAAACTTGACTGAAAACTCACTTTGAACAAAAGTTATGGCTGTTTTGTATCACAGGTCAGAAATAGTGTTTTCTCAGCAAGAGAAGGCCAAAATGAACACTTCATGCAAAACTCCTGTATTTTGAGGAAAACTGCATGAAAACCACCTCTAACTCAAAGTTTATGCATCTTTCTATGCTTTCAGGTTGAAACTTGACTGAAAACTCACTTTGAACAAAACCTGTGACTGTTTTGTATCAAAGTTCACAAATAGTGTTTTCTCAGCGAGAGAAGGCCAAAATGAACACTTCATGCATAACTCCTGTATTTTGAGGAAAACTTCCTGAAATCCACCTCTAACTCAACGTTTATGCATCTTTCTATGCTTTCAGGTTGAAACTTGACTGAAAACTCACTTTGAACAAAAGTTATGGCTGTTTTGTTTCACAGGTCACAAATAGCGTTTTCTCAGCGAGAGAAGGCCAAAATGAACACTTCATGCAGAACTCCTGTATTTTGATGAAAACTCACTGAAATCAAGCTGTAACTTAGAGTTTATACATCTTTCTCTGCTTTCAGGTTGAAACTTGACTGAAAACTCACTTTGAACAAAAGTTATGGCTTTTTTGTGTCACAGGTCACAAATAGTGTTTTCTCAGCGAGAGAAGGCCAAAATAAACACTTCATGCAGAACTCCTGTATTTTGAGGAAAACTGCATGAAATCCAGCTCTAACTTAAAGGTTATACATCTTTCTTTGCTTTCAGGTTGAAACTTGACTGAAAACTCACTTTGAACAAAACCTGTGACTGTTTTGTATCAAAGTTCACAAATAGTGTTTTCTCAGCGAGAGAAGGCCAAAATGAACACTTCATGCATAACTCCTGTATTTTGAGGAAAACTTCCTGAAATCCACCTCTAACTCAACGTTTATGCATCTTTCTATGCTTTCAGGTTGAAACTTGACTGAAAACTCACTTTGAACAAAAGTTATGGCTGTTTTGTTTCACAGGTCACAAATAGCGTTTTCTCAGCGAGACAAGGCCAAAATTAAAACTTCATGCAGAACTCCTGTATTTTGAAGAAAACTGGGTGAAATCCACCTCTAACTTACAGGTTATTCATCTTTCTATGCTTTCAGGTTGAAACTTGACTGAAAACTTACTTTGAACAAAAGTTATGGCTGTTTTGTGTCACAGGTCACAAATAGCGTTTTCTCAGCGAGAGAAGGCCAAAATTAACACTTCATGCATAACTACTGTATTTTGAGGAAAACTGCATGAAATCCAGCTCTAACTTAAAGGTTATGCATCTTTCTATGCTTTCAGGTTGAAACTTGACTGAAAACTCACTTTGAACAAAAGTTATGGCATTTTTGTATCACAGGTCACAAATAGTGTTTTCTCAGCGAGAGAAGGCCAAAATGAACACTTCATGCAGAACTCCTGTATTTTGAGGAAAACTGAGTGAAATCCACCTGTTACTTCAAATTTATGCATCTTTCTATGCTTTCAGGTTGAAACTTGACTGAAAACTCACTTTGAACAAAAGTTATGACTTTTTTGTATCACAGGTCACAAATAGATTTTTCTCAGCGAGAGAAGGTCAAAATTAACACTTCATGCAGAACTCCTGTATTTTGAGGAAAACTGAGTGAAATCCACCTGTAACCTCTCTTTTACGCATCTTTCGATGCTTTCAGGTTGAAACTTGACTGAACACTCACTTTGAACAAAAGTTATGGCTGTTTTGTGTCACAGGTCACAAATAGCGCTTTCTCAGCGAGAGAAGGCCAAAATGAAAACTTCATGCATAACTCCTGTATTTTTAGGAAAACTGAGTGAAATCCACCTTTAACCTCTCTTTTACGCATCTTTCTATGCTTTCAGGTTGAAACTTGACTGAAAACTCACTTTGAAGAAAAGTTATGCTTGTTTTGTGTCACAGGTCACAAATAGCGTTTTCTCACCGAGAGAATGCAAAAATGAACACTTCATGCAAAACTTCTGTATTTTGAGGGAAACTGAGTTAAATCCAACTTCAACTTTGAGTTTTTGCATCTTTCTATGCTTTCAGGTTGAAACTTAACTGAAAACTCATTTTGAACAAAAGTTATGTTTGTTTTGTGTCACAGGTCACAAATAGCGTTTTCTCAGCGAGAGAAGGCCAAAATAAACACTTCATGCATAACTCCTGTATTTTGAGGGAAACTGAGTGAAATCCACCTGTAACCTCTCTTTTACGCATCTTTCGATGCTTTCAGGTTGAAACTTGACTGAACACTCACTTTGAACAAAAGTTATGGCTGTTTTGTGTCACAGGTCACAAACATGTTTCTCACCGAGAGAAGGCCAAAATGAACACTTCATGCATAACTCCTGTATTTTGAGGGAAACTGAGTGAAATCCACCTGTAACTTAGAGTTTATGCATCTTTCTATGCTTTCAGGTTGAAACTTGACTGAAAACTCACTTTGAACAAAAGTTATGACTTTTTTGTGTCACAGGTCACAAATAGCGTTTTCTCAGCGAGAGAAGGCCAAAATTAACACTTCATGCAGAACTCCTGTATTTTGAGGAAAACTGAGAGAAATCCACCTGTAACTTCAAGTTTATTCATCTTTCTATGCTTTCAGGTTGAAACTTGACTGAAAACTCACTTTGAACAAAAGTTATGGTTGTTTTGTGTCACAGGTCACAAATAGCGCTTTCTCAGCGAGAGAAGGCCAAAATGAACACTTCATGCAGAACTCCTGTATTTTGAGGAAAACTGCATGAAATCCAGCTCTAACTTAAAGGTTAAACATCTTTCTTTGCTTTCAGGTTGAAACTTGACTGAAACTCACTTTGAACTAAAGTTATGGCTTTTTTGTATCACAGGTCACAAAAAGTTTTTTCTCAGCGAGAGAAGGCCAAAATGAACACTTCATGCATAACTCCTGTATTTTGAGGAAAACTGAGTGAAATCCACCTGTTACTTCAAGTTTATGCATCTTTCTATGCTTTCAGGTTGAAACTGGACTGAAAACTCACTTTGAACAAAAGTTATGGCTGTTTTGTATCACAGGTCAGAAATAGTGTTTTCTCAGCAAGAGAAGGCCAAAATGAACACTTCATGCAAAACTCCTGTATTTTGAGGAAAACTGCATGAAAACCACCTCTAACTCAAAGTTTATGCATCTTTCTATGCTTTCAGGTTGAAACTTGACTGAAAACTCACTTTGAACAAAAGTTATGGCTTTTTTGTATCACAGGTCGCAAATAGTGTTTTCTCAGTGAGAGAAGGCCAAAATGAACACTTCATGCAAAACTCCTGTATTTTGAGGAAAACTGAGTGAAATCCACCTGTAACTTCTCTTTTATGCATCTTTCTATACTTTCAGGTTGAAACTTGACTGCAAACTCACTTTGAACAAAAGTTGTGACTGTTTTGTATCAAAGTTCACAAATAGTGTTTTCTCAGCGAGAGAAGGCCAAAATGAACACTTCATGCATAACTCCTGTATTTTGAGGAAAACTTCCTGAAATCCACCTCTAACTCAACGTTTATGCATCTTTCTATGCTTTCAGGTTGAAACTTGACTGAAAACTTACTTTGAACAAAAGTTATGGCTGTTTTGTATCACAGGTCACAAATAGCGTTTTCTCAGCGAGAGAAGGCCAAAATGAACACTTCATGCATAACTACTGTATTTTGAGGAAAACTGCATGAAATCCAGCTCTAACTTAAAGGTTATGCATCTTTCTATGCTTTCAGGTTGAAACTTGACTGAAAACTCACTTTGAACAAAAGTTGTGGCTGTTTTTTATCACAGGTCACAAATAGTGTTTTCTCAGCGAGAGAAGGCCAAAATGAACACTTCATGCAAAACTCCTGTATTTTGCGGAAAACTGCCTGAAATCCACCTCTAACTCAAAGTTAATGCATCTTTCTATGCTTTCAGGTTGAAACTTGACTGAAAACTCACGTTGAACAAAAGTTATGGCTATTTTGTATCACAATTCACAAATAGTTTTTTCTCATCGAGACAAGGCCAAAATTAACACTTCATGCAGAACTCCTGTATTTTGAGGAAAACTGGGTGAAATCCACCTCTAACTTACAGGTTATGCATATTTCTATGATTTCAGGTGGAAACTTGACTGAAAACTTACTTTGAAACAAAATTTGTGGCTGTTTTGTATCACAGGTCACAAATAGCGTTTTCTCAGCGAGAGAAGGCCAAAATGAACACTTCATGCATAACTACTGTATTTTTAGGAAAACTGCATGAAATCCAGCTCTAACTTAAAGGTTATGCATCTTTCTATGCTTTCAGGTTGAAACTTGACTGAAAACTCACTTTGAACAAAAGTTGTGGCTGTTTTTTATCACAGGTCACAAATAGTGTTTTCTCAGCGAGAGAAGGCCAAAATGAACACTTCATGCATAACTCCTGTATTTTGAGGAAAACTGCCTGAAATCCACCTGTAACTTCTCTTTAATGCATCTTTCTATGCTTTCAGGTTGAAACTTGACAGAAAACTCACTTTGAATAAAAGTTATGGCTGTCATGTGTCACAGGTCACAAATAGCGTTTTGTCAGCGAGAGAAGGCCAAAATGAACACTTCATGCATAACTCCTGTATTTTGAGGAAAACTGTGTGAAATCCAGCTCTAACTTATAGGTTATGCATCTTTCTATGCTTTCAGGTTGAAACTTGACTGAAACTGACTTTGAACTAAAGTTATGGCTTTTTTGTATCACAGGTCACAAAAAGTTTTTTCTCAGCGAGAGAAGGCCAAAATGAACACTTCATGCATAACTCCTGTATTTTGAGCAAAACTGTGTGCAATCCACCTGTAACTTCTCTTTTATGCATCTTTCTATGCTTTCAGGTTGAAACTTGACTGAAAACTCACTTTGAACAAAAGTTATGGCTGTTTTGTATCACAGGTCAGAAATAGCGTTTTCTCAGCGAGAGAAGGCCAAAATGAACACTTCATGCATAACTCCTGTATTTTGAGGAAAACTGCCTGAAATCCACCTCTAACTCAAAGTTAATGCATCTTTCTGTGCTTTCAGGTTGAAACTTGACTGAAAACTCACTTTGAACTAAAGTTATGGCTTTTTTGTATCACAGGTCACAAAAAAAATTTTTGTCAGCGAGAGAAGGCCAAAGTGAACACTTCATGCATAACTCCTGTATTTTGAGGAAAACTTCCTGAAATCCACCTCTCACTCAACGTTTATGCATCTTTCTATGCTTTCAGGTTGAAACTTGACTGAAAACTCACGTTGAACAAAAGTTATGGCTATTTTGTATCACAATTCACAAATAGTTTTTTCTCATCGAGACAAGGCCAAAATTAACACTTAATGCAGAACTCCTGTATTTTGAGGAAAACTGGGTGAAATCCACCTCTAACTTACAGGTTATGCATCTTTCTATGATTTCAGGTGGAAACTTGACTGAAAACTTACTTTGAATAAAATTTGTGGCTGTTTTGTATCACAGGTCTGAAATAGCGTTTTCTCAGCGAGAGAAGGCCAAAATGAACACTTCATGCATAACTACTGTATTTTGAGGAAAACTGCATGAAATCCAGCTCTAACTTAAAGGTTATGCATCTTTCTATGCTTTCAGGTTGAAACTTGACTGAAAACTCACTTTGAACAAAAGTTGTGGCTGTTTTTTATCACAGGTCACAATTAGTGTTTTCTCAGCGAAAGAAGGCCAAAATGAACACTTCATGCATAACTCCTGTATTTTGAGGAAAACTGCCTGAAATCCACCTGTAACTTCTCTTTAATGCATCTTTCTATGCTTTCAGGTTGAAACTTGACAGAAAACTCACTTTGAATAAAAGTTATGGCTGTTTTGTGTCACAGGTCACAAATAGCGTTTTCTCAGCGAGAGAAGGCCAAAATGAACACTTCATGCATAACTCCTGTATTTTGAGGAAAACTGTGTGAAATCCAGCTCTAACTTAAAGGTTATTCATCTTTCTATGCTTTCAGGTTGAAACTTGACTGAAACTGACTTTGAACTAAAGTTATGGCTTTTTTGTATCACAGGTCACAAAAAGTTTTTTCTCAGCGAGAGAAGGCCAAAATGAACACTTCATGCATAACTCCTGTATTTTGAGCAAAACTGTGTGCAATCCACCTGTAACTTCTCTTTTATGCATATTTCTATGCTTTCAGGTTGAAACTTGACTGAAAACTCACTTTGAACAAAAGTTATGGCTGTTTTGTATCACAGGTCAGAAATAGCGTTTTCTCAGCGAGAGAAGGCCAAAATGAACACTTCATGCATAACTACTGTATTTTTAGGAAAACTGCATGAAATCCAGCTCTAACTTAAAGGTTATGCATCTTTCTATGCTTTCAGGTTGAAACTTGACTGAAAACTCACTTTGAACAAAAGTTGTGGCTGTTTTGTATCACAGGTCACAAATAGTGTTTTCTCAGCGAGAGAAGGCCAAAATGAACACTTCATGCATAACTCCTGCCTTTTGAGGAAAACTGCCTGAAATCCACCTCTAACTCAAAGTTAATGCATCTTTCTATGCTTTCAGGTTGAAACTTGACTGAAAACTCACTTTGAACAAAAGTTATGGCTGTTATGTATCACAGGTCACAAATAGCGTTTTCTCAGCGAGAGAAGGCCAAAATGAACACTTCATGCAGAACTCCTGTATTTTGAGGAAAACTGCATGAAATCCAGCTCTAACTTAAAGGATATGCATCTTTCTATGCTTTCAGGTTGAAACTTGACTGAAACTCACTTTGAACTAAAGTTATGGCTTTTTTGTATCACAGGTCACAAAAAGTTTTTTCTCAGCGAGAGAAGGCCAAAATGAACACTTCATGCATAACTCCTGTATTTTGAGGAAAACTTCCTGAAATCTACCTCTAACTCAACGTTTATGCATCTTACTATGCATTCAGGTTGAAACTTGACTGAAAACTCACTTTGAACAAAAGTTATGGCTGTTTTGTATCACAGGTCACAAATAGTGTTTTCTCAGCGAGACAAGGCCAAAATTAACACTTCATGCAGAACTCCTGTATTTTGAGGAAAACTGGGTGAAATCCACCTCTAACTTACAGGTTATGCATCTTTCTATGATTTCAGGTGGAAACTTGACTGAAAACTTACTTTGAACAAAAGTTATGGCTGTTTTGTATCACAGGTCACAAATAGCGTTTTCTCAGCGAGAGAAGGCCAAAATGAACACTTCATGCATAACTACTGTATTTTGAGGAAAACTGCATGAAATCCAGCTCTAACTTAAAGGTTATGCATCTTTCTATGCTTTCAGGTTGAAACTTGACTGAAAACTCACTTTGAACAAAAGTTGTGGCTGTTTTGTATCACAGGTCACAAATAGTGTTTTCTCAGCGAGAGAAGGCCAAAATGAACACTTCATGCATAACTCCTGTATTTTGAGTAAAACTGCCTGAAATCCACCTCTAACTCAAAGTTTATGCATCTTTCTATGCTTTCAGGTTGAAACTTGACTGAAATCTCACTTTGAACAAAAGTTATGTCTGTTTTGTATCACAAGTCACAAATAGTGTTTTCTCAACGAGAGAAGGCCAAAATGAACACTTCATGCATAACTCCTGTATTTTGAGGAAAACTGCCTGAAATCCACCTGTAACTTCTCTTTTATGCATCTTTCTATGCTTTCAGGTTGAAACTTGACAGAAAACTCACTTTGAATAAAAGTTATAGCTGTTTTGTATCACAGGTCACAAATAGCGTTTTCTCAGCGAGAGAAGGCCAAAATGAACACTTCATGCATAATTCCTGTATTTTGAGGAAAACTGTGTGAAATCCAGCTCTAACTTAAAGGTTATGCATCTTTCTATGCTTTCAGGTTGAAACTTGACTGAAACTGACTTTCAACTAAAGTTATGGCTTTTTTGTATCACAGGTCACAAAAAGTTTTTTCTCAGCGAGAGAAGGCCAAAATGAACACTTCATGCATAACTCCTGTATTTTGAGGAAAACTTCCTGAAATCTGTCATGGTTTGCAGTTTGCAACACTAGTTTCTCCACGGCACCCTGAATGCATCACCCCTCACTCCCTCAGCCAACCTCCTCTGCCAATCAGTCTCTATCACCTGCACCTGTCCCATAGCTATTTAGGTCTCCCTCTCCCTTCATTCTCTGCCAGATTGTTATGCTCGATGCCCAACTCTCCAGCGTTTTTCCTTGGACTGACTTCCCGGCTTCGACCCTGCCTGCTACGACTACTCCCCCCTGCCTCAGCCCTGGTAACCACTTCTGCCTTGATTCGCTGCAAGACTGCCTCTGTTTTTGCCTGCCCATTATTGTGGTTACGTTCCTGGCATCCTCGGAATAAAGGCCATTTCCGATTCAACTTCTGTTGCTCTGTGTGTTGCATTTGGGTCCATAACCCCCACCGTTTCAGTACAATCTGGCCAAACATGGACCCAGCACGCACTTCCCCTGCCCAAAATCGTTTTGAAATCATTGAAGGGGTCCTCCAGCAACATGAGGCCCTCATGGCATCTGCCTCAGCTGAGGCCAGACAGGCCGCAGCCACGCAAGAACAGGCTATCAGCTCTTTGGCTAACCAAGTGCACCAGTTAACTGCAACCATCGCCCAATTAATCCCTGTTAGCTCTGCCTCTGCCTCTGACCCTGCCCCTGCTCCTCCAGCAACCCCCGTTCTGGCCCCCGGGCCAGTTTCTGAACCAAGAATTGGAGCCCCTGAACGTTATGCTGGTGAGCCTGACGGTTGTAATCCATTCCTGACAAACTGCACCATCTTTTTTGCATTGCAACCTCTCACCTTTGCTTCTGAACAAGCTAAAGTAGCTTTTACCATCAATCAGCTAACAGGGAGAGCGAGGCTGTGGGGCACTGCTGAGTGGGATAAACAAACTCCGGCCTGTACTTCATTTGAGTCATTTGCTTCTGAGCTACGCAAAGTATTTGGGCAGGGTGTCCATTCAACGGATGCAGGGGGTCTCCTGAGTCTATGTCAGAAGGGTCAGTCTGTGTTTGACTTTTCGATTGATTTCCGCACGAAGGCCCGTGCTAGTGGCTGGAATGGGAGTGCTCTTCGTGATGCTTTTCTGCATGGGCTGGCTGATTACATCAAGGATGAACTTGTGTCTTACCCCCTACCCCTTTCTCTCGATGATGTCATTGCTCTTGCTATAAACATTGACCTTCGCATCCAGGCTCGCAGGAGAGAGAAACAAAGGACACCTCCCGCTCATGTATCTGCTCATACATCACGAGGCTCTGCTTCCAACTTGGCCCACTCTACAGCCACTCCTGAGCCCTTAACCAACAGCCTTGAACCCATGCAGTTGGGCCGCACCAGTCTGTCCCCTGAGGAACGTGAGCGGCGCCGCAAGTCAAATCTCTGTCTGAGATGAAGTGGCCTGGTCGACCACAGTACACACTGTCCAGTAAAGGGGAGGGCTCATCAGTAGTGGAGGAGTTACTGGTGAGTCCATCCTCTTTTAAAGCCTCCTCTGTTTTTGATCGTCCCTTGTTTATAGCCAAGCTCCTTCTGCCGGAAGCCTCTCAAGTCCTGTCCACTTTTATTGATTCTGGAGCAGATGCGAATATAATTGACAAGGAGTTAGCTCTACAGCTGGGAATTAGTTTGTTACCCCTTCCTTGTTCTGTGCCTGCCAGGGCTCTGGATGGTCATCTGCTGGGGATGGTCACTCATCAGACCATACCGGTCTACCTACTCATGTCTGGAAATCACCACGAAACCATCCAGTTTTATGTCCTGCCCTCACCTCGCCTCCCTCTTATACTGGGCTACTCATGGCTTCGTCACCATAACCCCCATATTGACTGGTCGGCAGGGGTCATCCGTGGTTGGAGTTCCGCCTGCCATCAGGTCTGCCTGAAGCAGGCGGCTGCACTGCTCCGTTCTCCACCTCCCTGTGGCCAGCCCGATCTCTCTGGGGTCCCAGCCCAGTATCATGACCTTCGTGAGGTATTCAGCAAGGTTAAGGCCATGTCTCTACCCCCTCATTGTCCCTATGATTGCGCCATTGACCTTCTGCCGGGCACCACCCCTCCCAAGGGGCGCCTCTACCCCCTTTCTGGCCCTGAAAGGGGGGCCATGGAGACCTACATCAAGGACTCCCTGGCAGCTGGTCTCATTCGACCATCTTCATCTCCTGCTGGCGCTGGCTTCTTTTTTGTGGAAAAGAAGGACAAAACCCTCAGACCTTGCATCGATTACAGAGGCCTCAATGAGATAACCATAAAGAACAGGTACCCTTTGCCACTCATGTCATCAGCTTTCGAAATACTCCAGGGGGCCAGGGTCTTCACTAAACTGGATCTACGCAACGCATACCATTTGGTCCGCATCAGGGAGGGGGATGAGTGGAAAACAGCGTTCAACACCCCCACAGGCCATTATGAGTATCTTGTCATGCCTTTTGGTTTAACAAATGCCCCTGCTGTCTTCCAGGCTTTAGTTAATGATGTCCTGAGAGATATGCTGAACCACTCTGTTTTCGTTTATCTAGACGATATTTTGATTTTCTCCAAGTCTTTGGAGGAGCATATTCATCATGTAAGGGCAGTCTTGCGACGACTTCTGGAAAACTCCTTGTTTGTCAAAGCTGAGAAGTGTGAGTTCCATGAATCCTCGGTCACCTTCCTTGGGTACATTGTGGCCCAGGGTAGTCTACAAATGGACCCCGATAAGATTTCAGCTGTAACAGCCTGGCCCGCCCCTGAGAATCGAAAACAGCTACAGCGCTTCCTGGGTTTTGCTAACTTTTATCGCCGCTTCATTCGTGGTTACAGCACGGTAGCTTCCCCCCTCACAGCCCTTACCTCATCCAAAATCCCATTCTCCTGGACCCCAGCAGCCAATAGGGCTTTTGAAACTTTGAAGGCACGCTTCACCACCGCCCCCATTCTGCATGTCCCTGACCCTGAAAGACAGTTTGTGGTTGAAGTGGATGCCTCTGATGTTGGAGTGGGGGCAGCGTTGTCTCAACGCTCAGCATCTGACCAGAAGCTCCACCCATGTGCCTTCTTCTCTCACCGACTGAACCCTGCAGAACAGAACTACGACATTGGTAACAGAGAATTGCTAGCAGTAAAACTAGCTTTGGAGGAATGGCGGCATTGGCTGGAGGGAACCAAGGTTCCGTTCCTTGTCTGGACAGATCATAAAAACCTGGAGTACATCCGCACAGCCAAACGCCTAAATTCACGTCAAGCCCGCTGGTCACTCTTTTTTACACGCTTCAACTTTTCTCTCTCCTACCGCCCAGGGTCCAGAAATGTCAAGCCCGATGCTCTGTCCCGCCAATTTTCTAAAGACAATTCCCCTGTTGAGACCGCCCCTCTTCTGCCCCCTTCCTGTCTTGTTGCCTCCCTTTCCTGGGACATTGAAGAGAGAGTCAAAGCCGCTTCAGTCAACCAACCTGGACCAAGTGCTTGCCCCCCTGATCGTCTTTTTGTACCCGCTACATTAAGGTCAGAGGTCTTACAGTGGGCACATGCATCCAAGCTCACCTGTCACCCTGGGGCACACAGAACCAAGGAGTTCCTGTCTCGACGGTTCTGGTGGGCCACTATGGATGAGGATGTGCGTGAGTTTGTCAAAGCCTGTCCGATTTGTAATCAACACAAACCATCTCATCAAGCTCCTGCTGGTCACCTTCATCCACTCCCCATACCCCATCGGCCCTGGTCACATATATCCCTGGATTTTGTAACTGGTCTTCCTCCCTCTGAAGGTAACACCACCGTACTCACCATTGTTGATAGGTTCAGTAAGATGGCACATTTCATTCCCCTTCCCAAACTCCCCGCTGCTAAAGAGACTGCGGAACTCCTCCTTCAGCATGTTGTTCACCTTCACGGAATCCCTGCCGATGTAGTTTCTGATCGAGGCCCCCAGTTCACATCCATTTTTTGGCGAGAGTTCTGTAGTTTGTTGGGGGCCTCTGTTAGCCTGTCCTCAGGTTTCCACCCCCAGTCAAATGGCCAATCCGAACGAATGAACCAAGATATGGAAACCACTCTCCGCTGTCTGGTGTCATCAAATCCCTCATCCTGGTCTAGACAATTGGTTTGGGTAGAATTTGCCCTCAACACCCTGGTCAGTTCAGCCACCGGTCTCTCCCCATTTCAATGTTCATATGGGTATCAGCCTCCTCTGTTCCCTGCCCTTGAAAAAGAGGCTTCTTGCCCTTCTGTGACCACTTTCATTCAGCGCTGCCAACGCACCTGGACACAAGCCCGCAGTTCCCTCCAACGCTCTGCTGATCGCTACTCCACTTCTGCCAACCGTCATCGATCACAAGCCCCTGCTTACCGGGTTGGACAAAAGGTTTGGCTTTCCACAAAAGACCTGCCTCTCCGTGTCGAATCCAATAAATTGGCACCCAGGTTCATTGGTCCATTCCCCATCGAAAGGATAATAAACCCCGTAGCAGTGAGACTTACGCTCCCTCGGTCTATGCGCATTCATCCCACCTTCCATGTTTCCAAAATCAAGCCTGCTCCAGAAAGTCCCTTGGTTCCTCCAACACCTCCTCCTCCCCCTCCTCGCATCATTGAAGGTGGCCCTGTGTATGCTGTCCGTCGCCTCCTGCGTTCTCGCCGCCGAGGGCGAGGCATACAGTATTTGGTTGACTGGGAAGGTTATGGCCCTGAAGAAAGGTCTTGGGTTCCTGCCTCTTTTATTGTTGACCCTCAACTCATTGCTGACTTTCACCAGAAGAACCCTGATCAGCCCTCTCTCACTTCCACCACGGTTAACTCTCGTCGATCTGTCCTCTCTCAACAGCATCACCTTTTTCCCCCAGTGCCACGTGATGGAGAGGAAGAGGAACCTCAGGACACTCTGGAGACTCTGAACTCTCAGGATGACATGGGTGGGACGGATGTTCCGAATGATCAGGATGGCTCTCTTGCCTGGACTCCCTCCCACCCCACCCCAGACATGGAATGGACTGCTTCTCCTGAGTACTAGCCCCCCACCTGGTTCCCCCTCCTCCCTCCCTCCCCTGTTTTGGGACGTCGGGAGCCGTCCCTTGAGGGGAGGGTTCTGTCATGGTTTGCAGTTTGCAACACTAGTTTCTCCAAGGCACCCTGAATGCATCACCCCTCACTCCCTCAGCCAACCTCCTCTGCCAATCAGTCTCTATCACCTGCACCTGTCCCATAGCTATTTAGGTCTCCCTCTCCCTTCATTCTCTGCCAGATTGTTATGCTCGATGCCCAACTCTCCAGCGTTTTTCCTTGGACTGACTTCCCGGCTTCGACCCTGCCTGCTACGACTACTCCCCCCTGCCTCAGCCCTGGTAACCACTTCTGCCTTGATTCGCTGCAAGACTGCCTCTGTTTTTGCCTGCCCATTATTGTGGTTACGTTCCTGGCATCCTCGGAATAAAGGCCATTTCCGATTCAACTTCTGTTGCTCTGTGTGTTGAATTTGGGTCCATAACCCCCACCGTTTCAGAAATCCACCTCTAACTCAATGTTTATGCATCTTTCTATGCTTTCAGGTTGAAACTTGACTGAAAACTCACGTTGAACAAAAGTTATGGCTGTTTTGTATCACAGGTCACAAATAGTGTTTTCTCAGCGAGAGAAGGACAAAATGAACACTTCATGCATAACTCCTGTATTTTGAGGAAAACTGTGTGAAATCCACCTGTAACTTCTCTTTCATGCATCTTTCTATGCTTTCAGGTCGAAACTTGACTGAAAACTTACTTTGAACAAAAGTTATGGCTGTTTTGTATCACAGGTCACAAATAGCGTTCTCTCAGCGAGAGAAGGCCAAAATGAACACTTCATGCATAACTCCTGTATTTTGAGGAAAACTGTGTGAAATCCACCTCTAACTTAAGGGTTATGCATCTTTCTATGCTTTCAGGTTGAAACTTGACTGAAAACTCACTTTGAACAAATGTTATGGCTGTTTTGTATCACAGGTCACAAATAGTGTTTTCTCAGCGAGAGAAGGCCAAGATGAACACTTCATGTATAACTCCTGTATTTTGAGGAAAACTGTGTGAAATCCATCCCTAACTTCTCTTTTATGCATCTTTCTATGCTTTCAGGTTGAAACTTGACTGAAAACTCACTTTGAACAAAAGTTATGGCTGTTTTGTATCACAGGTCACAAATGGCGTTTTCTCAGCGAGAGAAGGCCAAAAAGAACACTTCATGCATAACTCCTGTATTTTGAGGAAAACTGAGTGAAATCCACCTGTTACTTCAAGTTTATGCATCTTTCTATGCTTTCAGGTTGAAACTTGACTGAAAACTCACTTTAAAAAAGGTTATGGCTGTTTAGTATCACAGGTCACAAACAACGTTTTCTCAGCCAGAGAAGGCCAAAATGAACACTTCATGCATAACTCCTGTATTTTGAAGAAAAGCATTTGAAATCCACCTGTAACTTCTCTTTTATGCATCTTTCTATGCTTTCAGGTTGAAACTTGACTGAAAACTCACTTTGAACAAAAGTTATGGCTGTTTTGTATCACAGGTCACAAACAACGTTTTCTCAGCCAGAGAAGGCCAAAATGAACACTTCATGCATAACTCCTGGATTTTGAGGAACTCTGAGTGAAATCCACCTGTAACTTTGAGTTTTTGCATCTTTCTATGCTTTCAGGTTGAAACTTGACTGAAAACTCAATTTGAACAAAAGTTATGGCTGTTTTGTGTCACAGGTCACAAATAGCGTTTTCTCAGCCAGAGAAGGCCAATATGAACACTTCATGCATAACTCCTGTATTTTGAGGAAAACTGAGTGAATTCCACCTGTTACTTTGAGTTTATGCATCTTTCTATGCTTTCAGGTTGAAACTTGACTGAAAACTCACTTTGAACAAAAGTTATGGCTGTTTAGTGTCAAAGGTCACAAACAGCGTTTTCTCAGCGAGAGAAGGCCAAAATGAACACTTCGTGCAAAACTCCTGTGTTCATTATTGCCTTCCCTCGCTGAGAAAATGCAATTTGTTAACCTGTGATCAAAAAAAGGTATAACTTTTGTTCAAAATGACTGTCAAGTTAAATTTCACCATAAAAACATAGAAAGATGCATCAGTTTTCTTCAAAATAAAGGAGTTCTGAATCAAGTGTTCGTTTTGGCTTTGTCCAAGCGAGTCAGCCCTAGTAATAAACTTTGAACAGAAGAGCCATTACTTTAGTTCAGAATGACTTCCAAGTGAAATTTCACCCTCAAAACATAGAAAAATGCATCAATTTAAGTTACAGGTGGATTGCCTAAAGACTGCCACTATTGTTCCTGTCCCCAAGTGCTCCACAGTGACAGGCCTAAATGACTACCGACCCATTGCACTCACCCCGATAGTCATGAAGTGCTTTGAGAGGCTGGTCAGTCAGAAGTTAGAGATGGATTTCTGTCAGTTTTCCTCAAAATAAAGGAGTTGTGCATGAAGTCTTCATTTTGACTTTCTCTCGCTGAGAAAACGCTATTTGTGACCTGTGATCAAATAAGCCATAATTTTATTTTCCAAATGATTGTTCCTCAAAATAAAGTAGTTCTACATGAAGTGTTCATTTTGGCCCCCTCAGGAAGTGGGGCTCACAGCAGTATATGACTTCACACTGTGCCATTATCAACCCTGCTGTGTCGACAAAATATTGTGGCTACATATACCTTTAGCGTGGAGGCAGAGGCGCCCCCCCTCCAAGAGGGACTGTAGAAACTCAAGAATAATGGGTACAGAGCAATACTGAATCCTCACCGTGGCTTGCACACCATGCCGAGAACAGTTTCTACCTTTGGCCATACTGCAACCGGGTGGATGGCGCTCTGGCATTCAGGATAATCATCCTCACGTGATCAGTGCACCCATTCAGTGGTAGCTCAGGCCCTCCAGCGGCCAGACCCACAACCACAGACACCGAGGATGAGGATGCCAGATTTGCCTTCAGTTGAGACAGAAGGTCTTTCCTGCCGGTGAGGTGCCATGGCGTGCCGCAGCAGAGTCTGAAGCAGAGGAAACCACATCCGTGCTGGCCAGAAGGGGGCCACCACCAGCATCCAGTGACCCTCCTGAAGTCTGTGGTTGTGGTGGGTGAGAGGAGGATGTTAGCAAAGCTGACATCCATCATGGACAACCCCCATCACCCTCTTCATGAGACCGTGGGTGTGCTGAGCAGCTCCTTCAACAATTCTCCATCAGCAAGCACATCCTGCAACAGCAGCGACGAAAACCTTCCTTTTAACAGGCAGGAACTTCGAGCAGATCCAGGCTCAATGGGGACGGCCTTCTGCTTTGACCAGTTGGGGGCAAAGAGAGCAGGAGAGCGGGGCAGAGACAAAGACAGATAATGGAGGAAGACAGATATGCAGAAGGAAAGAGAGGGACAGTGATAAAGAGAGAGAGAGAGAGAGGAAGAGACTGATGGACAGACAGGGACGTGAGCAGGTGGCGCTACGGGTGGCAGCTTGAGCCTCTTCAGGTCTGCAGCCTCCTCCAGCAGAACCCAGGATCTGGGATGAGGGGAGCCCGAAGGCTCCGGAGAAGAAGACAAGTTAGTAATAGGTATGAGTATGATTTATGTATGACACATATAGGAGGACAGAGAGGGAAGAGAGGAGGAGAGAGAAGCCCAGTGCACCATGGGAGATCCCCCAGCAGCCTAAGCCTATAGCAGCATATCTAAGGGCTAGCCTAAGCAGCCCTAACTATAAGCCTGATCAAAAAGGAAGGTCTTTAGTCTGCTCTTAAAGGTCCAGAGGGTGTCTGCATCCCGCACCGAAACTGGGAGACGGTTCCACAGGAGGGGAGCCTGATAGCTGAAGGCTCTGGATCCCATTCTACTTTTAGAAACTCTAGGAACCACAAGTAACCATGCATCCTGGGAGCGAAGGGTTCTAGCTGGATAATAGGGGACTATGAGCTCTGTCAGGTATGGAGGAGCCTGACTGTTGAGGACTTTGTATGTTAGAAGGAGAATTTTGAATTCTATTCTAAATTTGACAGGGAGCCAATGCAGAGAAGCCAATACTAGAGAGACATAGTCTCTTCTACTAGTTCTTGTCAACACGCGGGCAGCAGCATTTTGGACCAGCTGGAGAGTCTTTAGGGACCTACTGGTGCAGCCTGATAGGAGGGAATTGCAGTAATCCAGCCTGGAAGTGACAAAGGCATGGACTAGTTTTTCTGCATCTTTTTGAGACAGGATGTGTCTGATCTTAGCAATGTTTCATAAATGAAAGAAAGCAGTCCTAGAAATTTGCTTAATGTGGGTATTAAAGGTCAGATCCTGATCGAAAAGAACTCCTAGGTTCCTTACGGTCGTGCTTGGGGCCAAGGTAATGCCTTCCAGGGTACCTATCTCATTAGATAGGGTGTCTCTAAGATGTTTTGGGCCCAGGACAATGACTTCAGTTTTGTCAGAGTTTAATAGAAGGAAATTATGGGTCATCCAAGTTTTTATCTCCATTAGACAGGCCTCCAGTTTAGTTAGCTGATTTATTTCATGAGGATGCATTGATAAGTACAGCTGTGAGTCGTCTGCATAGCAGTGAAAATTAATTGAGTGTTTCCGCATAATGGGACCGAGAGGAAGCAGATAAAGCGTGAAGAGGATTGGTCCAAGAACAGAGCCTTGTGGAACACCACACAATCATTAGTGTGGGTTATCATTAGTTAGTACGAACTGAGATCAACCTAGTAAATATAACCTGAACCAGTTTAGTGCAATTCCTTTCATGCCAATGACATGTTCCAGTCTCTGTAGAAGGATATGGTGGTCAGTGGTATCAAAAGCTGCACTAAGATCTAATAGGACCAGCACAGAGACCAGTCGCTCATCTGATGCTCGTAGGAGGTCATTGGTAACTTTGACTAGTGCTGTTTCTGTGCTATGATGAATCCTGAAACCTGACTGGAAATCCTCTAATAGGCTGTTGCTATGGAGAAAGTCACACAGCTGTTTAGCAACTGCTTTCTCCAAAATTGTGGTAAAACACAGGCCTGGGAGGAGTTCGGTGAGGCCATAGAGAATGACTATCAATCGGCTCTGTAGAGGTTCTGGCAAACCATCCGTCGCCTCACGGGGGGGAAATGGCAACTTACTCACACTGTCCACATTGGGGACGGGAGGCTGCTGATGTCAACTGGGGGATCGTTGTACAGTGGAAGGAATACTCTGAGGAACTCCTCAATCCCACAACACATATGGAGGAAATAGAGTTGGGGGAGGACTTGGCAAGGGGTCGTCTCGTCTCTGTGGCGGCAGCGCACCGAGGGGTGGATGAAATCCACTCTGAGTATCTCAATGCTCTGGATGTTGTAGGGCTGTCTTGGATGACACACCTTTGCAACATTGCATGGACACTGGAGTGATGTCTTTGAAGTGGCAGACTGTGGTGGAGGTCCCCATCTTAAAGAAAGAAGGTAAGGAGGGTGTGTTTCAACTATCAGGGAATCACACTCTTTAGCCTCCCTGTAAAGGTCTATGCCTGGATACTGGAGAGGAGGATCAGGGCGATAGGCAAACATCAGATCAAGGAGGAGCAATGCGGTTTTCATCATGGCCGTGGAACCATGGATCACCTCTTATCTCGGATGCTGGAAGGGCATGGGAATTTACCCAATCAGTCCATATGTGCTTTGTGGATTTGAAGAAGGCTCATGACCATGTTCCCAGGGGCATCCCGTGGGGGGTTCTCTGGGAAAACGGGGTGGATTCCCCCTTCCAAAGAGCCACTCAGTCTCTCTACCGAAGGAGTGAGAGTCTGGTTCATGTTGCTGGCAGTAAGTCGGATTTGTAAGAAATGCAAGTCAGAAGAGGTTATTTGGGAGGGATTCAGGGAGGGATTCAAAACAATCAAGATCCAGATATACATCAGGCAGACAGCCCCCAAAGATGAACTGCTAAGTGAATACCTCAGGCAAAAAAAACACAATGATGCAGTGGAGGGGGAGGATGAACCAAATTGGATGGAAAAAAAACTTACATGGTATGTACCACCACCAGATTGAAGAAGTGGCTGCTATCAAGAAATCATTGCCGGTGACTGGAGAAGATGGCTGAAGCATAGAGGTGTTATGTGTTGAGGAGCAATTTGGTCAAAAATAATAATAATAATCAATAATTATGAATATAATAATCATTATTGTTATTATTGTTGTTGAATTAATATTAAATATTAATCAATCGGGGCACCACCCTGATTAGTTCAGGGAAACTAAAGTGTTGACCAAATTTTGAAAATTGACAGTCTCAAACAGAGTTTATCCACTAAACAGTCAATATTGGGTAATATCAACTAATTAGGAGTAACTCTGATTTTGGAAGGGTGATATTCGAGCGCTGGCTTTTACTTGGACACGTGACAGAAATGCAGATAATGTTAATGTCTGGTGTTGCACCAGGAGGCGGGCGTTTGCACGACGTGAGGCTACAGGCCAATATAATGTACAGTTCTGTAGCCTTAGCGCCTGTGCTAGCGGGCGGTGTGGCTTGGCGAGAGAGAGAGAAAGATAGGTAGAGGAAAAGGCAGAAGTAAACCCAAAAATGTGTTCAGTACAATTGTGCAGGATTCTTTAGAATCAATAAACATGTAGCACCTTCTTGAGAATATTACAGTTGAAACAATCAGTTTCAGTAGTTACGGCGTCATGCCGTATAATAGCGTCTGCTTTTCACAGAACTTCCGTCAAAAAACAGTGCATTCGTAGACACTACATTAACACAACTAAGTTATTTCTCTGCCAGAAAATGCCTAGTTAGGGGAATCCTTACTTGCTCTGTAAGGTATTCAATCTCCGCTGGTCCGGTGCGCGCAGGGTCCAGCTTGGGTTGGAGGAGAGCAGAAACAGTGGCGGGCAGCCTGCACAGATCTGCTGCAGTCGACTGGTGGAGGGGTGAACAAGCTTGGGCAAGCTTTCGTTCACCATGGATCCAATTCACGCGGGTAGCGTTGCTCAATGGTGTCTCGTCTAGATATGTGGATGGGGGTGTGTCCGCCGTACGGTGCGCTGCCAGGCTAAGATGCGAAGAGAACAAGCCTTTCTCGGTCCGGTACCTTTATTTGGTCAGACCGGTGATGTCACTTCCCGTGGGACGTACTGGCTCTCAGCCAATGGCGGTGCGGCATGCGAACTTCCAGGCAAGCAGGACGCGGAGTTTTGGGGAGTCAATGGCCAGAGATGATCCCCCTTTTTATGACCCTTTGTTTGAGATTGTGTGGTCACTCCTAATGGAGGCTTCTGAAAGGGGTGTAAGGCCTCAAAGGCCAAAAATCCTCTCTTCAGATGCATTAATTGTCAAATATCTAAATTAATCTCTCCTCCTGGTTGTGTTGGCCCAACATTCCCCCCATTGCACAGGAGGGTGTGGGGCAGGCCGCAGTCTTCTGGGCAACACAAGCCAACAGTCCATAGATTGTTCTTGAGATTTGACAGTCCATGGGTTTCTGGGTTAAGAGAGATTTAACAGTCCAATCCACACCCCGGGGATTGAAGGGGTGTGTACAGTCCATATAGTTCATACAGTTCATAGTTGGAGTTTGGCAAGCTAGGCATTCCTGGGCAGAGCTAGACATCTCTGGGCAGAGAACTATGAACGAACTAACTAGTATACAAACAAATCACACATAGGATAAAATACATTAAGGCACTTGTAGCATGAGGCACTAACCATCGTACATTCTTTTGCTACCTTTGGATTATCAATATACATATATATATAGAAATCAATATGACACACATTGGATACCTAAGTAGAGAGTGAGAGTAAAGAGGTAGGGAGAGGAAGGGCAGAGGTGAGAGGCTATCTATCTCGTTCCAGAGAAGGGTTGGGAAGTTTGTTTCTGAAGTTTCGGACCTCGGTGCGAAGCATGGAATGGCCCTGATGGAGATGTCCAGTAGGGCCTGGAGTTTCTTAATGTATTTGTTCATGACTTAAGCTCCGATGGCCGTGATGACCCAACCACTGAGGAGGAGACCGATGATAACCCAACTACTGATCGGTTCCGAAAAGGATCGTCTATTGGGGTGAGTGTGGAATGTGGTGGTGACGCCAGTGTCTGTTAGACTGAACTTCACTGGTTTGGTGCCTTCGAAGAGAAGTTGCTCTTGAAGGGTGCTGTCAACAGTGAGGTTGTGACCTCTGAACGCATCCATGATCTCAATCTCAGAATAATATCTGTCAGGATTGAGATGGTGGAGGATCACATTGCTGATGTGTACGGTGGCTACCTGAGGAACTGTCAAAAACACTGTTTGATTGGGTAGGGTCAACCCAGTGGCTGTGTCATGGCGGTCATAGGATATTAAAACCGAGGACGCAGGAGTGTTAACGAGACATAGATTACCTGCTCTTTCTACGTTCGTCTCGGTTCCGTCATCCTTCACTGACATGCTACCCTGGCATCTCTGTTCCGGGGTTCGCAAACCACAGAGGTAGTTAGTCATGTCCTGGATGAAGGGGTTGCTGGGACATATAAAATGGATGTCTTTAGTTCGGGTGCACATGTTCAGGTTCGGGATGAGATAAAGCGTAGGGTTGTCATCGTGGTAGGCGAGTATGGGCTTCTTAAGTTGCACACGGGTGTTACCCCTCCAAAATCCAACATTGAGAACCGTTCAGCCTGTAAATGTTTTGTTGCTCTATGATGGGTACATTGAGCATAATTCCTATTTCTAGACTCTGGGGATCTACAAAAATAGGGATTGTGCTGCCAAGACTATATGCCAGGTGGAGTTGGGAGGATTGCACCACAGTGGTCGTAGCGGATTGGAGAATTGCATCTACCAATCCTAAAAAGACTAGATACGAGGGAATCATACCACCGCTCAGGCTATTAACTGAGGAACTAATTTCTCTGAGAAAGTCCTGCATTAAGTCTCTGACTGTCCGCACATAGGTGATGTCCTCCTTGACGACCTGCGATAACATCAATAAGGCATGCAATGTGTTATTGAGGAGTGTCTGGTGCAAATTTACAGTGACTATAGTACCCTGCAGAGTTTTGCCAATTCCTTGTAGTTGTTGTTGTAGTTGTAGAAGTCTCTGTTGGATCTCTGGCATCTTGAGCAGTGAGCCTAAGATCTCCTGAATTGACTCATTTGCTGCCAAAGGAATCTTGTACTGTCGTACAAAGGTGGGCGGAGCGTTAGGATTGGTGGGAATGCGGACGGTATGGAGGTCAGTGACCCCACAGTCATGTGAATCCCGAGCGAAGATGATCTGGAAGTCGCGAAACAACTCCCGAAGTGCATCTCTCTTGGTGTCTGTTGTCAGAGTGTTGGCTTTAGCAAGCTGCTGATCTATTTCTGACTCGAAGCCGGGGTATGGTTCCTCTGGTGGTGACGGACCTTCACGGTTCGCTGAGGTGGGGACCCCTGGCTGGGTCATCAAAGAACACACGACCAGTTTACCTCTGGTGTCCGGGGCGGCGCTACAAATTGCCTCATCTTGCAGCGCCTCGTTTCCGCCGATGGTGATCATCCTGGTCGGGAAAGGAAAAAGGACGTCGCTGTAGTCTCGGTCCTTAAACAGGGATGGAGGCAGCTCTCCTATGACTGTCAGTTCAAAGTCATGGAAGGAGCTGTCGATCAACATCCCCAGCGGTTGTCGCGCGCCACCTGGATAGGGGCGTGCATCAGGTTCTGGACAAATAGGTAGGTTGAGTGATTGCTCACCTCAAGTACCGGCATGCCGCAAAGCAATAAGTTGAGTTTCCCGAAACTTGGCAGGGGTTGGAATAACACTGATGTGTTCGGGATTGTCTGTCACTTAAGGATGACAAGGCGGATGGGAGCACCTGCAGTGTGTGGGGGAATAGTCAGGCTGACGTCGCTAGCTACTTGACATGCCTGTGGTATGGTCTGACCCGAAAGCATGTTCTCCAGTGCAGCCACAAGAGGGTGCCGTTCAGCATCTGCTTGAGACCATAGCGCCTGGTGGTGTCAAGTTGGACGCCCAGTCGTACAAGCAGATCTGACCCGACAAAGAACGGAGGTTGGAGCTGAGGCACCACGCTCACGAAGTGCATAATCTGTCTCTTTCCAATCCTTATGGGGAGGGCGCACACTCCTGCGAGGATGCGATGGGTGTGGTGTACAAGGACTAGCAATGGGTCCTGCTGCTGTAAGTAGTCGAACAGGTGCTGGCCAATGGCCGTTTTCTCTGACCAGAGGGCTAAGAGGACCTCTGGGATTAAGCTGTTGTTGACATGTATGCCCCCGACCAGATAGGGGCTATACAGTTCAGTGTTCCTGCTCCGTAGGGAACAGAGGAAGGAGTCATGGTCATAAATAGGTCTGTTACGGATGGTCGGTGGTGGTTGATGATCAGCGAGCAGCGCGATGGGGTCAGTGCCATCGTCATGCCCTTGGAGCGGCATGAGCATTGGTAGGAGTCCTCTGGACTCCTGGATAGTGGCGACACCTCCGCTGCAAGCTGTCGGACCGTGACCTGCGTTAAGGGGCCTCGGTGTTTCCACCTGCACCCAAATGAGTCCCTGTCTGCAGTTGATGAGGGGGGCCAACCAGTCCAGGGGATCCTGGCCGATGAGAAGCGCTTCGGTGTCAAACGTGCAGACATAAATGGGATGTACCAGGTTCATGGCCTGGAAAGCGGTGTCGATCCATACCCACTGTGTGATTGGTGATCTATCCTGCGTGGAGCTGGTGATATTCACGTTGCAGGGTTGGATCTGTAGAGGTTTCCCGAGTTGAAGTGTCTTATTGAGGAGCTCTGCAAAAATGGTAGCGCTCATCAGACTAATCTCAGAACCCATATCTAGTAGGGCGGGGGTGTTGATACAACCCCCCACCTCTACTGAGGTATAGATGTGTCGAGCGTTGCCCAGATGGGCAAGGCTGCCGAGGAATGTCATGAAAGGTGGATGAGGTGTGTCAGGTGTTTCGATGACAGGCAGGGAGCTTTGCTCCTCCCCCCACCCTACAAAGTAAACTTTGGTGGTGGCAGGGGAAGACTCCTGACTTAGTCCGGACGATGGGGCATCGAGGTCCGGCTTCTCCTGAGACCTCGGAGGGTCCGGTGGGCATGAAGGATCCCCATACTGTCTCATCGCCTTTGAGATGCACCTCATAATCAAAGCCTCCATGTCTGATCCTTCCCTGCTGGGAGCTGGGTGGACCGGAGCTTTATTTTTAAAGTTATCGTCCTGCCCCTTTGCCTTAGGTTGGGTTCTTTCCTCCGAGGGTGGGCAATTTGGCCACCTGGGCTTGCTTGATTCTGTCGGAGGCGGAGGCCTTTGGTAGACCGCCCACTCTGCTGGCGAGGTTGGCGGTGCCCTTGGGCCCCGGTTTTCGCGGCTGAGCGAGCCTGTGGTACCTTGTCGCCTTCAAGGACCAGGTCGTCATGGTTGGAGGCCTGGATCACCAAGACGAGCAGGTTGTTTTCAAACCTCTGATGGGCGGCGTTTTGCGTTTCCCACGCCATCTGTGCATATTTTTTAGCCTGCACAATGGTGAAGTTGCCTGTCCTGCTACGCATAGACACATCATACTGTATGCTCTCATGCAGGTTGAAAAGGAAGAGGGACTTCAACCCCTGGTCTTCTTCTCTCAGCCCTGGTTGATAGTGGCCCTGGAAATAAGCAACACTCAGGAGGTTGAAGAATACCTGTGGTGACTCCTCCCTTTTCTGCTTCATGGCAAAAGCGTTGAGAGCGGTTGACGTCTGGACTGCATACAGGCAATACTCTTCCCGCAATGCGGAACACAACCTTTGATAGCTTGTGCATATGTCTGGGGCAAGCTTCTCAATAAAGTCCCTCACCTGTCTTTTTGTGGTTCTCCACACAAGGCTGATCTTCTCATGGGCAGAGGCCTGAGGGACGCTCCTCAAGCAGAAATCGACCTCCCGAAGGTACGTATCGATATCCGTGATATAATAAGTGCGTCGGGATCAAAATGGTCGATATCCTGAGCGAGGCTTTCAAGCTGACGGGCGTGCAGTTCGCTCATCGACTCTGCCCACAGATCAGCAAGATACAGGTCATTATGAGGGTCGAAGGTGGGGGAGGGTACCCCCCACCCATATGTTGGGGAGGAATTGTATCACTCTCGGGGGCGCGGCCTCTGGCCCAAGCCCCCTCTGCGTGGGTATCCCCCAGAATCGAATGGTCTCACCCCCTGGTCCGGGAGGGAGGAGGGGCAGCGGGAAAGGATGGATTGCGATGCTCCGGAGGAAGGTGGAGCACCTTAAAGTGACCAAGCGGCTGTACTCTGTTATATGGTTGGCGGAGACGAACCTGGGAGTGGGGCGGTTGTCGAGCAGGGCGCTCTGCTCTGCCTCATTGTCCTCACCGGGTTCTCTCACCTGCAATTCTACTTCTGGGCCAGAGGAGTCTGGCCCGGCCTGGTTACTAACCTCCGAATCATCCGTCACCTGCAGATGTGCAACCTGCTCTTGCAGCTGTTCCACTTGCAAATGTTTCCTGCGGAGGGACTGAGTGAGTGATTCCAACTCTTCCAGTTGGGCTTCCACTTCTGCTCGCAGTTCGGTGTTATCTTGCTGCAGGTGACAAAGATCCTCCTCCAGGGCACGTCTCTCCCTGGTGGCCGTCTCCATTCGGCCCCTAAATTCAAGCTCTCTCTGTTCAGATCTCCGACAGAGCAACAGGAAAATTTCTCCCAGTATTTTGGCACTCAATGTATTTAACTTGGTTGACTCATTGAGATCACTTACCAAGCGCTGTAGATATAAATCGCAGTCTCCAACTCTGTAGTCGGCTAATATTTGCTCATCGCTTTCTGGAAGTGCGATGAGCCAAGCAGCCCCTTTTCGTAGGTCGCGGCCAAGAAGGTCACTGGGCTTGTCTGCACCTCTCTTGGCCATACTGATGTTACTGTGAAAGTTATTAAACCGCTTTTGATGAGAAGAGGTGCACAGGCGGGCCTGTGGCTTACAGGTGGGTATCTTCCTGGGTGCCTTCCTCTGATTTAAGCCTATACATAGCGCTAATTAGGGTTTTGGTACCTACGAGCGGTGGCTGTATAGGTTATCCGGGCTAACTGCGAAGCACTGGTGCACTTCTCAACACGCTGGATATGATTCGGCAGATTGCAAAAGAAGAGGGGTAACAGTTCTGTAAACGAAAGCCAAATTATAAACCAGATTGAAAATTTAAGTTCAAAATGGAATTTGGAAAAAGGGAAAAAAAGGAAAAATTCAAATTTTGAATTTGGAAAAATTGGAAAATTCTTAAAACCAACAATTCTGAAATTATTAGATTAATAATTCTGTAATAATTAGGCCATTAACTAATCTCTGCCTGTAGAGAGAAGTGCAGAAGGCCAAAATCAAAATCAAAATCAGAAAAAAATGTTTTCTAAATTATGAATTATGAAAAACATTAATATTTTTATGATTTGTGTACAAATGTGGTCAAATGTTTCGGGATAGCCTCACACGGGGCACCAATTATGTCGTGCATTGAGGAGCGATTTGGTCAAAAATAATAATAATAATCAAGAATTATATTCATAATTATTGATTAAATAATTGATTAAATAGAATTACTAATTAATATTAAATATTAATCAATTGGGGCACCACCCTAATTAGTTCAGGGAAACTAAAGTCGTCGTCGTCATCGTCCTCCGCTTTATCCGGTGGGCAGCACTCTCAGCAAGGAAGCCCAGACTGCCCTCTCCCCAGCCACTTCAACCAGCTCGTCCGGAAGGATCGTGAGGCATTCCCAGGCCAGCCGAGAGATATAATCCCTCCAGCGTGTCCTGGGTCGGCCTCGGGGCTTCCCCCTGGTTGGGCATGCCTGGAAACCCTCCTGAGGGAGGCGTCCAGGGGGCATCCTCACCAGATGCCTAAATTACCTCAACTGGCTCCTCTCGACATGGAGGAGCAGCGGCTAGCTTCTCACCCTATCTCTAAGCCACGAGGATAGAGCTAGAGCCCAGCCACCCTGCGGAGGAAACTCATTTCGGCCGCTTGTATTCGCGATCTTGTTCTTTCGGTCATTACCCAAAGCTCATGACCATCGGTGAGGGTTGGAACGTAGATTGACCGGTAAATCGAGAGCCTCGCCTTTTGGCAAAGCTCCCTCTTCACCACAACAGACTGGTTTAGCACCCGCATCACTGCGGATGCCGCCCCAATCGGCCTGTCAATCTCCCGCTCCATCTTACCCACACTCGTGAACAAGACCCTGAGATACTTAAACTCCTCCACGACCCCCTCCACCACCTGGCTGTGCCGAGAAATTCTGTCCATAAAAGTTATGAACAGAACCGGTGACAAAGGGCAGCCTTGGCGGAGTCCAACCCTCACTGGGAACAAGTCCAACTTACTACCGGCCACGCGGTCCAGACTCTCACTCCTCCGGTAGAATGACCGAATGGCCCTTTGTAAAGGGCCATCCACCCCATATTCCCGGAGTACCCCCCACAGGATGCCCCTGCGAACACGGTTGTAAGCCTTCTCCACAAAGCACATGTGGACTGGTTGGGTAAACTCCCATGACCCCTCCAGCACCCTAGCGAGGTTGAAGAGCTGATTCACGGTTCCACGGCCGGGACAAAAACCACACTGCTCCTCCTCAAAGTATTCCTTCCACCGCCCAATTATCTCCCCAGTTGATGTCAGCAGCCTCCCGCCCCCACTGTAAACAGTGTGGGCAAGTTGCTGCCTTACCCCTGAGGCAATGGACGGTTTGCCAGAACCTTTTTGGAGCCGACCGATAGTTGTTCTCCATAGCCTCACCGAACTCTTCCCACGCCCGAGTTTTTGCCTTGGCGACTGCCACAGCTGCACACCGTTTGGCCTGCCGGTACCGGTCGGCTGCCTCTGGAGACCCACAGGCCACCAATGCCCTGTAAGCCTCCTTCTTCAGCCTGATGGCTCCTCTCACCCCTGGTGTCCACCAGCGGGTTCGGGGATTACCGCCACGACGGCAGCCTTGCGGCCACAGCTCACAGCAGCCGCCTCGACAATGGCAGAGCGGAACATGGCCCATTCAGACTCAATGTCCCCACTGCCCCTGGGATGTGGTCAAAGCTCTGCCGGAGGTGGGAGTTAAAGATCGTTCTGACTGGTTCTTCTGCCAGGCCAACAAACCCTCACTACTCGTTTGGGCCTGCCGGGTCCGCGTGGCGTCTTCCCCTGCCATCTGATCCAACTCACCACCAGATGGTGATCAGTTGACAGCTGAGCTCCTCTCTTCACCCAAGTGTCCAGAACATGCGGTCGCAGGTCAAATGATACGACTATAAAATCGATTCCTAGACCTGCGACCTAGGATGTCCTGGTGCCATGTGCACTGGTGGGCATCCTAATGTTTGAACATGGTGTTCGTTATGGAAACTAAAGTGTTGACTAAATTAGGAAAATTGTCAGTCTCAAACAGTTTATCCACGAAACAGTCAATATTCAGTAATATCAACTAAATAGGAATAACTCTGATCATGGAAGGGTGAGATCCGAGCGCTGGCTATTACTTGGACACGTGACCACAGTTTTGTACACAAAGGACACTGCGACTTCTCTTTTATCATAAAAAGGCTTTATTAAACACAATGCATCAATCAACCAGCAACACATTGGTATAACGGTTCAATCTAACCAAAGGATAAAAAGTTATAGCATGTGTGTGTGTGTGTGTGTGTGTGTGTGTGTGTGTGTGTTTGTGAGTTTGTGAGTGTACCAAAGAGAGAAGGAAGGGGGGGGGGGAACCTGGTTGCCTAGCAACCAGTCAGCGTCAGCAGCAGGGTCTAAAAGCTGAGGCTGACTGTGCAAATATACCCCTGCGACAGCACATAGCAGTCCGGTACTGCATCCCAGACAAAGACTAGGAGATGTTATTTGTCTTATGTTGGAGATAAAGGACAAGTCCTGATAATAGATAACTCCCAGGTTTCTTATGGTTCAATACCTTCAGTTTGTATGTCATCCACATCTTTATGTCCTTAAGACAAGTAAAATGTTTCATTAGCTGATTGGTTTCATGTGGATGCATCGATAAGTATAGCTGCATATTGTCTGTATAAAAAAAAAAACATTGGGAGTGTCTGTAGTGTGTATGGGAGTGTTTCCCTGTACTGTTACCTAATTCTCCAAAGCTGAGGGTGACCACAACCTCAAGCGAACCCACAGCGATGATTAAAGAGAGCAAGATCTAGGCCCATGCAGGTCCCTGAGCAATCTACCTGCACCGACTCTGGATTTCGACGGGAAAGAGCTCAGCTGGAAGGAGATGCAGGAAGTGGTCAGAAGGGCAAGGGCAAGCTCCGCTCCAGGGCGCAGCAGAGTACATTATAAGATTTACAAGAACTGTCCAAGACTACTCCACAGACTCTGGAAGATCCTGAAGTTGATCTGGAGGAGGGGAAGGGTAGTAGACTTCAGCCTCATTGCCAGGCGACTGACAGACTACCTCCTGAAAAACTCCTACACCGATACATCAGTCCAGCAAGGAGGGATCCCAGAGGTATCTGGATGTCTGCAGCACACAGGCGTGGTCACTCAGCTTATCAGGGAAGCCAGGGAGAATAAGGGGGACCTGGCCGTACTTTGGCTGGACAAGATCACAAGCTTGAAAAGGGGATCATCACTGGCTGTACAGTCTCAGTCATCCTCTTTGCACTCGCCATGAACACACTGGTGAAATCTGCAGAAGTTCAGTGTGGGGGGCCCCTCTCAAAGTCCGTAGTCCGACAGCCACCCATCTGAGCCTTCATGGACGACCTGACAGTGATCACTACATCTGTCCCAGGCTGCAGGTGGATCCTAAACGGCCTTCAGGAGCTGATTTCCTGGGCTCACATGATCTTCAAGCCGGCTAAATCGAGGTCCCTCATGCTGAAGAAAGGGAAGGTTACTGACAAGTTCTGCTTCTCATTTGGATACCATCACTCACAGAGGAACCTGTAAAGAGCCTGGGAAAGGTGTTCAAGTGCAGCCTGAGAGACATAGCCTCCACAAAAGCGACCAACCAAGATCTGGAGACCTGGCTGGACAAGTCTGGCCTCCCTGACAAGTTCAAGGCCTGGATTTACCAGCATGGTATTCTCCCTTGGATCCTGTGGCCCCTCCTGGTGTATGAAGTCCCCATGTCAACCGTGGAAGGCTTTGCGATGAGGATCATCAGGTTTTTGTGCAGGTGGCTGGGACTGACGCAAAGTCTGAGCAGTATCGCTCTATACGGGCGGAACAACAAGCTGAAGCTCCCCAATCAGCAGCCTGAGTGAGGAGTTCATGGGGTGGTCCAGGGAGGTCCTACAATATCGGGAGTCCAGTGATCCAAAGGTTGCCCAGGCTGAGATTGAAATCAGGACAGGGCTGAAGTGGAGGGCTGCCGAGGCTGCGGATGTCGCAGAGTCAAGGCTATGGCAAAGGGTATTGGTGGGCACAGTGGCAAAGGGGAGAGCTAGCCTAGGCAGCCGAACAACACCTCGCTACGACAAGGCGCAAGGGAAAGAGAGGAGGTCGCTGATCCGTGCAAGGTGCGTGCAAGAGTTGAGGAGAAACATGCCTGCCAGATGGTGGGAACGCAGCAACAGGGCACCTGGACGAGATGGGAGCAAGCAGCAGAGCGCAAGGTCACGTGGACTGAGCTATGGAAGGCTGAACCCCATAGAATAAAATTCCTGATCCAGGCGGTCTACGACGTGTTGCCAAGTCCATCCAACCTCTTCTCCTGGGGGAAAGTGGAGACACCAGCATGCCCCCTCTGTCAGAGGAGAGGAACGTTGGAGCACATCCTCAGCTGCTGTCCAAAAACCCTGGGCGAAGGGCGTTACCGCTGGCAACATGACTAGGTCTTAAAAGTCATAGCGGATTCGATCTGCAGTGGAATTAGCCACAGCAAGAGCCTCCACCCTGTGAAGACCACCGCTTTTATCAGAGCTGGGGAGAAGTCAACACCAATTGCCCGGAACACGTGCTCTGACCTGTTGGCAACGGTGCGCGACTGGGAGATGTCAGTTGGGCAAGCGGCTGAAGTTCCCTGAAGGAGTTGCCATAACAACATTAAGGCCAGACATTGTGCTTACCTCAGTGGCCTCCAAGCAGGTAATCCTCTTGGAGCTCACAGTGCCTTAGGACGACCGTATGGAGGAGGCCAATGAAAGGAAGAGGGTTTAGTACTCTATGCTCTTGGAGGAGTGTCTGAGCAATGGGTGGCGAGCAATATGCCAAGCCATTGAAGTGGGATGTCAAGGGTTTGTGGGCCAATCCCTCTTTAGGGCCTTCAAAATGCTTGGCATCACTGGGGCCAGCCAGCGAAGGGCCTTCAACTTGGCCACTGATGCACCAGAAGTGGCATCAAGGTGGCTGTGGATCAGGAGGGGAGAGGTGTGGCATGTAGGGTAGTAGCGCTACCTGGACACAAGCTGGGGCTTGATCAACCCTGGCTGGGTCGCCCAGGTGAGGGGGTCTGATTGTTGAAAGACCCCAACCCCCCCCCCCCCCCCCCCCCCCGTGATCCTAGGTTACATCACCGATGATGTGTCCAGGTGCACCAGATGGTTTATCTAAAAACTTTCCCTGTACTGTTACCTAATGGAAGCAGACAGAGACTGTTGTTCCAAGCACAGATTTTTGAGGACTTTGTGTCTCACTGAAGTGGTCATGGAGGAACCATCGTGAACAAATACAAACTGAGATATCCTTAGTAAATAGGATTTAAACGAGGTGAGTGTGGCCCTTTCATGTCAACTACATGTTCTTATTATTGTAGTTGCATGTGATGGTCAGTGTCATCAAAACTGCACTGATAAGATCAGCACAGAAACAAGTCCCTCATCTGATACAAGCACAAGGTCATTTGTACTATTGACTAATGCTGTTTCTGCATGATGATAAAACCTGAAATCTGAATATAAATCTTTAAATAAGTTATTGGACATAAGGAAGTCATATTACTGTTTAGCAACCGCTATCTATAGAACCTTTGAGAGAGGAAAAGGTTAGATATTTGTCTATCATTGGCCAGAACTTCTGGATCCAGTGTTGTTTTTCTTTAGAAGAGGTTTAATAGCTGCTTCTTTAAAGGACTGGGGAAAATGCCAGTTGACAGCAACAGATTGACCATATTTAAGAGGAAAGCGTTAACTAGGGGTAAGGTGTCTTTGAAAGGATTTGGTTGCGATTGAGTTAAGGAGACAGGATTATGGTTTATGGTATGTTTTTTTTTTCTCTCTATCAGTCTGGCTCCAGTGCTGTAGACAAACCTGGTGTTGTGCTTGTTTTCCTCTATAAATGCTGTTTCATAAACTGCTCCTGTCTTGCAGTGAATTTTCCTATAAAATTTAAAGCTATGTTACCAGATTTAAAAAGACTCTTCCGGTTTGGTGGTACACCTTTATTCTTTCAGGTTTTTGTCTGATTTACTTTTCATTTTTAAGAATTGCATGGGATGGAAGGAAATATTGAGTGAAGAGTAGTGGTCCAAGCACAGGCCCTAGTTACCATAGGTAACTGTAGTTGTCACAGAGGAATCATCATTAACTTCTACAAGCTGAGATTGACCCAGTAAATATATCTTAAACCAGTTCAGGACAGTTCCTCAATCTTAATTCTTCCTTAATCTTAATGTCAAGTGCATGTTCCAGTCTTGGTAATAGGATGTGGTCAACAGTATAAAAAGCTGCACTAAGACCTAATAAGACCAGCGCAGTTGCAAGTCCCTCATCTGATGCCAGTAGAGGGTCATTACTACCACAGGCCAGTGCTTTTTCTTTGCTATAATGAACCCTGAACCTGGACTGAAAGTCCACAAATAAGCAATCGCTTTGAAGAAAGTGACAAAGCTTTTTAGCAGCCCTAACTATAAGAGGGAACTATAAAAGGAAGGTCTTAAGTCTGCTCTTAAATGTAGAGAGGGTGTCTGCATCCTGGACTGAAACTGGGAGATGGTTCCACAGGATAGGAGCTTGATAGCTGAAGGCTCTGGCTCCCATTCTACTTTTAGAATCTCTAACAAGTAACCCTGCATCCTGGGATCAAAGGGTCTACTTGGATAATAGGGGACTATGAGCTATGAAGGTGCCCAATTGTTGAGAACTTTGTATGTTAGAAGAAGAATTTTGAATTCTCTTCTGAAATGGGTCAAAGCTTAAATGTAAATAGATAAACAAATAGAGAACTTCTAAAATGAGGAATGGAAAGGGATCAAAGCTTCTTTCTGTGAGCAAACAGTGCAAATCACCGCACCACCGTGCTGCCCTGAAAATAGACATATTTATAGCCAGTTTACGCCAAAAGTCCACCATGAGCGTGTATTACACTCCACACGCGCATTGAATGTCCCATGCTGTGGCTTCCAAAACTAAAACATGGATGTATCAAGCTAACATGGCTGAGTCGTAGTTTGGTTTTCGGTTTCGAGTTTTATAATTTTTTTGGGATATATGCATGTTTCATAGTTACAGTTACAGAGTGGGTTATACATGCATATGTTACTAATTCACAATAAAACTTAGTCTGGCAAAAGATGAATTAATAGTTTAACAGGTTAGAATGTTCGCTAGGTAATAGTTTGAGCTGACATTTAGCTGTCCTATACTAAGGGAATCAGCAAGGGATATGAGGGCTGTAACCAGCCTAAAATCCAGTTCATACTGGCTCACAAGTACAGAAATCATACAGATAATTTACAGCATTTATAATGAAGTCTTTGCAAGCCTTTAATAATGTGCTGAATCACTTGGCACGTATTCAACTCAAATAGATAGATAGTTGACATACAGATAGACAGTGATGCTGAATAGTTTTTTTTAATGCCTTTTGGAAATCATCAATTATACTTTTGCATCATATTCCCCTGCATTAAATGACATAAAATCTTCCAGTATGTAATTCAAAACTTACAAATAAATCATACCTATGACATATCGTGGTATTTGTGTATAGTAAGGTTGTTTACCTTTTTTATGTTGGATTTTTCTGTAATTTTATTTCATCTCTGTGTTCTTGTTTTTTGTTCTTTGTGTATTATGTGAAAAATGACCAATTCAAAGGAGGTAATTATTATGAGTTGGACTTTTTAGGGGTGTTTTATTATTGCTTGTGTTTTGTTTCATGTTTTTTTTTGTCTTCCTCCTGTCTCCGCTGTGGAGGACCATTGATAGCTATGCTGCTATAGGCTGAGACTACTGTGGGACACATCAGGTTAAATGGAGCCCTCTCCTCTCCTCCTCTCACATTTTGGAACTGTCATTACCATTATTTGTTGCACTTTGTAGTTTGGCCTTGGTGTCTCGCAGTCTCTCTGTGTTTCCACAGATCCACCAGAGCTCCATCTCTCTCCTCCAACCGCCACCTGCATCGCCCCCCCCCCCCTTTTTTATCCCCTACTGTTAAACCGGCCTGTGCTCCCTTTCCATGAACCAGTCTGCCATCCAGTCCCCCATCAAGCTGGCTTGCTCTCCCTGCCTCCCCGAACAGAAGCTTCCTTCTTCAACTGTTATTAACATTTCCATGTTTCCCACATTTTGTATTGTAAACTGTTTTCTTGTCTGTAACAATATCTACTGCACGTCTGTCTGGGTGAGGGATCCCTCCTCTGTTGCTCACCCTGAGGTCTCTCAGATTTTTCCCTGTTAAAAGGGTTTTCTATGGAGTTTTTCCTCAGTCAATGTGAGGGTCTAAGGGCAGAGGATGTTGTTATGATGCCATGTTAAGCCCTTTGAGACAAACTGTTTGTGAAAACGGGCTATACAAATAAAATTGCCTTGCCTTGCCTTGCCTCGTCTTGGTCTGGGATGCAGTACCGGACTGCTATGTGCTATTGCAGGGGTATATTTGTCAGCCTCTGGGGTCCAATCTAGTATGGTAGACCCTTGCCTCTTTTGATCTTGTACTAAGTGCCTGCTCTTCTGCTACCATGCCTCTATGCTTCAGCCACCTTCTCCAGTCACTGGCAGGATTTCTTGATAGCAGCCACTTCTTCAATCTGGTGGTGGTACATACCATGTGAGGTTTTTTTTCCATCCATTTTGGTTCATCCTCCCCTTCCTCTGCATCATCGTGTTTTTGCTGCCTGAGGTATTCACTTAGCAGTTCATCTTTCTATGTATTGTGTTTAATAAACCCTTTTTATTATAAAAGAGAAGTCGCAGTATCCTTTGTGTACAAAACTGTGGTCACGTGTCCACGTAATAGCCAGCGCTTGGATCTCACCCTTCCAAGATTAGAGTTATTCCTATTTAGTTGATATTACCGAATATTGACTGTTTAGTGGATAAACTCTGTTTGAGACTGACAATTTTCAAAATTTGGTCAACACTTTAGTTTCCCTGAACTAATCAGGGTGGTGCCCCGATTGATTAATATTTAATATTAATTCAATAATATTCACAATTATAGATAATTATTATTTTTGACCAAATCGCTCCTCAACACAAAACATCTCTATGTGTTTTGTTGCCTGAGGTATTCAGTTAGCAGTTAATCTTTGGGGGCTGTCTGCCTGATGTATATCTGGATCTTGATTGTGCACATCTGCCAACATATATGCCAATGCCATTATGTCTATGAAAGGCCATCAACCGATAAATGGTTTAGGTGTCAATAAGTGAATGACTGATCATTAAATTGTTTTTTGTGTTTGATGTCTCACCCAGTTGGGCTAAAACATCCTAATAAAATGATTTGTGAAAATCAGACAATAAGAACAACCCTAAAAAGCAAGAAAAGAAACCTAATTTTCACTGACTCAAAACTTCATTCTCAGTGACGGACATTGCCAGTTCATAGTTACCATAACACATACAATGCATTCAATGATTGACAACGTAAGCTTGTTTCATAAAGACATTTATTTTCAAAATCTTGAACCTTGTTTTTTTTCTCAGAAACAAACAGCACTGATAATAAGTGCTACATATTCAAAAATGGTTGAAATAAAGCCACATCATATATATATATATATATATATATATATATATATATATATATATATATATAAACACAATAATGTGAAGGTACACATTAACTCAACAATGTTAAGCAAGTGTCTTCATTTATTAAAGGTAATTATTAGCACTTTCCACCCATGGTAATCAAGTCCCCTATTTATCCACCCATACATTTACTTACAATATTTCAAAAACAAGTTTCACTTAGAAAACCACAATATGCAAACAATACTAGCTCTATATGACTACAAATGAAGGAATACCATTAGAAAAAAAATGCAGGCTTTTTACAAAACTGATTAAGTAACATTTTCAAAACGCTCAACAGAAAAGATTGAAAAGAATTCTTATAGTCTCTTGATGGCATCATCAATTTCGGAAATCTGCTCCTTCAATTGATTCCACTGTTCAGGATTCAGCGAGATACCTAAAAGATATTGAAAAAAATGTATTGAAAAAGATTTTTGCACTCTTAAAACTGTAATGACATTGAAGTATTAAGATTCTCCAAACGTCACCTTGGCCATCATACTGAATCACAAATTTAAGACAAACTTAATTTAGCCAATCCAAAACCCCTTTGGAAAATGTGTTTGCTTTTCATCTTTAAAGACCGACAAACCAGTTATTACCTTACTTAAGCCTTATTTTTCTTTCATTCTGCATAATGGAATTACGATGGAATCCATTTCCTACCACAAGTAATTGGATCAGAAATATTGTGCATTCTGCATTTTTTGATTAAGTTACTTTTGCTTTATTTAAGAGAAATGGTACTTCACAAAAACACCAGCACCGCAACTCATCTGCAATTGAGTGAGCAGTGCCCTTGTCTCCTTCCTCACCTGTTGGCTTTGCTCTGAGGAAGTCTGACAGGTTCTGACAGAGACACAGGCTCTCCTGTTTAATGTAAAGGCCTCCTTATACGTTTCTATTTCTCAGTCCCAGTACTTGCACAAAAGCATGACTACCAAAAGTACAAAACAGATTGGTTAACAAACTTTTTGATAAGAAAACCTTTTGTGTTCATTGTTGTGAAAAAAGGAGTCAGCATCTGATAAGGAGTTACATGAAGCTGGGCCAAAGAAAGAGGAGTCAGTGCATAGGACACAATGCACATACAAAACCAATTCTGATACACTCTTCATGACAGGAGACTTTTAACCTCCCCTGTCACTATCAGTATCCCCCCTATTAAGAGTCGAAAAAGGAGTTTACATTCCTCCAGTGGCTTGTTCCTCTTTAAGTGGAGACAGCATGATCTTTTTGTTGAGAACTGAGGAGTTACCATGCTCAGGAAATGGTCATGACCATGACTACATTTGTATCTGTTGCTGTTATGGGGAAGCTAACTGACCCTGGGCTGACGTCCCTGTACTTGACCACTTGGTGCATATGAAAATGTTTTAGGGTTATTATGTATAAATCCCCCTGGAACAGCAGAAACTGCAATTTTTCCTCCAAACACAAAAAAGAATATGACATGGATGATGATAGAAAGCAATTGTAGGAAAAAAAAACTGTGTTGGTTGCTTTTTTATACACAGTAATTTTTCAGGAACTGACAATTGGCCTGACCAAATTACACTCTATTCTCTAATATGACAAGATATTTACAGGACAATGCCTGCTGTGTTTTGCAATTGGAGCCCAAGAGGCAGCAGACCCAACAACAGAAGTGAGATGAAATATTCTAGTGGGACAATAGGGAAGGACAATTTTTGTTCATTACTGATTTTTAACTACGTTTTATATATTTCTTCAACAGATTGGACAAATTTGACCATAAATAACTAAGGACGGTCATTGAGACTTGTGATATGCTTGAGAAATGTTAGAAAGGTAGACTGTTAGCGTCATTTTAAGTGACCAGGGGACTTTTTTGTGTAACAGTTTATACAATTAATACTAAAAGTGTATTTACATACATAAAGCCCAAAAAATGGTGAATGGCAAGAAGTATTCATATTTTTTAAGACAAAACCCCCCCCCCAAAACAGCGTACAATCATTTCCAAGCAGTTTCCCCTTATATATCAATCTACCTGGAAATGTGTGCATATGAAATCTGTGTCACATTGCGCCCTTGACACTCCCAAATTGATCATAAATGGTAAATGCAAAGCAGCTCTTGAATGCCACCAGCTGGCTGATAAGTGGTTCCTCACAGTGCACCATGAAAAAAGTGATTATGATCATGAGATTGCCATTTCCTCTAATTTTCAAAATGTTTGTATTTATGGTTAAGATTTTAAACATCACCGCACAGATTCTCCTGTGAGGTTCATTTTTATAAATCACAACTTTTCAAAGTGGTGTGTGCAATTTTCAGGCACCGTTTTGTGCGTACGCAACCTTTATAAATGAGGCCACAAGGTGTTTATCACTGAAATTACTTAAAATTGCCATGTGATTTAGGAAAAGGGGATGCGAGTAGAGTACAAGAGGATTTGAACATATATATACCAGACTTCATGCAATTGTTTGCTATACCCCGTACCTCTCTCCCTCTGCTCATCTGTCTCCTTCTAGCCTGTTCACGTCCTTGTTTGTCATTCTTCTCTCTCTTTTTCGCTTTCCTCCTCTTTCCTTCTCTATATCTGTCTTTTTCCATCATCTTTGTCTCTGCTCCGCTTTCGTAACCCCCCACCCCACCCCCAAACCGGCCAAAGCAGATGGCTGTTCCCACTGGGCCTGAGTCTGCTCAACGTTTCTGCCTGGTAAAAGGACAGTTCAAAGATGTGCTTGCTCATAGAGCATTGTTGGGTGTAAATTAATTGAAGGAGTGTGGTGACTATAATGACCTGCTCTACTTGTGAAGTGTCAACAGATAACTTCTGTTGTGATTTGGTGCTATACAAATAAAATCAACCTGACTCCACTTACCTTTTTTCCCAGGCTTCATCTCTCCATCTTGGTTCATCCAGTACTCTCGGATATCAATCAGAACTTTACCTTTGAAGTCTCTCACGCTCACATATCTCATCTTTCCGATCTGCAAAATTAACACAAAACAAAAAAAAACTCAAGATTCATCCTAACAAAAAATATTTTGAAGATACATATTATCAAATCAAAAGAACAACTACTTAATTGTGTATTTCATCACCATTAAAAAAAAAGAGTTTAACATTTGCAATGGAATAATACAATAGCAATGCAAAAGCTGTACAAGGTTTTTCCATTGAGCTGTATATGTAGGAGTTATTTAGGTGACGGTTCAGTGCTGTTTGAGTTCTCACACCTGGCTGTTGCATTCACTAAATCTTGATGGAAGGGAAGTCACACAATATAATTTATTAGGGCCTGAGCCAGAAGGTACTTCTGGCGAAGACCCTATTATGTTTGCTCGGCAGAGCAACACATTAGCAGCACTAAAAACACTAAAAACACACACTAAACAGTGTCCCAGGCCCCCCCAACACCCATGAGGCAACTGGGCCAGACGGCCCGGAGCCAGTTTTCACATACACACCCATTCAAAACCTGGTATTATACTGTTCTTGCTCTCAATGAGTGCGCGCTATATGCGCATAATGCGCATAATGCGCATAACGCGCATAATCTAATTTGACCCCCTGAACATGCATGAAATTCGCTGAAATTTGGCACAATCGTTCGGTATGTCTCAACATTCACTAATCAAAAACAAAAACGCCACTAAAGTCTATAGCGCCACCTAGGGAGCCACACAAAAAAAAGATAATTTTTTTTAATTTCGCGCGCTATAACTCCTCACACAAAACTCCCACAGACATGGGACCAACACCGTTGGACTCGTCTCATCAAGACGAACAATTCTTACACTCTGACCCCTCACCTATCTCCAACAGAATGTCCACAAATTGGACAAAACTGTCAAAATCAGGACTTTTTTTACTCCCCGAACAAAATCTATCTCCTCCTAAACCGTAAATGCCAGGGCTTCCAAACTTTCACACATTACTCTCCCAACTGTGCTCTTCAAAAATCTTTAAAGGCTAATATACTACGCGCTCGGTTTGGATTTTATAAGCCCTCAAAGTGGGGGAGACACGTTTTACGCTTACAATGGAAGTCAATGGGGAGGCCGTGTCCTCTCATGGTACATACTCTCGAACAAATGCTTCTCACGTCTATACCATACATCGCACAGCTTTTAAAAACATATCACTGTATTCCTGACAAAATCCCTACAAAAATATGGTATTTTGTGTTACTTTCCACCAACGTAGGCCGAGTTATTCAGCTTTTACACACTACATTTCTCTTCATCCTCCACTCTCTCCACTCTAGCACAGATCAAAGAAAGTGCAGCGGGGGAGGGGTTCTTAATGGGCCAGCTGGCAGCTCTGCTCTCAGCTCTGCCAGAGATGGCAGAGATTTGTTTACTGTAGTCATGGAAACCACAATTGGCACTTCTCTGCCCTCATGTACATACTCTCAAACAAACACTTGTCGCTTCTAAATTAAAACACTCACACCTTCAGAAAACACACCATTGAATTCCTGAGAAAAAACTCTACGAACTGATGTCTTTACATTACACTTTTGACCAACATATGCAGAGTTATGACTGTGTTTGTCAGTTAAACTGCCAAATCCTCCTCTGCTCTCCACTCTGACAGAGATGGCAGAGAGCGAGCAGAGAAGGGAGGGGCTCTTAAAGGGCCGGCTCTCAGCTCTGCACTCACACTGTGCAGCGCACTGAGGCTCGTATCTCCTAAACTACAAGGCCTAGGGATTTGCCGATTACACCGTTGGATTCGGGCCGGTGTCAAGGACGCGGCCGTAGGCCGCGCGGGGGCTCAGGCCCTAACAACGCTGCTTGCAGCTTTAATTTTCTTTATTATTGAAAGTAAGTTACGTGATTAAGTGAACAAGGAGTTCACAACCAAAATTACCAAACGTGTTATTTGCAAGGTTCCATGGATACATGCTGACATACTGTCTTGTTTCCAAAATACTCAGGACTTTTATCACATAACTTTTGCAAAATGGCATTTGTAGCTTGACATAAGGATGTGTGGAAATTATTTTTAAGTGCAATTACCTGTGCAAATTGTATCACATTAGTTTCATATTAATAGTAGTAATTCTTTACATTACAAGAAAGTGAGGGCTGCACGCTGGTGCAGTGGTTAGCACTGTGGCCTCACAGCAAGAAGATTCCGGGTTCCAGTCCCGGCTCGGGCGCGGGATCTCTCTGTGTGGAGTTTGCATGTTCTCCCCGTGCCTGCGTGAGTTCTCTCCGTGTACTCCGGCTTCCTGCCACCATCCAAAGACATGCAATTTGGGGACGAGGCTGATAGAATTCTCTAAATTGACCGTAGGTATGGATGTGAGTGTGAATGGTTGTTCATCTCTGTATGTTGGCCCTGCGATGGACTGGCGACCTGTCCAAGGTGTACTCTCTCGCCCGTAGATGCTGGGATAGGCTCCAGCCCCCCCGCGACCCTTACTAGTAAGGAATAAGCGGAAGACGACGATGGATGGATGGACAAGAAAGTGGAGAAACTTGACAAGAGTTAAAAAAAGAAGGCACAACAATACTAAAACAAGATAAAACAACAAGCTGTAACCAATGATATTTGTTAATTTATGTTCGGGTGTTGAGATGTTCGTCTGTGTCCATTGGGGAGAATGGTATTAGTTTGCAATTGACCAGGATGGGGAAGAATAAATGAGTAAGAATTCATGAAAGGATTAGGCTAAACAAAAAGAAAACAGTGGTTATTAAATAAAAATAAACAAATGAGAAACACCTCTTTCCTCCTTCGTTCTGTCTCTCAATCACTTCCCCTGCCTTCCTCCAGGTCAGTCCAACTCCACCTGTATTCAACTATACAGGTGCCAAATAAAAGGCTTGTTGCCTCCTCTGTTGCCCTCAGGGCCTGAGGAGGGAGCTAGCGAAATGGTCAGCTTTCGTAAAACCCTGACCCATCTTAAGCAACCACCAGAACTGACAAGAGCAGTTTTGCGTGTATGTGAAGGTTCAATTTTATTATGCATTTTATTTATCCTTCTCTTCATTCCTTAGTTTCTTCCTTTTCAGGGTAGAGGAGATAGAGGGGTGCATGGACAGGGGAGGCAAAAGAAGGCAAGGTAATTTAGAAAATGGGAGAGAATGAAACAAAAAATAACAGTTGTGGTTCTTCCGCTTATCCTGTTAAGGGTCACGGGGGGCTGGAGCCTATCTCAGCAGCTTTCGGGTGAGAGGCAGGGTACACCCAGTCCATCACAGGACCAACATATATAGATAGACAACCATTAACTCTCAAAACCACGCCTACGGTCAATTTAGAGTATTCAATTAGCCTAGTCCCCATTTGCATGTCTTTGGACTGTGGGAGGAAGCCGGAGTACCCATAGAGAACCCATGCAGGCACAGGGTGAACATGGAGACTCACACAGAAAGATCCTGTGCACGAGCCGGGACTCGAACCAGGATCCCTCTTGCCATGAAGCGACAGTGCTAACCACTGCACCAGTGTGCTACCCCATTCACTTTCACACAGGTGTAAATGGGGAGCACAGCAAGATGCAGACACTTATCTGTGGGCTAGGAGCATTATATGCAAATCACAGCACACGCAGAGGAAACATGAAAATTCACACACATCACACACCTGCATGTGCTGCTGTGAACAAAGATATTTACATGCAAAGTGACTCTATAACCACCAACATCAAAGATATTTCCCACATAGGAAAATATTAATGGAAATTTATTCCTCAGAATATTAAATAACCTATCACACAGTCCTCTGATGTATACACTGGTGTATAAAAAAGGAACACACACATACTGACACACTATTTAAGGTGACAAGGGGCAGCCACTATTTCCTGGGTCCTCTGAGTCAGTTAATGGCAGAAAAAGGCCTCTCTGCAATGGTACTTACGTGCAGTGATAGCACCTGGCTAGTGCATCTGTTAGTATCTGCCTACCATGACAAACATTGAACCACGGACCAGTACCATTGTGTACAGGCTGCACAGAAAGAATAAATAACTTGCATTATTTCTGAGTCTGAACAATGTTTTATTTTGAAAAACAAATTTCTTTGAAAAATTCTTTGTTACGGAGAAAAGGCCCAGTGA